>NC_085963.1:24014349-24330695 GCF_910591565.1 Cydia splendana
AACGCGGTGTCAACGAATTAGGCCGCCAAATGGTTACCCGTCACGCGTCAGTCGCAAACGCATAGTCGTTGCGGGGACGACGTGTGGTCAATGCGTGGCAAACGTGTCGGAGTTGACCTTTAGTGTACGACGCGTAGACCACACGTCGTACACTACTTTAATATATTTTTTGAAATTAAACCTAGAAATTCTGACATAGGGCTTAAATTTCAATATTTGGCATAGAATCGAGTCGCCGTTGAGTTGTTGTAATGTGCGAAGACCTTTACTCGTAATAGTATTTAGTGTAAATATCATTTGATAGCGCGACATGGCGTAGGTACGCGTCCAAAACGTCCCGCTAGGCGCGCTCTTCAAAATCCCATACAAAATGAGATTTAACGCAAACGCGTACGTCACGCTGTCGAAGATACACTAGAAGCACTACCACCAGTTTTAACATTGACATATTCACTCACGTTTAAGCAGAAGTAACTTACTTTCTATGCATCTCGCTCGTACTCACATATTAGTGCAAGCGAGATGTATAGAAAGTAATTTACGTAGACGCGAGCGTATCTGTCAATGTCAAAACTGGTGGTAGCCGTATAGGGGTTCAGAGAAGTATTATCCTTTAACCATATAACCCTATTTTAGTATCTTTTCGCCCCGAGTTTGTAATAGCGGTGTTCATAAAAGGCGCAGTGATCTGCACATTCTGCGATGCACATGCATTTGTCCATTCACACGAGAACTTCCGTAAAACAATACCTGCCATTATATTAACCTAGTTCTTCAGAATAAAATCGTTTTCAGAAGGCCAATAAAAAGTTGATAGTATCTGAAATATATTGCCTGTTTTTTTCTTAACATATTAGAGGTCTTAATTTTCTATGAGTTTTCAGTAGGTAAGTATTGGCAACTCTTAAAAGTTTTGCATTTTAAAAACGCTTTGCCTTAACGGACAAATCACCAATTTTAGATAAACAAAGAATCTTTTAGATAGCGACTATTTTAATTTTCAGACGTCTCAGTAGCTGTGTGTAAATAATAAATATGTATTGAATATTGCATACAGGGACCTGGACAACGATGGCGGAAGGGCCTTTCGACTCCTCTTGTTCATTTTCAGAGTTGGTGCAATTAACTTACCATACTAAGTTTTATTTTGTCCACAGCGTGAATCAGAACCCGAACCCGAACGGCAGACAGAATCCGGGCCCGAGCTGCGGTGCGGCTGGGGTGCGCTGCGACCGTGCTGGCTGCAGCGGTTCAGGACCGCCAAATGGGCGCTTTTCTGGCTCTGCTGGGCCGGCGCTGTCCAGGGTAAGTGCTTACAGCCCCATTACTATTAGTTACTTAAGAACCCGAACGGCAGACAGGCCGGGGCCGGCGCTGTTACGGGTAGGTTGCCCAAAGTTACTACCAATGGCATGGCGCTAATGCATGCTTGCGAAAAAGTTGGCTGTTTCATACATTTTGGCTAGTCCATTTTCTATGGGAAGGTAAATTTTTTTTCTCGATTTCGGGGTTGGTCTCATAGTATCAGATAGTATAATCCCAAAACCTCCCTGGCAACGGGAATGCAGTTATTTTTTAGCCATCCTGTATATAGTAACAGCACCAGTCATGGGTCATTTAAGAGGAAATTTGGAGTATTTATGATATTTCCCTTGTACATGTAAATGGTCTTCCGCTTAGCGTGTTAAAAGATGAAAGTCCTATCCGCCTTTCATGTTTTAGGCGTGTTGTATCAAAGATACTGCAATGAGTTTCCACATAATTAACAAATTAAAACTATGCTTTTTTTCTCCAGTCATGGACACCAAAGCTCCAGTAATGGGCCCCCGGTAATGGACGTGGATCCAGTAATGGGCCCCCTATAATGGACATTGCTCTATCAGTATAAAATATTGAAATGGGGAATAAGTTATGGCAAAAAAATCAATTTTTGGTATAAGCTTTTATCGCTGAATGTATTTTTCTTTCCACAGCCAATTATTATTGTATTCGATTCATCGAGACAATTCTAATATACCCAAACACAATTAGTTAGGGTTTATTGCGATAAAGTTCCCATGGCCACCTCTTGTCTCCTTCATCAGATCAAGTCCATGTTATCATAATGTTGCATTATCATCCGATTTGCATACTTAATTACGTACTTACACAAAATTTCAACTGAATCGGATATCGAAAAGTGGGTCAAATTCAGCTACCAAGATTTGACCCACACTAACTAACAAGGCAAGTTAAATAAAAGTTTGGAAAAACGATATTAATTTATCCTAAGTCCGAGAATACCTCCTGGCGGCTTAGCCCGGTCGCGTTTTTATCCCTTGTCACCATGCCTGTCACGCTCTAACAAGTATGTAAGTGCGAAAGGGACGCGCATAGTGATAGTCGATAAAAATGGAACGGTGCTGAGCCCGCTGGTTGACATATTTCGTAACTACATTTTACTTCTGTATTGTTTAAAACATGAAATTATGGCATGGCAAGCATCATTATGTCAATTGTCCCATCATAGGAGGTATGCAGTTTTACAGCTCCTATAATGGGATTGGGCCAAATACCACTATTTTTTTACATCTGTGAAGTCACAACATAGTGTGTTGTATACCTTATCTCATGGTAAATGCAATTAACAAAACACATTCTAGTTTTCATCAAGTATTAATTAATTAAAATTTAATAAATTAACTCACCTCTCTTAGCGAAGTTGTTAAGAATTTTTAGTGATATTTTTTTTCAGTGGCACGACAACTTTTGGGTTGACGCACATTTCTTAAAAAATAACCAAATTTAATAAAAATTCAAACATAATCAGCTCTAGGACTCTTATTTATGATAAAAATATATCCAGTGTTTATAAACTACTTTTATATACTTATTTTAGAGGGATTGTGTTTTTTTGTCCCATTACTGGTTCCGTGTCCATTATAGGGTATACTACTATAGTCATTTTACCGTGCAAAATGCTTCTAACACATGTATTGACACTGTATATTTTTTTCATAATCATAGACATGTACGAGTATAGTGCGATGAAAGTAATAAACGATACTGTCACTCGGATTTGCGTCATGACAAAAACTCCTATCATATGTTTAACTTTGAGCTTTATTTCATACACCTTAAGGTATCATTTACAAACACTTAGTCAAATAGGACTTCGTACGATTTTCATGTTGCGCTGTGATACTTTATGTACTACGTATTTTACAGAATTGTATTATTAAAGAATTGACTGTGATGAGTAGGCATTAAAGTTCACTTTCCAAATGAAAGTCAGAGCTAAATACGAGTTTTAGGAAGTAGAATAGATTTGCGTTTCACAGACATCACGCAATGCGTAAAATCGAATATGTTTAATCGAAATAGCTATTGGCAAATCCAATTGAAGGTTTTTGATGCACGAAATGTGTCACTGTGTCATACGGAAATGCTTCTAAATGGGACAGTTGTTTACGACAACGGAGACTATTTTACCCAAATATACTTGCACTTGTTTTTCGGAACTTATGTACGAAATATGATTTGATATTTACCACTAGCTTTTCGGTGAAGGAAAACATCGTGAAGAAACCTGCATACATCTGCGAAGAAATTCAAAGGTGTATGTGAAGTCCCCAATCCGCATTGGTCTAGCGTGGGGACTATAGCCCAAGCTCTCTCGCGCCTAAGTTCGGTTTCTGCCTCTTCAACACTCTTGCCTATTCGATCGATAGACAGGCAGATAACGAAATTTCGATTTTCGCATTTCGCGGTAGGCCACCTGTAAACAAACCGCCTTGATGCATCAATGTCATAGGGAAAACTTGTCAAAAACTGTTTAAGGCCTAGTATGTTTAAGTTACTCTATGATTTACTAAACAAACGAGTGCTGCACTCTGGCGGCAGAACATTGCAGTAATACTACCTATTGCAGGAGAGTGAATACTTGAGGTTAAGATCTCAAACAAAATAATGTTCGCACCAAAGCCACGAAACAGCGCGAACATTCGTAACTCTTGAATAAACGTAGTAATTAAATGATGACGTTAATTAGTTCCTAAAAACACCGTAAGGTCTGCACGGTAACTGGATTTGGTAGGGTTTGATGTTTGAGTTAGGAGTGGTGCAAGTAAAAAGCGGAAGCGTTTCAAACACTCTTTGACCGTGACTAAAAATACTTAGAGACCGTCTAAGACAACTTTGCATCGATTTGAATAGAATAAAGTGAGGGAGTGTCATTATAAAATATTTTTTTCCTAGAAATCTTACACCTTTAAACGAGCAATTCTAGTTTATTTAACCTATATTTCGGGGATCTCGGAAACGGCTCTAACGATTTCGATGAAATTTGCTATATGGGGGTTTTCGGGGGCGATAAATCGATCTAAGCTAGGTTTTATATCTGGGAAAACGCGCATTTTTGAGCATTTTTATATGTTTTCCGAGCAAAGCTCGGTCTCCCAGATATTCTGATATTAATGACCTGGAAGATGCCCGGCAAACGGAAACATGGTCGCCCTAAATCTACTTGGCGCCGTTCTGTGGAGCAAGAGCTGGGTGTATTGGGGATGGGGTGGGAGGAGGCTACCCAAGCTGCCCAGGACCGGAGTCAGTGGAAGAAAAAGATTCGAGCCCTACACCCCAGCAGGGGGTAACAGGATGGAAAGAAGAAGAAGAATGACTTCGCCATGTAGAGATACGAGTATCTTGGTCTGTCTGACTACAGATCAGAGATATACATACTTATTTACAAACAAATAGGTGATCTGATTTGTGCTATGAACTGAACAGCATGAGCTTGCACTCTTTGAATTTAGCTATGACTTTGGCAATTCTTCAACCAATCAGAAATTAAGTAATAAGTTAGTAAGTAAGTTAGTTAATAAATAAACAAAAATCACAAAAACCAGTACTCACATTTTAGGATGTGACTTTTAAGTATGGTGGGATTACTTGTTATAATGTACAGATGTAGTGCATAATTATTTTCCATCGTATTTTCACGGAAGGGTGGATTTCAAAATCCAGCGAAAACTTATGGTTCGGTCTTTATAAAAAAAACTAGTAGGTTGTGCGAGTTGCAACTTTTTTATATGTTTTTAAGAACTATTATCTTCATGTTCCTTCAATTACCATCTCCAATAACTTAATAGTTTTTTTTATATAAAATGTTTTATGTGTCTAAAATCATCACCGTCGACCGGAAAAATCTGAACCTTTTTGTTTGCAGTGAAAATTATAGCATACCTATCGTACGATTGCGATTTTTCTTTTACTTATATCTTTTCCATGTTGTTGTTTAACACATGAAAAAATATGCAATAATTCCTTCACCGAGAAAGTACATTTAAAAATATTTAAAATTTTGTCACGAATATTCGTCAACACCGTCATGGTAATGTCAATGTGAGCTTATCTCGGTGTATGAACAACGAAATACCGCTAAAGGTCCTTGCCCTATTTTTCACTTTAGTATAGAATGCCAAAAATGATTTCACTATAAAGTCACATCACTGAATCGTAAGAAATATTACGAACAAATTTGTAAAACGTAGTTTGTCACAACAGAGCCTCATCACCGTTATGCTTTGGTTTAAAAAAGTTACAAATGATATATTAGAAATAATTACTGAAATGAATGGCAAACTACATGAAGTTTATTGTGTAGCATAGACATTAACTACTATTATTCGTATTCTAGAAATAAAAACAAGAAACTCTCAAATCGTCAACACCATACCCGTCATCACCGGGAAAAAATTACGACCGGTGATGATTTCATGTGTATGGTGATGACGGTTCTCAAAAACTTTTCTAGTTATTTTGCTATAATTCATTATGAAATTAAGCTGTATGTTTGAAAAACGTTCTCTGTGTCTTCTAACACTATATAATGTCTACCTTATAAATGTAGAATAAATGTAGAAGAAGATATAACTATTTTTTTCACACTAGAGGATGCTTAGTTTTTATTTAACATTTTGACTGAAGTAGGCAAAATTTAGGTCATTTAGAACTTAGAACATACAAATGTTTTTTTTTTTATAATCTATTAATGTAAATCGTGCAACTTAGGGGCTGTCCATAAATTACGTCATCGATTTTTGACGATTTTGGACCCCCCCCCCCCTATAATCATCCAAAAATCATGCATCAAATGACCCCATTTCCTCCTACTTCATGCTACCGTCATCCGATGTCCAGACCCCCCCCCCCCTAATTTGAAATGACGTAATTTATGAATAGCCCCTTAGAGTCTGTAATTGCATGTTAGTCGTGTTAAAACAAAGTATTTAAACAAGCAACATATATTAAGTTTTAAGCGACCATAGGCTACGGTACTGGCTCACTATAGTGATGGCTTTATGTTTTTTGATAATATTATATTAATTGACGTATATAATTACAGCAATTAATAATTATACCATTGGGTAGTCACCGGACCCAATACCTAACATTTTGTAACTTATGACATGCATTACAAGTAGGGGTCTTGCAACTTATAAAACACTGATTATATATTAATGTTTAGCTATTAAACAACATATATATGGATTTAAATCATTATAGCTATTTTTAAAGTTAATTAATAAAACAACAAAAATACAAACTTGTGCAATGAATCAAACTATCAAAAAAAAGTAATATATCATAAAAATTAAGCTCATTGGTAAGCCAGTAATTTTATAATATGACATAAATACCAAGTTATGCAGTAGATAAAAGAAGATGCGGGTTTAAACTGATAATAAGAGTACAATATTGTTAATATGATTTAACATTGAAAAGACCCAAAAAAATAAATGAATACATAAATTGCCTATTTCGGAACATAAATTATTTAAAATTATACAAAAAAAATACTTGTTATATATTTATTTATATGAATAAAATGTATTTTTTATAATTGTCTAAAAATAATTTATGTAGCTTATGTTCAAAAACATGTTATTTGTAATGTTTATTAAAGTTCTAAAGTCTTACAATTAAAAAAAGTTTTTGTTTTTTTAATACTTTTTTAATACATATGTAAATTAGTTCCCAAATCGTCATTACCGTACATGCAGTGTCATTACCGTCTATAAAAGAGTCATTACCATACCATGGTTGTCATCACCATCTTGCGTTTTTATTTTCCGAAAGCGATAACTTCAAATATAAGCCACAAATGATTGTATAAATACCATACATATCCTCAATATACAGCCCCCCATTACTTTACCCAGCTAGAATCGTGTTAAATTAAACATTAAAAAAAAAAAATTTTTTGTATGGTGAAATTTTTTGTGCTGAAATCCACCCGGAAACGTATGAACGTGTCTTGCTATTTCAGTCAGTCTCGGTACAAAAAGTACCGAGGTTGATTGAAGTAGCATGACAAACACGAACGTTTCCGAGAAAATACGATGGAAAACAATTATGCACTACATGCGAGGGCTTACCGCGAAAATCGAAATTCGCAAATTGCGGGGATCTTTCTCTTTTACTCCAATAAAGGCGTCATTAGAGTGACAGAGAAAGATGCCTGCAATTTGCGAACTTCGATTCTCGCGGTTATAGCACTGCAACGACGTGGGTAAAGCGTTCACGATGCTCACGTACTTTGTAATGTAATATTGTAATGTTTAGATAGTTATTTCATCTCTGATATTTTTACTGTAGCTATAATATGGTGTTAATTAGTTTGTAATATTTCCGCTTAATTGTAAAACATGCTGTGTACACTTGTTTTGGATCTCGTGCTAGATTTAAGCCATAATGTGCAATTGTATGTTAACTATGATATTGACGATATTGTACGATATCTGTCTAGTGTTCTTAATAAAGTAAAATAAAAAATAAATTACTTAGTATCCAAATAACCCTCCGCCAGTCACTTGCGCCGTAACATAAAATTAGTATTCGGCAGTTTGCGAAAAGCATAACACAATGAAGACAGTGGTTTACTCAGTTACGCCGCGGAGGGCGAGAAATTTGTGACACATAATACAAACGATGTAACCGTATTTTGCAATGATGTAATTTGAAATTTTGAGGTATTATGCTATACCTCAAAATTTCAAAATTTGACAGTTTTTATACAGCTTTGATAATCTTAAGCATTGTGCGCAATAACATATATTTATTCCCTGAATACGGGGCAAAATGCCGCCCGCCCCGTATTATATCGCAGTGCATTAACACCGTAATTTCCCCAGGGGCACGGCGACACCGGCACCAGATTAACCTGGGAACCACTGTGCCCTATACACAAGTTACCCTATACTCCCTATAGCATAAGATGGCAGGTACTGGTGGCTGTCCTATGAAGATATCATTGCCAGAATTATTCTACAAGCTTATCTATCTAATATTAGGCTATCAAAAAACAGCCTTTCTGAATGTAGTGTGGCGAAAATATCATTATGTAATATTAGACTTTTCTCATCCTATTTAACCATAAGTACCTTACTGGTCTCACGTGAACGTCACGGTACATAAACTGAACGTTTAACAACCGTACATAATTGAGAACAAGTTATCAGTAATAGCACTCGAATATGCACAAATATGCATGCGTGGATAGTGGATACTAATTCTATTTAGAGATCCGTATACCTTATTTGAAGATTCAATCCGGAGGTCGCGGGTTCAAACCCCGGCTCGTACCAATGAGTTTTTCGGAGCATATGTACGAAATATCATTTGACATTTACTCAGTTGCTTTTCGGTAAAGGAAAACACCGTGAGGAAACCGGACTAATCCCAATAAGGCCTAGTTTCCCCTCTGAGTTGGAAGGTCAGATGGCAGTCGCTTTCGTAAAAAATCTAAACAACTTGAAACTTGAAAAAACTTGGCATGAATTTGCGTATCATATATTTGTGTCTGTTACTAGTTTTCGTTAAGACTAAAATGTTCTCGCGTAAAGAATATAATATTTATTTATGATCATTGTATATTAAGCCTTAATTTACATTGCATAAGGTGTTTAATTGAACAATATTTGAAACGGATGTAGGATATTTTAAAACTAATAATTTCAAACGTGCGTGTATCTCAGGCGTGAAGACTGAATATTCATTTTCTTCGCGCAATTGATTCGTTTCGTAATTTCTTTTTTATTACATGCATACCTTTCGCATGTTACAATTTTGCATATTTTTAATAACGGTTCGATTAAAGTGGACGACGCCTTTCCATACAAACGTAGTTCTTATTTTACTCTCTGGATTTTTACACAATTAAAAATATTTTGACTCAATTTGGTGTTCAGTCACAGTTATGCCCGTTCGTTTGATTTTTTTCTATAAAAGAGTTGGGAGGATTTTTCTATAAATAATTTGTTTTCCGCTCGTAACTCTTATAATAGGGGATCTTACTGCAATGTTCTGCCGCCAGAGTGCAGTAGGTACTAAACTAGCTAGTAAACCATAGAGTAAGTTATACATACTGTGCCTTAAACTGTTTTTTTTTTTTTTTATTGGAAAAAGGTAAACATTTGACCACAATCTCACCTGATGGTAAGTGCCGATGCAGTCTAGGATGGAACATGCTTGCCTAAGAGATGTCTATTCACTCTCGATTTAAAGAGATCCAAGTTATAGTGGACTGGGAATAGATTTGCAGGAAGTGAATTCCACTCCTTAGCCGTTCGCACGATAAAGCTGGATGCATAGCGTTTAGTGCGAATCAGTGGCAGAGTAACGACGTAAGGGTGAAACGCAAGTCCGCGTCTAGTCCCACGGTGACAGAACGGAGATGGGGGGATTAGATTATGTAATCCCATCGCACACTCCCCGAAATGTATCCTGTAGAATACCGATAAACAAGCTACCTTTCTACGGTGTTCAAGGCTCTGCAGTCTAGCCTCTACCAATCCCGCATCTCCAATAAGCTTCCTAGCGCGTTTGTCAATGGAATCTAAGGCGGCTAGCTGATACTTGGCGGATCCATCCTAAAGGTGGCTGCAGTACTCCATACACGACCGGACTTGAGCTACGTAAAGCTGAAGGAGCTGCCCCGGTGTGAAGTACCGCTTGACCTTAGTGAGGACGCCTAATCGTCTAGCTGCAGATTTGGCCAGAGATTCAATATACGCCCCAAAGCTCAGGTTAGACGAGATACTCGTGCCAAGTAGCTGAAGATGGTTGGATATCGGTACGGATACATCCCGGAAAGTCGGAGTCAGGTCGAATGGACTCCGTTTGGCAGAGAACAGACACGCCTGCGTTTTGGTAGCGTTGAATTTGACCAGGTTTGCGTCACCCCAATCGGACACTGCCTTAAGTGTCAAATTCAGACGGTCTACCATAGCTCGTCGACAAGATGGTACCTCCTCTTTTTTGGCCCGAGCATTGGAGAGATATCTGTCCACGACTGTGCTATCATCAGCATAGCCAAAAGTATCTGGGACTAGCATATCGTTGATATATAGCAGAAATAAAGTCGCGGACAGAACAGAGCCCTGAGGAACGCCGGCATTAATAGTCCATTGGTCAGATGTGTAGCCATCTAACACCACCCGAATGGAACGTTCGCTCAGGAAATTCTCAATCCAGTTGCACAGACCAACTGGTATCCCATATGCTGGAAGCTTGCTCACCAAACTTGCGTGCCAGACCCGGTCGAATGCTTTAGAGACATCGAGAGATACCGCAAGGGCTTCACCGTGCCTCTCAATTGCCTCGCTCCAAAGGTGAGTAGCATGCACCAGAAGATCTCCAGTCGAACGACCTCCGCGGAAGCCATACTGAGAGTTGCTGAGTAAATCGTTATCCTCTAGGTATCATAGGAGCCGCTTGTTCAGTACACGCTCCATAATCTTGCAGAGTATGGAGGTGACTGAGATTGGACGGTAATTGGCTGGGTCTGAACGACTACCTTTTTTGGGCACAGGTTGCACGTTTGCAAGCTTCCAACACGAAGGTACTACTCCAGTTTGACAAGTCTTCACAGACAACAAAATATTATGACATTAATGCATCAAGGCGGTTTATTAACAAGGGCCTACCGGGAAACGCGAAAATCGAAATTTAGTTATCTGCCTCTTTTATCTTTCGAATATGCAAGAATCACTCTTAGAGAGGTTAGATACCGTCAATATAGCCAACTTTGCCACCAGGGGAAACTTTGCCCAAAACGACATTTTAAACAAATTCGTTAATGTGGAAAACATTAAAATACTTATGGCCACCCTGCTATTTTTAGCAGAAAATAAATAGTTTGGTTAAATTTGTGACAAAACTATATACCAAACATGTGCACAACTTGACTAGGGAATTTTCAGCGAATTGCCAAATATAGGGTATATTTCAACGGGCAAAAAACTGTTGAATATTTCCGGGTTTCAGTTATAAAACATGAAGCATAGATTATGTCCATTGAGGTTAAATCTAAAAAGGCCTAAAGACACAAAAGTTTTGGCCGTGGGCAATGTAATCCGGTAATTTACAGACCTATGGATGCCAACATTGCCCACCACCAAAAACGGCTTAGGGTTGTCACTTTTGACAAATTTACCCAACTTCGTAAGTAAAAGAAGGTTATGTTTCTACACTAAAGTAAGTTTATAAACATATACTGTATTTGATTGGTCTTATTATCCTTTATTTAGATGTTTTATCCCTTTAACGCATGAAATATACAGCAAAACTCATAATTTAGGCCATTGAACTATTGTAACAGGTTTTCTCTAAAGTGACAACCCTAGCCTTTGTAAAATGCTTAGGTGAGTCTTGTATGGAAATGGCCAAAAACGGGTAGGTAACATTGCCCACCAAATTTATTCAAAAGTTTTTACACTTATCGCCAAGTTATTAACAGGGAACGGTAGGATTGCCCAAAACCTTTAAATGATCCTTAGACATCATCATACGAGCTGTATTTGAACACCAAATTGACGTGGGCAATGTTGACTCAAACCCCGGATATCTTTGCCCGCCCTCTAAAACGCCAAAAAAGTGGGTAAAAACATGATTTAAAAATGTTTTCTTCAATTAGACTGATGCGTTTGATCACTATGGACGCGCTTAGCAAAAAAAAGTCATATGATGTGATATATGTTTTTAGAGAAATTCGTGTTTTTAAAAAAAAAAGCGGGCATAGTTAGGCGCGGTAGACCCCCAGATTGTGATGGATAGGTAGTGGTAGTGGCGCCCCCTACGCAGAGTTTTGCGTAATATTCCCTATTATAAAATAATTGAAATCAAACGAAAGGGCATAGCTATGGTCAATATTAATTTATATAAGTACATCAAATTGCATACAAATATTATCTAGGTACTTACATATAATGTTGATATCCAGTGAGGAAAATGGGGACTACGTTTGTATGGAGAAGCGGTCGACCCCTTTCCTCTTAACAGTTTTTGGAAAACGGTCATGTTCGAAACGAATGCAAGTAGGTAAAACTCCGTTAATTAAAAAAAAAACTTCTGATTTTCCTCTTTTACTTCGTCTATTCCTTTATTATACATCACATCATATGCGGCACTTTCCTAATTTCATCTACAAATGTGACGTTCTCAATCAAAAGGTACCACATTGTCGCTTGCCATAGGACGCTCTGACAGTTTATTTGTATAAAGATACAAGCAAATTTCGTCTTTATGGTAAGCGACAAAGTGGTACCTTTTGATTGAGAACGTCACAAATGAAGAAAATATCCGGCATTCGTGCACCTCCGTAAACCCATGATTTGTGGCGCCCTATTTGCTGAGTTTTATATCGGGTCTGTACCCACCGCACGGGTTCAAGCCAAAGATGTAAGTAAATTGAGGTAGATATGGTACCAGGCGCACGATCGTGAGCCATTAAATATAGGTTCCGGAACCTATATTTAGTTAGTCGTATGGGTGACGCCAACCTGTCAAGTTGTCAAAATCGTTGGATCAAATTTTAGTTTTGTCAAGTATGAACGTCACACGTCTACATAAATAAAAGGTCATTGGTTCAAGCGGCAACGGCGAAAGACGTAAAATTTGCCGCGCGTGCACCTCTAGTCTGTACCCCCATGATTTGTGGTGCTCTCTTTATTGATGTTATTACACGACATCTAACATCAACTAGACGCAGAAAGAAAAATAAATACTCGAATTTCATGGTACCTACAGTTTCGGAAGCTTTTTCTAATCAATATTTAGGGTTTTCAGATTCCCACGATACTCTAATTCCGGGTGTCGTAATTAAGTCCTTCAGGATATTGAAGACACTATCTACAGTCAATATCTAGGACATTAGGTATACTTACTAAGTTCTTCAGTCGAGATAATGTATCAATTGTATATCAGGGATGTTGCGGATGCAGATTTATTGACATCTGCGGATGCGGATGCGGATATTTAAAAGCCCACATCCGCGGATGCGGATGTCAAGATTAGGTACTTAAAAAACATCAAATATTACATTTTTACTCATTTTTATTTAAAATAAAACGAAACGGTTAGTATTTGAGCAAGAATATAGGTTATATTTAATAAACAGTAACTTGGCCAACTTTTCTGGATCTAGACGATTTCGTAATAGGTAATGACGAAATTACCTAGCACTTACGCCGCCGCTAAGACGCTCCTGTACCGACTTGTTCGACATCCGCATCCGCATAAGCTTCGCATCGATTTTATGCGGATGCGGATGCAGATGTGGATGTTGAAAATAATGCGGAAGTTCCGCATAATAATTATATATAATCAACTAGCGTCGCGCCTGGCTTCGCACGGGTTAACAAATTATACACCTAAACCTTCCTCTTGAATCACTCTATTGATAGGTGAAAACCGCAAGAAAATCCGTTCAGTAGTTTTAGAGTTTGTCGCGAACAAACACACAAACAGACAGACGCGGCGGGGCACTTTGTTTTATAAGGTGTAGTGATATCGCGACATTTTCACAAGACAGAAGGCCTACCGCGAACCACGTTCGACGTGATGCCTCTCTGTCGCACTTGTAAATGTTGAAGTTTGAAGTTTGAAGTTCGTTCCTACTTGTCAGGGAGGCAACACGTCGAACGTGGTTCGCGGTAGGCCCTCTGTACGGTCGGTGCTGACCCGGCTAATAATGATGCCGCATAATCATACAGGATGATTTATTCACTTTTATATTAAGACTAAAAATGCAATGAAGGCATTTATTCGGCGCTTTATAGCGATTTATAAGCGGCTTTCGTAGAGTTTCCATATTTTTGCGGTAAATGCAGTTTATGGAATGCGTTAGATGTTTCAATTATGCGGATAATATTTCTGAGAATATCTCTTCTATCGTAGCTGTAATATATAACTAATATGTTACTTAACTATATTCGGTAACTAATCAAAATAGGTTAAAGTGTGTGTGAATCAAAAATTACATAGGTAAGTTTACAAATTAACAATAATATTTAGTAATGTCATTATTTTTGTTATAATTATAGATATTAGTCTAATCAGAGAGAGAACTGTTTATACTTACATACAGCAAAAAAATTGCACGTAGAAGAAAATAATATAACTTACCGTAAAAGTATAATACTTTGCCCTTTAACATAACTTTGCCCACCGCGTCACAGTTCAGTATAAAGCGAAATAGCTTAAAAGTAGTTACAGATACACTTTGTTCGCTTTCTTTAGAAACTTTTAAGTTATTTCGCTTTTACTGAACTGTGACGCAGTGGGCAAAGTTATGTTAAAGGGCAAAGTTTTATACTTTTACGTATTGTTCAGTGGGTGCCGTGTTTTTCAAATATTTCTATAAGTATTTCTTACAAGAAACACCAGGAATATTTCCAAAACCGGTCATTCATCCCTATTCTAACCCCCACACTAGCAACAGGTAAACCAATTTGGCTCCAGTGGGAATGAAATTGAGTTTTCGGAACCATTTGAGCCTTTGGCGGCAGTGGAAGGGTTAATACAATTTACACTGACGTTTGGTGATGTTCTGATATTGAGGATACCCCTGATTCGCCATGGGTTTTTAGTGTTCCATAGCTAAAATGGTAAAAACTAAATTCTTATTTATTTATGCCCGTCCGTTTGTTTGTCTATCTGTATCTGTATAGCAAAAGTAGCTGTGTATCTGTATACATAGTTAGAAACAAAACGATATATTTAGGTATAATTAAATTTGAAAAATAAAATGTAATTTGAAAATCCCAAGATTTTTTTAGAGAGAGCATTTTAACTAAATTCATAGGCTTATTTGTAGCAAAAATTTTAAATGTTCGTGTGTCGTTGTAGAACCTTTTTAAGTAGCATCTAGAATCTAGATTCTAGATAATTTGAAAATATAATATCACTACACCTATTAAAACAAAGTCCCCCGCCGCGTCTGTCTGTTTGTGTGTATGTATGTTCGTGATAAACTCAAAAACTACCCAAGGAACGGATTTTCAGACGGTTTTTACTAATCAATAGAGAGTGATTCTTGAGGAAGGTTTAGGTGTATAATTTGTTAAGGTTTTGTGTAACCCGTGCAAAGCCGGGGCGGGTCGCTAGTGCTTTAAATTGCAAGGTTCTATCTTTTACGGTTAAATGCTTGCGATGTCTACCCGTAAGGGACTATTCTATATTTGTACAGTTTACATTTGCAAAATGGTATTTACCCGCAGACGTATTATCTTATCTCATAATTATTAAGAGCCCATCAATGTGCACAGCGCCACTGCTGAATCGATCTATGAACTCAAAACAAAAACGGCCGTTTTAACTTTGGACGCATAGATTGACGAATCCAGCAACATAAAAACTAGTTTGATGTATTCAAAAGGTACTTAAATACAAGATATCTACAGTACGTAGGCCTCCTATTTTTAAATATCTTTCGTTAAATTTAAATAATCACGATTATTTAGCAGTGGCGCTAGTGTGCACGTTGATGGGCTCTTAGCAAATAAGATAACCACTACATCATTGTTTTGCGTTAATCAGAGATTAAAGCAGTAAACGAATAAAATTATACTGTAGACTTAGCCAAAGAGAATTAAGTACTTAGCTAAGCGGAACACGCTCAAACCTTGTGATATTTTAACTAACTATAATACAGATAGAGTCAGACCGACAAAGTCTGCAGCGATTTTGATAACCCGCACAGTGCAAGTGTCATTTTAAACGTCAAACATCTACGAAATTATGACGTATAAATAACACTTGCACTGCGTGGGCTATCAAAATCGCGGCAGACTTTTCTTGGTCTAACTCTATCTCAGTTTTGACATATTTTTTATTCTGACAAGATTTTATTGGTTTTTCGCCATGTTGCGGATTTTTAGTAGTATAGGTTCATGTCAATGTATTAGGTACTTACTTATTTATTGACTTTGAAAGTAATTGAATGTTAATGATATTAACAATGAGAAAGTTTAAACAATTTTAACACTTAAGGGGCCCACTGATTAATAGTCCGCCGGACGGTATCGGCCTGTCCGTTGTTCGGAACTGTCAAAACTGCAACTGTAACTGACAGGCCGATACCGTCCGGCGGACTGTTAATCAGTACGGTTACCATCAGTTTGTCACTGACATAAACGCCGTCGAGAACGTAATTTACTTTCTATACATCTCGCTCGCACTCGCATATTAGTGCAAACGGGACGTATAGAAAGTAAATTACGTTCTCGACGGCGTTTATGTCAGTGACAAACTGATGGTAACCGTACAGTGAGCCCCTTCAGATGGAAGAAAAATATTGCGTAGCTTTCCAATGTACAATGTTTTTCAATAAACAAATTAAGTAGTAACATTTTGGTATTATGCGTTATGCTGACTCAAAATTTATTTAGAATCCTTATTTAGTAGGTACTGTAGGTAGGTATACTGATAGCTTACGCGGATTGTAATTTAATTTTCAACATTTTCTCACTCACCCAAAGGTAATAAAGAATTCACGTATTTAATTAATCCCGACCTCCGTCACGTCACGGGAACTTTTTAATTAATTCTAACGTGACGTAATTACCACGTAGAAGTTTGATTACCTTGCGTAGATTACCTTCAAATAGATCTCGTATGAATTTTGAGTCGTAGAGGGTATGCGGTATTGAGCCTATTAAGGTGACATTCGGATGATGACTGCAGCGGCGTTACAGTTGCAACGTTACTGCGGCAGCGTTGACGCCATGACGATTGACGACTTATTTTATGATATGCAAATGAGCAGACGAATCGCCTGTTGATAAGCAATTACATTTGCCCATGGATATCTGTAACCCGTCCGGTGTAACTGTAGGTAGGGTATACCGTATACTATACCGCTAATTGGCACCTTCAACTTTATTCTTAAAGGGGCCAAAAGCAAAATTGTGGTTTTCATGTTGATTTTTTACATGTTTTAATCAAGGGCAAATATGCATGAAGTAAAGAACACAAGGAAAGTAGAAAATATTTGCTAGGGCAGACCCTAAACACAACCTTAAATATTAAAGTTGGCTCTATAGAAAAAAATACATGTCTAAAATTCATTTATTTTCAGATGTATATCGTTATCTTGCATAGCTAGGTTATAGTAAAATTATTAATTTTAATCTTTTGTTTCCTTCTAATTTTCTTCTTTTCACACCTCCTCTAAATGCACCGTCTAGTGGTGCTGATCTCAGCTCACAGGTAACAAGCCAATGCCACGGATACCAGATCTTATTATCTGTGTTTGTCTTGGCTTCATGCAAATGTAAATTATTCATGCGGAAAATTCTGTTGCTAAACAACGAAAGTTTTATGCATTTTATTATTAATCTACAACTTACATGCACAAGTTATTTGCATTAATCGCGAAGCGTCTGGTTGACGTAACTGGTGACCGAAAAGCTGGCGGCTTCCTCGCACAACGTATCAGCATTGCGATACAGCGAGGAAATGCCGCCAGCATGCTTGGTACAATGCCTCAAGAGCTTATTTTAGATTTAAACTAGTTATTAATTTAGTTTAGTTAGTACCACTGTATATATTATTATCTTATATGTAAATAAAATGTATTAATTTTGTCACACATATTAAGTAGTTATGTATGTATTATTTTTATTTATTTCTTGTTTGTTTTCGTTTAGTTTTATTTTTAGATTTACTTATTATATTAAATTGTAGTCGGTTATCAATTTAACTTTCATATTCGAATTTAAACTATCGTGAGACATGGTAACATTGAAGGTGCTATTATGAATATATTAATTTTACCTGACCAAGGTAAGGCCATTAGCCTGAAACTTCTCCCAACAAAGTAAAACCGCGTATAAAACTTAAGCCCTCTGAAATTAATTATTCCCGTAAGTCCACAACTTTAAAATATGGCCGAAGTTAGACACTAGCGCCACCTGTTGTCCGGTAGCGGAACTTTTACGAAACGCGGTAAAAAGTATCGCTTGCAGACGTTCTTATTACGTTTTTCGTTTGAGTAGGTTTGTTCAGACTTAAGTGCTAGGCTTTTTATGAGGAAAGGGTTATGAGTTTAGTTTGCCTTAGGGTTCCATTCTTTATTTTTATTTAAGTGGTTTATCTAGGATGACTTAGTTTGCTTATGTAATAAATTATGATATAGAGAAAAAGTATGCGATTATTGCGATAGTTTGATCTAAGAAGTCTTTATTCAAACATTGAAGTCGACGAGTGCAAAAAGAGTACCTAGTACGAGTATTGTGTCAGGACTCAGGACTACTACTACTACTAAAGTAAGGACACCTTACATTAGTGGTTCCGGGTATCTACTTAAATACCCCTTTATTCATAAAACTTAATTTACACTTGATTTAGTTAAATTATGTTTTATCCTTTTCTTACAAATACATAAGTCAAAATGAGAGATAAAGACAAACGATTATTAGCTATAGTATGTATCTTTAGGTATTTAAATAAAAATAACCAAATAATTTGTACATTTTCGGGTAGTTATAACATTTATTGGTTAACCAACCAAATACAAAACCGCCTGGATCTGTCATTGAATGACCTGACATTAACCTACATTATTTGATCGTGTAATGTTTCCATCTACCCTCAACTGGCTTAAGGAGCCATTTGAGGGTAGATTTTGTTTACTTTTATTTAAATACCTAAAGATACAGAGTATAATTGAGGTTTGTAGCGCGTTTATGAATAAAGGGGGTTAGTGCTTAAGTCTTAAGTGCCGCGAGTGTCCCATCTATCACGCACCAGGTGCAGCAAGTTGGCTGACTCACTTTGCAGTTTGTGAGTAATTTGCGTGCCTAAAGTGGTATCCAGACGGGCCTGATTAAATCGGTCGAAAATAATTGGCGCCAATCTCATCTATAGTTCGATTTTTTTTGCATTAGAAATAAGGTAAACAATCTTGATGTGTCTTTTAATTGAAAAACACATTTTAAAAATAAGTTACGGCAAATATATAACAATTATGAATCTAATACAATCATTTAAATATTGTTCTGCTTTCATAAGTAATAGTTACTGATTTATTTAAAGCGTTTTTCAATTAAAAGACATGTCAAGATCGCTTACCTTCTTTCAAGTTCTTTCTAATGCTAAAAAAACGAACTATAGCGTCCACACGTACACAATTTAATCACCAATTTTAGAACCATAAACAAACGCACGTACAGATCCTAGCATTCCATAGATACTAGCTTCAAAAATTGGCATTTTTGTGTCCGCGCCTCCTGATTTGATCGGGCAATCGAATCAGCGAGCCAAATTGCCGTTTGCGTCTGCACCTCCTGATTTGATCGGGCAATTTAATCAGATTGGCGAAAAATTGACTAATCTGGATACGCCTTAACTATACTTGGTGATAGAGGTAAAGCAGAGACTCTTTCGAGATAGATTTTCGGACTTTGACCCGTCTGTGGCTATCTCTATTGCACTCGCATAATTATATTGCTATCTTGCCCATGATGCCGGTTGTCAATGTCACAGTGCGAGTTTGACAGCTATAATAATTATACGCGTGCAATAGAGATAGCATCAGGCGGGTCAATGAACGAAAGTCTATCTGTAAAGAGTCTCTTTTGTAGGTAAATTCATATATAAAAAAATATTAATTTTACAAAGCACTTACGTTCTCGTACAGTTCTCGTACGTTACGTACACCGTTATTAGTATAGCAGTTACCTACTGCATACAAATATGTTTGCAGGTGTGCTTGTTTAATGTGTTTCCTGACTGTACACATGTAATTAAATTATTGTACAACATTCATGAAATGACTAGACTTATATCAACCGGTATATGAACTGTGATTACCTTTTGTATTGTTTTCGAGCTCACTAACCTAAGTCTAGTTAGTGGAACTAACCGAGAATCATTCAAAACTGTTATTCATGAAATTAGTTTTACCATAATACACAAACCAAACAAGATTTAACATCTTTTTGCGCTTTCAGTGTTTTAAAATAACGAAAATTTCGTATTTTTATTTTAATCTAATCACGTCTAAATCATAGTTAACTTAAAGCCCAACCCACCAAACAATCGCCTAACTTCGTTAACATGCAAATGAGTTAATTACTTGTACAACGGACAAGACAATACACAGATACTCGTAGCAGGGGCCTAAACAATGGGAGGCCTATTGAACAGTTAACTGATATTGGAGTCTGGATGTTAAAGTACCTACTTACTGATGGAATAGTGTTCTGAATTCAGAGGCTTATGATCAGGCCTATAGAACTCTCCCCGTGACCTCGGATATATAACTACGCGTCGCGTACCGTAGAAGGTGCAAAAACCAGTAGGGTGTCACACGCGCTCACTGACGGACGCTGCTGCGCTCGGCAAAAATTACTTTCTCTCGTAAAACCATCGAGTTTTATTTATATTTTTAAAATGTAACGGACAAGACATCACAGAAGCAGGGGACGAACAATAGCAGGCCAATAGGCCTGTTAGCTGTTCAATAGAACGAACCCTAAAAATGGTAAACATCTCTTAATTTCGATTTACCTCGTTAATAGCTAAAGTAAGGCTTTTAAAAACTTCTCAGCTGTTTACTTGCATCAGGAGCATAACTTAATAAAAGTTTTTTATTTTATTTTTATTTTGCTGCATGCAATTGCAATGCAACTGAACCAAACAGCAAAGTGCTTACACACGTTTGAGTTTAGAAAATGAGCTCCATTAATCAAAGCCTTACTAACGAGATTGCGTTTCAGATCTCGAGTGTTGCTAACTCGATTGCCTTTTGCTTACCTGTACCATTGAGAAAAAAATACATAGAGTGCTCACTCCATTAGGGCTTCCAAATACCGGACTTCTCACAATACCGGTATTAATACCGAAACTGTCTTGATCAATACCGGGATCCCGGGATCCCGGTATTGAATATGAATTGCTTTAAAAAAATATAGTTTTATTAAAAAGGGGAATTAAAAAGGGTTACTGTAACACCAGATATGCCCTAAAAGCTTTTAGAACAATAAACAATCAATGTCGCCATCCCACCAACACCACACCAGATATGCCCTAAAAGCTTTTAGAACAATAAACAATCAATGTCGCCATCTGCATTAATTTTATTTCACACTCCAGGTTGGCAATAATTTTACTCAACTGGTTGACTTCACCAGTCACATTTTTAGTCCAACAACCCACCAGCCGACTTTTTTCTAATTTCCGCCTAAACTAGTTTGCCATACCACAGTTCCTTGTTCCTTGCTCTTTTCTTTAAAATTTTTGATAAAATTTTAAGTACTAACTATATTAATCTCACTGTCAGGATTCATCCACCACCAATCATCAAATATTTATCTGACGTTCAGGCAACGATCTTATTTCAATAATAAAATAAGGGCTATTAGATGCAAGTTAGATGCGTCTGACGTGTAGTAAAAGCTTCTTAATACAGCCGAATATGACCATTCTAATGGATATAAACGGTTTATACTGCAAATTTTCCTTGTTTTTAAAAATACCGGGATCCCGGTATTGCATTTAAAAATACCGGTATTGAAAAATACGTTTAAAAAGACGGGATCCCGGTATTTCGGGATCCCGGGATCCCGGTATTGGAAGCCCTACACTCCATACATCAGTTTTAGAACCAAAACGACTATTATTTTCGTAGTCGACATCTAGCGTTGAGTAGCGGAATTATCAGTACCTATTGCTACTTGACAATAGATATTCCGACGACCGAAAAGTCTAATGCTCAACAATTTTCAGGTAATATAACCGCATTAACCGGAACTCTATTTTCAACTCCTTCTGCTTTTAATATTAGTTGTAAATTGTTGTTCAATACAAGTTTCGTGAGTCGCGACACTAGAGAATTCTAGTATCCAGTAGCGGTACCGATAATTCCGCTACTCGATGCTAGATGTCCACTGCGAAAATAATAGTCGTTTTGGTATCAAAACTGATGTATGGGGTGAGCACTCTATTCTTACTATATTTCTCTTGCTTATATACTCAGTCGGTTGCCTAATCAAAAGGTAGCTATTTTGTAAAGAGTTTTTTTGTCCTAAATTCAATCTTGATAAAAGCTTTTATCGTCGCCTGTACTTCTCTTTAAACAGTCATATATACTTCGCATGGGCGCGACATAAAAAAAAACTTGTAAAAAGTAAAATACTCTAGCTTGACCATAATATTGCAGAACCGCTACTGGTTGATACAGAGATTAAAAATCAAACAAGGGATTAAAAATGTTAACAAAACCTTCCCAAACCACCGAACATGCACAGTCGGTTAAGCTACAAAACTCAGTAAATCTCATCCGTGTTATTTTCAATCCGGTAAACATTGTCCATAACACGCACTCCGTTCCCATAACGATACAACTACAATTTTAAAAACACTCTAATTTCAACCATAAAGTAAAGAGCCACGTTTGCTTTTCCAATGACGATACGTTGTTATATTTTTCCAATCATAACTTTTAAAAAGTCACTAGTACCATCTTCACATTGTTGAAATATAAATTTACAGCAGAAGACATATGGTCGCTTTTCGTTTGTCGCTTTTTGCATGAAGCCTTGCTACATTTTTCCAATCATCATTTTCAAAAGGTCATATCCACCATTCTGCTATTGTTGAAATTTGAACTTAGTGAAATGGGTATAAGAATGATTTTTCTTTGGTGGTAGTAGGAGGCTGCAAGTGACACTTTAAAATGGAGTAATCAGCTATCGGGGAGTGCAGCGGAGTAGAACACGGCTTATTTGTTTCTACTCTATTTTTACGGGATTTTTAATAGAAATAAGCTGCTTGTGGATTGGAAAAAACAAAAGAAACTTCTTTAAATGAGTATAACCACCCGGCTAACTCTTGTGATTAAAATATTTAAGTAAATAAAAAATATTTAGGTATTATATGTTTAACTAAATTTTTGCTCTGTCAGCTGTAGATCGTGTGAACCCATGCCATGCGGCTTTACCATGTTGGAAAATTTCCAAAATCGAATTGACAAAAACATAGGTACTTAGGTAATGAGACTGTTTACCAACCTTCAAAAAATCGGATGAGAACGTGACCTGTAGATGGGGACAGCCCGATGGACAGATATGCGAAATATTTTTTCTTAGGTTGAAATGGACACCTTCGCACTCGCTTGGTAAAATAGGATTCTGTTTAGCCTGTTATCAAGTCTTGAAAGTATGTTTAAAGTAAAATGTATTGAACCTTACTAATTATTTCACGTTTGTCATTTGTAGTTATAAAAAAATCTAAATCAATTTATTACTCTACCTAAATCTATCGTACTTACCTATTTAAATTCAATTCCGAGCAGGAAGTACTTGATATCAATATGATAGAATATTTAGGTACTCATATTAGTTTCCTAAATCCAATTCTGAACAGGAAACACTTGATATCAATATGACGCCTCGAATTCAAAGAAAAGTTGGCCTCCCAATAGATCACACAATTTTATCCAACTAGATACTTCACATCACTCTATCACAAATTATACCTGATCAGTGATCAGTGATCATATCAAGTACCAACATACTCACCTTTAAGAGGGGACTAAAGCAATACTGTAGGTTTTTATTCATACTTGTTTGTTCGTTTTTTTTTTGTATTTAATTTTTACACGTCACAATCAAGGGCAAATGCTATGAAAAAATTCACACGTAAACTGGACTACCATAAAAGGAAAAATCTTTGCCCTTTAACATAACTTTGCCCACCGCGTCACAGTTCAGTAAACGCGAAAAAACTTAAACTTAAATGTACACTTTCTTCACTTTGTTAAGTGTATCTCTAACTACTTTTAAGTTTTTACTGAACTGTGACGCGATGGGCGAAGTTATGTTAAAGGGCAACGTTTTTACTTTTACGGTATATTTGCAAGAGCAAACTCTTACGAAAACCTTAAAAGGATGAAGTATACCCGAGCGACGGCCTTATCTTTCGTCGCAAGATTCGCGCGGCGCGCCATATCTTTTGTTTCTTTCTTATTTCCTGGCTTTGCGCCCCTTAAGTTGCTATTAGTACCCCAATAAGATCCAATATGCCCTAAAATGGGACAAATCGAATTACCCCATATTGCTACTTGCTTTTACACTTGGGTACCCACGCCTTCGACGTACTTGTCAATCGGTTTCCAATATCTCTTATCATATCAAAAAGCAGTTCAAAATACCACCGTAACACCAGGACATAAAGTTGGATTTAAACTATCGTATTGGCGAGATATGACATAGCTAAAACTATCAGTCGTTATATTCGATTAGAATAGTTTTCGAAAACTCGCATCTACTTCTACGGCGCTGTTAAATCTCAACCTTAAAAAAGGTTAGTAAGGTTTAAATTTCCTTGCATTTTATAGTTATGTCACGATGTTTTGGGGTAGTTATCGATAATTGTACTTACACTTGGTAGCAAATTAAACGATACTGCGAATTAACTTGGCTATTGAGCCAGGCGAATGATGCGGTAAGTGCCCTTGGGTACAGTCAGCAGCAGAAAATGCTAAGCGGGCGAGGTGTTCAAAAAGATCTTGACGCGAATTTATTATTAAGAGTTTTTAGTTATATTAATGTTAGTATGTCTCACGACAGTTTAAATTCGATTATTTAATAACACTAAGCCTATATACAGTCTTCTAAATAATATCTAAATAATAACATGAAACTTTGTCAACTTTAGCGCTGTGAAAACTTGAAAATTAGTTTGTAAATATGTGTCGTTATAGATGCGACAGAGCAACTTTTATTAACTTCCAGTGTACTTGAAAGTGTAACTTATTTTCTTATGAAAACTTGTTAGATAAGCGGGTTCAGTGTACGAGGGTACGTTCAGTATACCAGGATGGTATGGAATAGGGTGTTATAAATTATCGGATTGTATTTTTTTCTACAGAGTATTTATAACAAGAAATTTTAACCGCGATTTTAAATTTAAAATTATTATCTCTGTACTTGTTTAACTTGTGTGTGCTCTTCCATTTTACTTCATTTGTTCCCTTCTACACTAATTTTGTAGCATTTGGAGTAACAAAAATTCCTAAAATATAACTTTGAACTACTTACATAATTTACTGTATTATATTTATTTCCACGTAATATTTTATGTTTAATAACAATCAATGTTCTGCAGCGGGATTCCTGCTACGCATGGAAACTTAGAAAACGTCCCATGGAAACGCCTAAGCATCCTCGAACATACCTAAAATTTGAAATCAAGATCTGTGGAAGTTTTGCGAATCACATCCTGTATAATTTCCTGTTATAAAAATACTCAGTAAGTTAGAAGTTTATATCAATGAATGGGATTTGGACAGTAGCTAGGAGACGCCTCGTTATTTCTTACTTAATTCCTGTTTGAGTTAAATATTTCTTAGTTAAACTTTCACGGGTCGCCGATGTCGTTTATATTTATTTTCTTTTGTTGTTATAAATAGGTATTAAAAATATTTAGGGAGAATCTGTTCGATATTGATATTTTGTGACGTAAATATGTCGTCTGTAATGTTATATAAATGATCATTCCTAATACTCGTCATTCTTATTTTATGAAGAAGGCATTTATGGCTCGGTACTAGACGACGATATAAAAATAATGTAGATAAAATCTTAAGGCACGTATTTAACCGGTCAACTAATTAATCGAATTTGAGTAGTATAAATAAATAGAAGTGGGTACTAAAATTAATAGATTGGCAACAAAAACAGAGCCTTAAAATATATCAATATGAGACAACATTTTAAAGCCGTTACAGCTTTTGTTTATTTTTAGGCGGGTACCAACTATTTATTTGGCAACTGAATTATTATATTGGAGACTATTTATGAAGCACATTTTAAAAAGAAAACGGCTATATATTAATTCAAATATGAAGTGCTTTTAAAATATTTTGTTTGGTCACTACACGGTCAACCTAACACGCTCCTCCTCGCTTCGCTCGTTATCGCACCTATCTTTTGACTCTTGCAGAACACCGTGATGACTATTAAAATTAGTAATTAAACATTTCAAGACCTAATGGTATCATCATATCAGCCCTTTATCGCCCACTGCTGAGCATAGGCCTCTCTTCTAGTACGCCACTTGTCCCGGTCCTGAGCTAATCTCATCCAGAAGTGACCCGCAATACAAGACCTAATGGTATAATGGCCATTAGGTGTTTCATGATTAGGAATTTCGACTATAAGTAGGTATAGGTACTGACCATTGGTAAATAAATTTGTGGTGTTTTGTGGATTAGGAAAGTCAATTTAAAGTACCAGGTATACATTATGTTTAAATTATTTAAAAATGGAGTATTTAAAGCTTATACCTCTATAGGTATCTTAGGTATTCTGGTTACGTACATATAATAATATTTAGGTGTCCGTGCCTTCGCTTGAACCACATTATGAGATAACACCCTTGTAACTCAGCCCTAATCAACCGAATCCATTAACTAGTAGCGCCATCTATCGCGCTACCCAAGTACTAATGGCGCCCGGTTGCCAGCGCCCGGCTGCTTTCTCTTCAGTACGCTTTTGTAACTCAGCCAAGCAACACGTTTACAAAGCAAGTTTAAAAAGATCAAGAAATTTAAATTGGTAAAAATATTTTGAAAATCTCCGACTTCGCGACATTCCGCTCGGTGCCCATGGCCCAGCGACGAGACGCAGTGACCTTCCTACAGGCACCGTCACAAAAAGTACACGGGTACTTACGCCTCATGGCCTCGTCCTTGGGACAACAAGCGTCGTCCCGTGAGACGACATGGCGTCGTCCCGTGAGACGACAAGCGTCGTCCCGTGAAATGACATGGTGTCGTCCCGTGAGACGACATGGTGTCGACCCGTGAGACGACGAGGCGTCGTCCCGTGAGACGACAAGGCGTCGTCCCGGGAGACGACAAGGCGTCGTCCCGTGAGACGACATGGCGTCGTCCCGTGGTATCGTCCTGACAGACGACATGGTATTGTCCTGACAGACGACATGGCAGCGTCTTGTAAGACGACGAGCATCGTCTCGTTAAAAGACCTTGTGACATTCCGCTCAGTGCCCGTGGCCCAGCGATGAGACTAAGTGAGCTCTTATAGCCATCACCATAAAAAGAATACCAACGGGTATAAATGGCACACGGCGTCGTCCCGTTGGACGACAAGCGTCGTTGCGACATATCGTAGTCCCGTGAGATGACATGACATCGTCCTGTGGGACATCAGGCGTCGTCCTGTAAAACGATAAGGCGTCATCCTGTGATACGACAGGCATCTCGATGAGTTACGTCATCGTGTGAGAAGACATTGCGCCATCCTGTGGTATCGTCCCGTGAGAGGATATTGCGTCCCATAGGACTACATTGCATTGTTCCATAAGACTACATTTTGTCGTATCGTGAGACATTAATGCGTCGTCCTATGAGACGATATCGCATCGTCCTCTGAAATGACATTGAAATGACGTTGTCTTGTTAAACAAAAACCGTTGTCTCATGGTCTACCATTAATACGGTAGTGGACGTCTTATTGGTCGCTTTATCGTTCGATGTCTGCATGTATGTCGGCTGTGGGCCTCGGATTTAAGATCTGCATGGTCATGAACCAATGCACGACTTAGTTAGTGGGCGTCATCATCATTGTAGCCAACCAAATGGTGTGTCACCTTTTAGAACGACGAGCAGCACAATTTCTATTAGCGGGTTTGGCGCGAAATTGATAACGAAATGCAGTTACAGTAATTGTCTCAACCGGCCACGAAAAAGGAAGGTTTCCGTCTTGGTCGTGTACAAATGTTGGTCTGGGTCGATAACAAACAATTGCCGTGAGATACCAAACAAACCAAAAATATACATTCTGAGGATCCTAACTGTATGACTAACTGGCCATGAAAAATAGCAGTTAAGAAACTGTGAAAAGGGAAAAGTACAAAGTGAAAAACCTTGTGTTAAGTATTGCCCAACTAGATCCTATACCAAAAAGAGAGAGGGGGAGGCAAGAAAATTGACGTTAGCCTTAAAGAAGGAAAGAAAACTAAAATTCTCTCTTCTGAATAGGAATACCAATACAAGTATAATGCCAATTCATTTACGGCTCAGTAATAGGCTAACAAGAGATATCTCTTTATTGCGGCTCTAAACCTGAAAAGAATAGAGTTTATGATACTCATATAAGTATATTAGTGAAAAATCTTCGCACTAAATCCCTCTTTTGAATGATGAATGACTAGTCAGGTTGATAGTGTGTTTGGGAATACTGAAGCATCTCCTGTCTACACTCTAAATATTGACCATTAGCTAAAAAATTGCGGCCTGTTACAAAGAGAAACCTTTTACTTACTTTAAATCGTCTACTATGTATGTAGCTGTGAAACAGAGACTAAGAGTAACACGTAGAAAACAGCAAGTTCCTTCCATCGCATTCCGTCCGACAGACCGAACTGACAAAGGCATTTATAATGTAATTAGTGCTCTATTGACATCAGTCAGGTAGAAACTTGTGAAATTAGGTTCAAATGCTGTAAGTAACAAGATCCACTTCGGAAGATTATCTAAGCAGCGGGTTGTCAATCGACCTGCCGTTGGTATAACAATCATGCATCATAAAACGTTGACCATAAACGTTACATAGTTCAATTTCAAAGGAAATGAACTCTTACTGGTAATATAACTATCGGAAACAGACGGTATTTGTAGGAGGTGCTTTCACAAAATGTCTAAAAGGACCAACTAGTAAAATATTAATTTAGTATGGCAATCCGCATAGTTACCCATGATTGTTCAATAGGTGAAACATCAGTTTCTTTAGTGGTAAATGTTATGCCTATGTAGAAGATGAAGCGCCTTTTCAAGTTATGTAAATAAATAAAGAAATTATGAAAAGATTTTTCGGTAGTTTAGTTAGAGTGGGGTTACTGATTCTGTTTCGAAAAATCGCGAATTGAATTAGAGGTGAAGCCGCCTAAGGGAACTAAGCTGTCGAACCAATAGCCACGGTCCACGACTTTACATCTAAACGATGATTGTTTAATTTCTTCAAATAGACAAATTAAAATGAAGTCACTTCAGAAACTTTGAAACCACGTGGACTGCGGGGCAAGCCAACGTACATACAAACGTACAACGTACGTAAACGTACACACATGCGTAATGTGTAGAAAATAATTGCAGGCAGTCACCGATAGCAGATACCGGATTCTGAAAGAATACGGATCAGAAATATCCTTCTTTCGATTTCCAGAGGAGAGGTTTCCTTTGCAGATAAGGAAGTACTCACGTGATTTTATAAAAGAATAACAACATACGGTGGTTCAGGAAAAATGCAAGTTCTAAGCGAAATATGATCCCAGTACTGACACATGACTACAAATATGTTCGCCGGTTAAATAGAGCCTGCAATTTACTCTGAAAATCAACACTAGTTCAGCTGTCATTGCCAGATCTAAGTACGATAAGCTTAGCTGAAAGGTAGTAGCCCAGAGTTTACAGCATACTGTTGTAACAGGTATCGTAGGGCATGTAATTGGAAACGTCATCGTCAATGCAATCAATTAGAGTTCCAGGTGTAGTACCCTACAAAATCATCGTGTCTTGGTTATAGGGCAGATGCGCTGCTAATCGAATTACAGCATTAGTTGTGAAGATAACTACAATTCATATATTTATATATTCATGATAATATGCTTATATCATTAAATACAGTAAATATGAGATGTCAGTAGACATATATCAACGTTACGTCAGGCGTAGCTCACTCCGCGATTTCGTCGCGTCGCTACAAGTACATGCGGCCCACACCAATTTTGGTGTCTAGCACTAGTAGTTGCCACGCACCGCTATGGAATGGACGCCTGCTCGCGCTTGCGCCACCTTGCGGTCATAATCTGTCGTAATAGTACATACTATTATTTATTCTATGATTACGTCAAGGTAGTGACATAAATATAATATGTCGCAGAAAGGCCTAGATCATCAAATAATTGTTTATTTGTGGGCATCATAATGCCTAATTAACCCTAGGGTTCCCTCAAGATCATCAAATGATACACAACTTGATTGCACAAAAGCCAATAAACAACATACAACGTCCTTGTATTGCTAAATTTCTAATCAAAAGTACCTACAAATTATTAATAATAATAATTCAGCCTATATACGTCCCACTACTGGGCACAGGCCTCTTCTCACTCGCGAGAGGGCTTGGGCTATAGTCCCCACGCTGGCCTAATGCGGATTGGGGCTTCAAATGAACAAATTAAGTAATGAAATTAATATTTGGTAATGAACGCGTCTACACGTGTTAAGGTTCGACAGGAATTGTGCCACAGCATCGCCCGCGCGCGCAGGTGCTGACGCAGCACTTGAGATTATATGACATCATGAGACACCCGTGGTTTGTGCCACTGCAATGGTATAATGCGAAGAACTTACTGGTTCGGACCATATACAAATAATAATAATGTTTTAACTTGTCTGGGTGTTACGAAAGTTCCGCGATTGGTTTGAAAAGGTTGCACTACAATTTAAAGTGGATAGGTCCACCTCCTCTACTCTTACTCGAAGAGTCTTTCATCGTTAGTCAAGAGGTTTTTACACTCTTATTAGAAGATCGTATGTATACGAAAGCATTAAAAACTCACAAATCGTGCTAAGTCTAACAATAAAGCACAACCCATTACCAGCGCGCGAACCAAAAAATCTTCAGTTTGGGAATCAGCTTGCCACCAGAAAGAGTGAACATTAAACAACCTACAATTACAAGCCTTTATTATAATTAGCCTAAAAATTATAGGTAAAGGCATTGGAATTATTTAAAGATTAAAAAATCTTCTAAAATACCCTACTTGGTAGACGGATCTTCAGTCTACGCACAACATCATGGTGAGATGCCATCCACAACAACTGGAGTTGTCAGCATCACTTTAAATTCATAATCATCGCCTCCATACGATTGTCACCTTCGTGCATGTCAGTGATTCTGTTCATTCGTTACATTCGCTTGCATGACTGACAAGCATATAATATAAGCTTGGTTGACCCGGGACCAGCCTAATTGGCAAGTTTTCAGTTATCTGTGGGGAGTAGTAAATTTAGCAGCATAATTGACACTTAAAATAGGTAGGAGCCTACCATTTCATACAAGAATTAATATCTATTCATGGCTTACTATTAATATGGTTGTTTTTAAAGCAACCCTCACCGAAAACTAATCTGTAAGGAAGGATGTATTATCGCCTCAGTTGAAACTACTGCTAGGTTGTTGAGAGTTGTTACTAGTTAGTAACGCATACATTAAATCATGAAGTGTTGTATTTTCTTCTTCACTTTCTGACGCTACTTTCAGGCAGAGGAGTACTTGATTCGAAATAAATCTCAATTGCTTCCACAAATAAGAACATCATGTTTATAATTTTTAACACATTTACGGAATATGTTGTCCTTATGTAATGATAGCCCATTAACAAATAAACCTGGTATACCTAGTCAATAACTATGTATTAATATCTAAATAATGTCAATATCGTATTGTAGTGGGTACCTATACAAACATTTGGTTATTTGTCCACATTAAAAGTCATATTACATTACATCTGGCCTATGATGCAACTTACCAATTTACATTAAATTGTTGGAAAATACAATAAATCAGAGAGTACCCAAGCTTTTACAATTAGTTGCAAAAATTTTAAACAGTGGATGGGCCGGCAGTGTTAAATTTGTGTTAAGCAGTAGATAAGTAGTAGTAATATCATTACATCATATAACAAAACCTTTTTATCACCTAGTGGGCTATTGTAAAGAAAGCATCAGGTAGTTTGGACGGGTTTAATGTAAAACTCACTCGATGAGGTTCACGTTACACGCATCAGAGCTACTACTTCAGATAGTGGTTACACTTAAATTTGTACGACCTACAAGTACCTACTTATGTCTTTAATTATGATTTTAGGGACAGTCTTTCAACTAATAGTCACACAGTTTTGTTTTATATAAAAAGTTAAGTAGTTTTACAGTCACAATGTATAACTTATGTTGCCAGTCAGTGCTAACAATTGTCTCATCTATCGTTAATTACAAATAAGGAAAATCTAGTTAAGGTTTGACGTAAACAATCCTTTAGTATATCAATACGGAATAAATTTCAAGCCTATATTCTTATCATGTGATTTTTGCATAAATTTAAATATTATCAGTCACAGTACGCCCGGGCCAGCGCCGGCAGAGGTTTAAACACGTCTCATAATGTGGTTCAAGCGAAGGCACGGACACCTAAATAGAACCGTTTTTCCCCCGAAGGGTAAAAAACGGATATTTAGGTTCCTGCCGAAGCTTGAACCACACCTAAGGGCCTTGCCGGCTTATGTGGTACTGAAGAGAAAGCAGCCGGGCGCTGGCAACCGGGCGCCATTAGTACTTGGGTAGCGCGATAGATGGCGCTACTAGTTAATGGATTCGGTTGATTAGGGCTGAGTTACAAGGGTGTTATCTCATAATGTGGTTCAAGCTTCGGCAGGAACCTAAATATCCGTTTTTTACCCTTCGGGGGAAAAACGGTTCTATTATGTAAATATGAATTACGATCATAATATAAATTCATGTAGATTAGTCTAGCATAATTTATAATGTAATTTAATATTATGAGAATAAATATCTAAATCTAAATCTATATCGACGCTGGAAAGGAGAAATTGGATAAGCGACATTTTCAAAGATATTGAGTTATATACATCGTTGGAATCGCCAGATTTTTCTGCATCGAATGGACTAGGTTTCGTACCAATCTGACGACTTTAGTGTCGCTTATCCAGTTGGTGATTTGGAGAATCACTGGTACATTTAAGTTACTAAACGACTTGGTTTTCTAAAAAATTTTGAAAAGTGGAGATTAGATGAAAAGTTATTCAATGTAATGAACTTTAGACTTTTTTACTTATTTGCCAGTTCAGCTTAACCTTAACTTGGATAATTTTGCCTTATGACAACTAACCTTTCACTGTCGGTTAACTATTTTTACTTGCAATATAACACTTTAAACTCTCGCGTTTTGTACACATATTTAATTACACAAACGGGTCTACCGCGATATAATTTCATTGTTTTTACCTTTAATTCCGACGTTTCAGCTGAGTTGCACCAGCTGTGGTCACGGAAAGACCGTCTTTCCGTGACCACAGCTGGTGCAACTCAGACTGAAATTATATCGCGGTAGACCCGTTTGTGTAATTAAATATGTGTATTTTTACTTGGCCGAATAATAGGTTTTAATGTCATATAGATAAATTTACTTGACTGTCAAATGTGAACTATTGGCGTTTATGATCATTCACCTAATTTCAGATATAAAACTTTTGTCGTTTATTCCATTTTACCTAAATTTTGTTGGAAGTTACCTAGTAAATTTTTTACTTACTTTCTTTTTGTTATTATTTTTCGTACTATCAGAAATTGCCAGGTTAGGGAAATAAATAGATAAAATAACATTACATATTTTAATCTAAGCTAATACACGAGATAATATTTTTTTCCTATTTTGGTTTCAAATACAAATTTCCCATTCTTACTGGTACCTTGTAATTAAGTTGGCACTTGTTATCTTAAGACTCGTTACATAACTTCTAATTTGAAATAAAGCTATACAAATTCCTTAAAGGGTATATTTTATCATGCGTAGGTATGACAACCATTTCCTTGTGGTCGATAACTATAAAACTCATAGAATGTAGATGTATCATAGGTTGAATGTGTCGCATAAGCTGCTTATCGAGTTTGAAATTGCTCCTTAAAAAGTGATTAGATAATTTATCTTGATTTGTTTCATGTCAAATTTTACGTATATACTTTTTTGCTTGACTATAAAATAAGCATATTTTGCAATAAGATAGTTTTTATTCGATAAATTCTGACGACAAATTAAGCTTGGACTTTCTTACCTGAATAATTTCTTGTGAAACATGTTGGTAAGATAAATTTACCAAAATTTATTTTTACGATCATTTTGCTTAAGCGACACTTAATTCTAAAATAACTCATTTGAAGGTAAAATAATAATAGGATAATGTAGAATACATCACTATAACCATATAAAGTTTCTTATTTAAGAAATTCGTCATCATAATGAATTTTAATGATTTTTATTTACAAAGGGTTGCAGTTTTTGGGCTCCCCTGTAAAGTTAGCTGCGTGTCGCTTATCCAATTTCTCCTTTCCAGCGTCGATATAAACAACCAAATTTTATGATCGCTTTACAATATTAGTTGCCAACTTATTATTTTAGACGCCAGCCTATCAATTCAAGTTCCCTATAATTTTTTTGGCTGGCTTGATTTTGCTGCCAGTTTTTTAATAATATGATGCTTAAATTTGAGGCTAATATAAATTTATTGGCGCTAAAATATTAATGCACAGCCAAATTATATTATTATATGCCCAGTGAAAGTTCCTGTTTAATATTTTAGTTGCCCGGTTAATATAAGCCCAAATCTTAATAACATAGAAAATATCCCTAACTCACTAATGATTCAAAAATTAACGCTCTTGCCCGTATTTGAACTCGGGCCATGTATTCTTTGTAGGTATGCCAAAGAATCTGCCAAAAACAATAATGTAGACTGATTTATAACCATAATAAAACCACCAAAATTTAAATCCTTGCGAACAAAACTTGTCCAGAATGTTATTTACCTGATTCAAGATTTAAATGAGTTTCTTCCCATGAAAATTGAATATTTTCACGAGCAGAAAGTTGGATTTTACTCGTCTGTGCTTTTATGAGCCCCAAGGTGCACAGAATAGCCGCTTAGAAAACGAAAAAACACCGTTATTAATATAAATAACGAGAAAAGTCCCGTTATCCCCTAGAATCCAAACTAATGGGGTATTAGTGGACAAATTTGCCCCTCGTGCAGTAAAGGATCTAATGTATCTGTTTCGTAGTACAAAACGTTTTTGTGTAAGCTGGCAGTGTCCTTTTATGGCAAACAGAACCATTTTAAAAAAGCTGGCCACACCGCTTTTTTTTAAATAATTTAAATTAGTATTTCTACTTTGAATCACGACCCAGGTCTTTCGATTCATAACAAGACAACCGGTCTGGCCTAGTGGGTAGAGACCCTGCCTGCGAAGCCGATGGTCCTGGGTTCGAATCCCGGTAAGGGCATTTATTTGTGTGATGATCACAGATATTTGTTCCTGAGTCATGGTTGTTTTCTATGTATATAAGTATGTATTTATCTATGTAAGTATGTTTATATCGTCGTACCTACCCATACGAGTACCCATACGAGTAGTACAAGCTATGCTTAGTTTGGGGCTAGTCTAGGTCGATCTGTGTAAGATGTCCAAAAAAAAAGTATATCACCCAATTTTTTTCCCATTCCGTTACTGTGCCAATTTTCATAGGCTTTGTAATACGGTGGTACGGATGGGTGGTACAAAAATTGTATGGACATATTGAAACACTTTTCGCCTTTTACCTATGGTCAACAGATTTTTTTAAATGGCCCATCGATAGGATTGAGTTATAAAATTAAAAATACTAGGAATATGTAACTCAAGTCCGTTATAATTAAAATAGTAATTTACTTATATCAATATCTCTGTAATTGTTCAAAATTTTCCTAAAGTGGTATGGGGAAGGACAGAAATTTATACGATAAGTTTCATAAAATACTATAATTACCCCAATTAAATGCCAGTTAATAAAATATGAAAAATATATTTAATTTCCTTACCCACTTTCATTTTACTTAAACAATGACTAGTCAAAAGCTCAATTGTTTCCTACTCCTTTTGTTTCCAAAAGAGTAACAACACTAGCCTTATAGGTTGTCCCGTTCTCTCCCCAGAATTCCAAGTCAGGGTGACAGAGCGCGATAGATTAATCACTGGTTATTGCGTTTAGTAAATCACTGCTCTTATTAATTTTGGTGTCTTATGAGTGCTGGGGACACACAGGGCCTTGTTTAATAATAAGTAGTAATTCGTCAATAATTGGCCACTGTTTAATAACTGGCCACCTTATACTAAAAACGAATTCTATTCACGTATTAAACAGAATTCATTTTAGTATAAAGTGGCTGGTTATTGAAGGGCGGCTAGTTAATAAAATCTTAATACCTATAGGTGTACTTACTAAAATGAATTCTGTTTATAGGTGAATAGAATTCATTTTTAGTATAAGATGGCCAGTTATTAACTGGTAGCCAGTAATTGACGATTTACCTATGCATTTATTTTAATATTCTGACTATTCTGAGTTACTTACTTAATAAGAGGAAATTAAGACCAAATTAGTACACTGATAAAACATGAGTTATATTTAAGTAGAAATTGTTTTACTGGAAACCTCAAAATCGGTTGTGATTTAAAGGCAATTTAAATTTAATATATTTAATAAATAATTTTTTTAATCCTATATTTAGGCTAGTATTATTTATAGTCCTTTATGTACTGCAATAGTATCCTAAGTATTTTTAGGAAAACATCCTATTATTAAATAAAATGCTTGTTTTCAGGCGTAAAACTTTTAAAAATTGCACAGTATAACGCATTGTATTTATGGGAACTAACTTTTCCAAAGCTCTCAGCTGCTCAAACAAGAATATACCTGAACCCACCTGTCAGCAGATAAATTTTATTAACACTACTGCCTCGCTTGGGGGCTATAAATCTCACTCCCGTGGGCACGGTGCAGTAGGGTGGTGTGAACATTTCCTTTTAAAAGCCAGAGAAACATTTTTGTTATCAAACTGGTTAACAGAGTGATTTTGTAACACCTGTCCATACTCAGACAGGTACCTAGATAAATATGTAGGTTATATGAATTACTTTTCGGCCTATCCTTCTGGCCGGCTTCCCTTCCGAAATTACTAAAAATTACAATCCGAAATTACGAGAAAGGTTATTGGTATGCGCTCCAAAAGTGAGGCACACTCAACAGGTTAAAACAATTTTAACGTCCGGCGGGCCAAATCTTATTTTCATAGTATTAGACCTCCATAAAAAAATATCCTTTTAAAAAATGAGAGGTGGCAATATTGCAGGCACCTTACGCAATATTGTCCAATATGCCCCCAGTGTGCCCCTCGCGCCCGTGACTCAGCATGCGGTTGGGGCATAACTGGAATTTGTGATCCGCTTTGCCCCACTCGCAAATTGATATTGTTCCCGATGAATTGTCTGCTGGGAATAAATAAACATGCGGTCTCAGCGTCGGATATTGATGCTCTTTTGTTTCTGTGAGGGGCGGCAGTCTTTTGCAATAATAAAATAGATAAATAATATGGCGGCTAAAGGCCAGTGCGTGTACCTACATGTACGTGCGGGCTGTGATATACAGATATTACAGATCCTTATAACTATAAGAGGCGGCATGCTTACCGCTTGCGTGACGTGTGCGTATATATATGCGACAATTTTGTGCAGCGCACATGCATCCGGTGTGCATATGCCTTAAATAGTCTTTTTAATTTGATGGCATTTAAAATACGAATGTCAGTCTGTCTATAAGATATTTGTATATATGGGTCTTGTTGCCTGATCCAAATTTTAAATAAATAAATAATAAGTATTTCAATAACGAAGCACAGAAAAATATCTGTAGGGTAGGTACTTACAAGACGGCTATTAGAAGTATATAGGTTAAAATCATCATGCAAGATTTTATTACATTGTTTCTTACATGTAAAATTTATTTAAGCGTATTAAAATTATAGAGAGCCAAAAACGTGTTTGTTCTTGTTTTTTTTTCTGTATGCGTAAATTTGATTTCTACCTGTAAAACAATTTAAATTAGATATCTATAGGAAACCACCTCTATCTCCTACCTATGACTATTGATTCGATTTTCAACATTGTCTCTGTTTCTTATCCTCCTAAGTCGCTGCGTACAATTTTTTGTACATATTCCAAAATCTATTTTGAACTTTTATTGTGTAACTAAAGGTTCCAATTTCAAAAACAAAACAATTGCTTCTGGGTCTCAGGAGGTTATATTTATTTTTTCAGCGAATGAGCTCGTAATTCCACGAGACCTCATTTCAAGCAATTTCATATTCATATTCGGTCACGTTTTTTGTCATATTATGCTTTGCCACGATCTTGTATAAGTACGGATGAAGATCCCTCCTGTATATTATCATATTGTCGATAAATAACATTCAATGTATTCAAATTAGACTTATTTTCGGTACTCTAATGTAATTTACATTTTTATATTCATGCAATTACTTGGAGTTTGGAGTACAATTGTTTTTATTTGCGCCAGTATTGGATGGATTTTAATATGATTTTATATGTTTGTTGTCGTCAAATGTTATTTATTTTCAATTCATATACATATTATTTGATATACACACACAGGGTTACATTGATGGCGTGGATAAATTAAAAGTGGAAAATGAATTAACAGAAAGTCACCAACCCATGGTTTTTCGCGTACAAATTGATTTATGAATTTTATGATGGTCAAGCAAATCTTGTCAGTAGAAAAAGGCGCGAAATTCAAATTTTCTATGAGACGATATCCCTTCGCGCCTACATTTTTCAAATTTGGCTCCTTTTTCTACTGACAAGATCTGCTTGACCAGCTATAATCGTAATTTTACAGCAGGCCACTGACGAGCCTTCCAAATGGATGCCGTTACAATGGATTCATCCAAATGGACGGCATCCTAATATTAAACATTGTACGTTTTTGACATTCACGGACCGATTTTGGATTGCAGCCACGCTATTTGGACTGTTGGAAGGCTCGTCAGTGGCCACCTTTATAGGTACTAATTGTAATAATTTCGTTTAGTTCTTTGTAATCTTTGTCTTATCTGTACCACTTAGTTTAGATTTTTTTTGCTACAATGCAAATACCTCACTATGATGTGTATTGACATTATTTACCTATTATACTTACTTACATATTTTAATTAACTTAAAACTTACATAACAAACATGTTTTTAAACTGTACTTATGATATGATAATGATACTTACCTAAATAAAATTTTAAATCTGAAATTATTGATAGAAAATATACAAAATCATTCAATGTCATCTCTTTGTTACAAAATCACATGACCGGATGTTTGCTACGGTACATTGACTGTTATAAAAACCGGGCAAGTGCGAGCCGGACTCGCGCATGAAGGGTTCCGTACCATAATGCAAAAAAAAAAAAAACAAAAAAAAAGCAAAAAAAAAACGGTCACCCATCCTGACCACTCCCGACGTTGCTTAACTTTGGTCAAAAATCACGTTTGTTGTATGGGAGCCCCATTTAAATCTTTATTTTATTCTGTTTTTAGTATTTGTTGTTATAGCGGCAACAGAAATACATCATCTGTGAAAATTTCAACTGTCTAGCTATCACGGTTCGTGAGATACAGCCTGGTGACAGACGGACGGACGGACGGACAGCGAAGTCTTAGTAATAGGGTCCCGTTTTACCCTTTGGGTACGGAACCCTAAAAACTGTTATTAAAATAAAATTCAAATAAACAAATTATCTTTGTATCTGAAGATCTAAATCTCTGTAATCTGTGTCAAATATAGCTGAAATTATTATTGTTAAAACGTTTTTAGATACATATTATACCTATAGGTATAATATGATTTATGAATTTTATGATGGTCAAGCAAATCTTGTCAGTAGAAAAAGGCGCGAAATTCAAATTTTCTATGAGACGATATCCCTTCGCGCCTACATTTTTCAAATTTGGCTCCTTTTTCTACTGACAAGATCTGCTTGACCAGCTATAATCGTAATTTTACAGCAGGCCACTGACGAGCCTTCCAAATGGATGCCGTTACAATGGATTCATCCAAATGGACGGCATCCTAATATTAAACATTGTACGTTTTTGACATTCACGGACCGATTTTGGATTGCAGCCACGCTATTTGGACTGTTGGAAGGCTCGTCAGTGGCCACCTTTATAGGTACTAATTGTAATAATTTCGTTTAGTTCTTTGTAATCTTTGTCTTATCTGTACCACTTAGTTTAGATTTTTTTTGCTACAATGCAAATACCTCACTATGATGTGTATTGACATTATTTACCTATTATACTTACTTACATATTTTAATTAACTTAAAACTTACATAACAAACATGTTTTTAAACTGTACTTATGATATGATAATGATACTTACCTAAATAAAATTTTAAATCTGAAATTATTGATAGAAAATATACAAAATCATTCAATGTCATCTCTTTGTTACAAAATCACATGACCGGATGTTTGCTACGGTACATTGACTGTTATAAAAACCGGGCAAGTGCGAGCCGGACTCGCGCATGAAGGGTTCCGTACCATAATGCAAAAAAAAAAAAACAAAAAAAAAGCAAAAAAAAAACGGTCACCCATCCTGACCACTCCCGACGTTGCTTAACTTTGGTCAAAAATCACGTTTGTTGTATGGGAGCCCCATTTAAATCTTTATTTTATTCTGTTTTTAGTATTTGTTGTTATAGCGGCAACAGAAATACATCATCTGTGAAAATTTCAACTGTCTAGCTATCACGGTTCGTGAGATACAGCCTGGTGACAGACGGACGGACGGACGGACAGCGAAGTCTTAGTAATAGGGTCCCGTTTTACCCTTTGGGTACGGAACCCTAAAAACTGTTATTAAAATAAAATTCAAATAAACAAATTATCTTTGTATCTGAAGATCTAAATCTCTGTAATCTGTGTCAAATATAGCTGAAATTATTATTGTTAAAACGTTTTTAGATACATATTATACCTATAGGTAAATATTAGTTTATATACCTACTTTAGGTACTCTTTCAATTTTAATAAGAATTATCAAACTGATATTAGAAATGGCATGAGATTTCACCACAAAATTTTGATTCACGAGACTTTTTATATATGAGTTACAATTTTTGCCGTAGGATAATTTTGGTTACCTAGCTAAATTCCCGAAATACCTGACTGAAAACTGACGCATTCTCATAATTAACTCAAACCCATTTAAAACTGCGATAATTCTATCAACTATTATGAAACTGCGTTTTGCATTTAACATTTCCACCAGACTATCACATTACCAATTTCGTATGAAATTTTTCTGAAAATGACGGGTCTATTTTAGTAGCTCGGTGTGGTATTCTGTTTTTAAGTTTGTATTTTGCATCTGATATGATCTTGACTCCCACACTAAGAAGAAAAATCGTTTAAAATAATTTAAATTGCATTAACGTTTAATGCTTTGAACATTTCCATATGAGCCTATCGAACCAAGCAGTAAAGTTTACTGTTTGTACGTTACGTACGAACGAACGTACCTACATTAGTTGATATTGTAATAGCAGTTAATCTTAATGAAATCATTTTAATGTGTGCTCGATAGATCATATTGTTTGCAGTGCAGTGCATTGTGCGCGCATCAATTAGTACGTGATCGTCAAGGCAGTGTCAGAACAAAATCAAAACCTTAGCAATTTGTAAAATCAGAATGCCGAATCCTATTTAACAGTGGGTTAAAGCTTTGATCTTTTCATGATACCATGATACTCATACATAATGCATCTAACGCGACCTATGTAACGACAGAAGGCCAGCCGCGAACTACGTTGGATGTGTTGCCTCCCTGTCACACTTACGTACGAATTTACAAGTGCGACAAAGAGGCAACACCACAGAATAAATAATAGTACTAGGTACAGAGGACTCATTCTCTAACAAAACGCGTCTATTACGATCAGCACAGATATGGCCGCTAGGTGGCGACAGCGCCACGCGCGGCTTATGGCAAACCCCAAAATTGGGGCGGAACGGATGTACTTTTAGCTACCTGTAGCAAAGCGACGAAATCGCGGAGTGAGCCACGCCTGGCAACACGTCGAACGTGGTGGTAGGTCCTCGGGTGTCTCTAGTGCATTTTTCACACTAATCAGAGTGAGCTAGCTATTGTCAAGGTCGTGTCAAAACAATGTCCTAATTTTAACAAATGATTAAGTCGGAATCGGCCAGCCGCCCCTGCCATGTCATTTGAAACTTTAATAACTGCAAAAGCCGGGCTATTTTTAACCCGTGTTCGGATGTCGGAAGCAATTGCAGGATTGATGGACAAAACAAGTAGGTAGTGATTTTTCAAGAGAATAAAATGTTAGCTTTTGAAAACACGCTATTTGTTTTTTTAGGGTTCCGTACCCAAAAGGTAAAAACAGGACCCTATTACTAAGACTCCGCTGTCCGTCTGTCCGTCTGACCGTCCGTCTGTCTGTCACCAGGTTGTATCTCATGACCCGTGATAGCTAGGCACTAGGCAGTTGTAATTTTCACAGATGATGTATTTCTGTTGCCGCTATAACAACAAATACTAAAAAAACAGAATATAATAAATATTTAAGCGGGGCTCCCATACAATAAACATGATTTTTTTGCCGTTTTTTGCGAAAATGGTACGGATACCTTCGTGCGCGAGTCCTACTAGCACTTGGCCGGTTTTTTGTTATTTCACAAGTTTCTTTTATAAGGAATTTTAAAATATTATATAGCAGACATAACTAAAGTAACTAGATATGTGTGTAGGTGAAGCAACATGTCATATGGTCATAAATTTCTTCCTTTAATGTTCCTAAGTTAACCTCAGTTCTGAAAGTCACTTTTAGTTGAAGTACACGGTTTAGACTGATACTGGGTTTTCTTCAGTTAACGGCATGAGAAATACATTCAAGGTCGTCATAATGACGACATCATTACATGAAAACTATGTAATTCCAACAAGTTCCTATACAACACGCAAGTTACTTGATTCATTAATTACTTTTTAATTATCATGAGTGGACAGCTTTAAAGCTGGGATTTCCGACCTGCTACTAGAATTAGAATAGTATTTCCCGCAAATATTTTATTTGTGTGTAGTTTTACGAGCTGTGGGTGTTAATTTAGTTTATTTTACACACTGAGGAAAATTCGAACGGTACACTTTGCAATTCTAATGCAGCTGCCGTTGACATTTGAACGTCACCTTTAAATTTAATGTGAAGTGACGAGTGACCTTAATGAAACTATTATCTTCCTCGCGTTGTCCCGGCATTTTGCCACGGCTCATGGGAGCTGGGGTCCGCTTGGCAACTAATCCCAGGAATTGGCGTGGGTACTAGTTTTTTACGAAAGCGACTGCCAACTCAACTTTCAACCCAGAGGGACTAGGCCTTATTGGGATTAGTCCGGTTTCCTCACGATGTTTTCCTTCACCGAAAAGCGACTGGTAAACATCAAATGATATTACGTACATAACTTTCGGAAAACTTTTTCATTGGTACGAGCCTGGGTTTGAACCCGCGACCTCCGGATTGCAAGTCACACGCTCTTACCGCTAGGCCACCAGCGCTTCCCTTAATGAAACCAATGTAGATTAATAAGAAAACCAAGAGAAATCTATAAGAAATCAATCCCCACTATCAAATGACCAATCACTAAAGAAATCCGATCCATCTAAAACCAAACCGACTTAACTGCTATTTTCTTGTCATTCTAATTTGAACCTTCTGTTGTTGCAGGTATGGTGGTGAATGGGTTCGTGAACGTGGTGATCACGACGATTGAGAAGAGGTTTGGACTGAGGTCTATGCAGACGGGAGTTATAGCTGGAGGGTAAGTTTTATGAAAAATACCGGGAGACCGAGCTTTGCTCGCTAAGTAAACATATAATAAGTTTTTGGCAAAAATTTCATTTTTGGTGCAAGCTTTTATCGCTGACTGTACTTTTCTTTCCACAGGCAATGAATACTCATCAAGACAATTCTAAAAAACCCAAACACAATTAGGTTTCGTTGTTTTATCACAGAGTACCTATGGTCACCTCTGGTCTCCATCATCAGATCAGCTCGATGACACCATAATATTGCATTCTCACCCGACTTACGTATGTACGCAAAATTTCAGCTCAATCGGAAACCGGGAAGTGGATCAAATTTAACTTGCAAGATTTGATTACAGACAACGGTCAGGTGAAACTAAATAAAAGCTTGTAAAAACACAAAAATGCGCGTTTTCCCGGAGATAAGACCTAGCTAGATCGATTTATTGCCCCCGAAAACCCCCATATAACAAATTTCCTAATACTATACCATGCCCCTATACATAATTCCATACACATACTCATACCCACAACACACCCACAAGATGGACAGACGATCTTGTTAAGGTCGCCGGAAGACGCTGGATGCGGGTCGCTTCCAACCGGCACGTATGGAGGTCCAAGGGGGAGGCCTATGTTCAGCAGTGGACGTCTTGTGGCTGAGATGATGATGATGATGACTCATACCCACACCCATACTCATACCCCTTGCATTTTCTAACGATTTTTTTTCTCAGATATGACATGGCATCCTTCATCTGCCTGGCCCCAGTCACTTACCTGGGCGGGCGGCAGGGCGCCTCGAAGCCCCGCTGGCTGGGCTGGGGTGCCCTCATTATGGGCGCGGGCTCGCTCATGTTCGCCCTACCACACTTCCTGGTGCCGCCCTACAGGGCCGCGCACAGGGAGCAACTGGACGTCTGCCATGGGAACAGTACCGTGGTGAGTATCCGGTCTCTATAGCTCTTCATCTGCCTAGCCCCCGTCACCTATCTGGGCGTGCGGCAGGGCGCCTCTAAACCCCGCTGGCTGGGATGGGGCGCTCTCATCATGGGCGCTGGCTCGCTCATGTTCGCGCTACCACACTTCCTGGTGCCGCCCTACAGGGCCGCACACAGGGAGCAACTGGACGTCTGCCATGGAAACAATACGGTGGTGAGTATCCGGTCTCTATGGCTCTTATCTGCCTAGCCCCCGACACGTACCTGGGCGGGCGGCAGGGCGCCTCTAAACCCCGCTGGCTGGGATGGGGCGCTCTCATCATGGGCGCTGGCTCGCTCATGTTCGCGCTACCACACTTCCTGGTGCCGCCGTACAGGGCCGCCCATAAGGAGCAATTGGACGTCTGCCATGGAAACAGTACCGTGGTGAGTATCTGGTCTCTTTAGCTCTTCATCTGCCTAGCCCCTGTCACCTATCTGGGCGGGCGGCAGGGCGCCTCGAAACCCCGCTGGCTGGGCTGGGGTGCCCTCATCATGGGTGCAGGCTCTTCTTATGTTGGCGCTACCACACTTCCTAGTCCCGCCGTACAGGGCCGCACACAGGGAGCAACTGGACGTCTGCATGGGAACAGTACCGTGGTGAGTATCTGGTCTCTATGGCTCTTCATCTGCCTAGCCCCCGACACGTACCTGGGCGGGCGGCAGGGCGCCTCTAAACCCAGCTGGCTGGGATGGGGCGCTCTCATCATGGGAGCAGGCTCTCTTATGTTCGCGCTACCACACTTCCTAGTCCCGTCGTACAGGGCCGCACACAGGGAGCAACTGGACGTCTGCCATGGGAACAGTACCGTGGTAAGTATTTGGTCTCTATGGCTCTTCATCTGCCTAGCCCCCGTCACCTACCTGGGCGGGCGGCCGGGCGCTTCGAAACTCCGCTGGGGCGCCCTGATCATGGGCGCCCTGACGCACGCACGCACGCACGCACGCACGCACGCACGCACGCATGCACGCACGCACGCATGCACGCACGCACGCATGCACGCACGCACGCATGCACGCACGCACGCATGCACGCACGCACGCATGCGCACTCACACACACACACACACACACACACATCATTCAGATGTTTCATGTAGATGTTTTGTTCTTATTCGCTTCGCAATTGAGTGTGAATTCTGTATGCATTGCACCTTACATGAACCAGATCCTAGTCTAAAATACATGTTTAAACTCCACTTAACGCAGTGGGTTTCCATAAAAAGCCTACTACAAGTCGTTTTTTCTTTGACAGTCGTCCTACCTCTGCGAGGAAAACGGGCCAACTGAAGGTGGCTCCTGGGCGGTGGCCATCTTCGTTCTGGCTCAACTGCTGCACGGCGCTGGTGCCACGCCACTCTTCACTCTAGGAGTAACTTACATTGATGAGAACGTTTCGAAGAAGATGTCATCGGTGTATCTTGGTGAGTGAGAAATGCCATTGATGTATAGAATAGACTTGAGAGCGTTTATTCGAGGCAAAATAAAAGAAGAAAACAACACGTAACATAACTCGTATACCTAAGCCACGAAATGGTCCCGACTCAGCATGATGCTAGCCTGGCTGGGCTAGCGTTGGCGTTGGTTTCCATCGCACACACTTAACTCATATTAAAAGCTCAAAGCATTATCCTAAAGACGCCCCATAACCATAACCATAACGGTCCATAACGCACGCACTGCTAGAAGGGAACACAGGAACGCACTCAGATCGCTGTTACAGGGGTGATAAGTGGTACGGAGTACGTTTGTGGCATGAGTAAACTTTAAATGGGTATTTATATTAATTTTGTAAAGGGTGCTAGGATGAAATTAGACTTATTTTTAATGAAAAAATGTATTTATTTGTAGAAGTTCGTTTTATTTTAAGCAGATTTAGTGTCCGTGTACGAGTTAATAAACTAGCGTTCATCAGAACCCCTAGTGTTAATTTCATTCGAAATCGTGACGAGCGTTCGCGCTTGCGTTATGCTATGTCTATTTTTGTATAGGATTTTGAACAGCGTGCTAAGCGGGACGTTTTGTAAACTCAAAATCCCATACAAAATTACACTTAAAGCAAACGCGTACGTCACGTTACGTTATCGAATGAAATTTATACTAGGGATATTGGCAATTTTCGGTTTCGAATTTACAAGAAAGAAGATCTTCTAGGACGTTTATTATTATATTAAGAGTGAGTTTAGAGTATTATATACAATAGTGATACAACAGTAATACTATAAGATCTGTACTTATGTACTATTCATACCTATGTTGGACAAATAAACGATTTTGTATTTTGTATTTTGAGTTACACCATTTACACCACGAACAATCAACAAACTGATCAATTTTAAATATGCCGGCGGTTACTGTTATCTCATAGAGAACTCATTTTTACAAGCTTTTATTTACTTTCACCTGACCGTTGTCTGTCTGTCTGTCTGTAATCAAATCTTGCAAGTTAAATTTGATCCACTTCCCGGTGTCCGATTGAGCTGAAATTTTGCATGCGTGGATAAATTGGATGACAATGCAATATTATGGTACCATCGAGCTGATCTGATGATGGAGACAGGAGGCCAAAGGAACTCTGTGATGAAACAACGCAACCTAATTGTGTTTGGGGTTTTTAGAATTGTCTCGATGAGTATTAGCTGTCTGTCGTAAGAAAAGTACAGTCAGCGATAAAAGCTTGTACCAAAAATGAAATTTTTGCCAAAAGCTATTTCTTTCAACGAACTACCGTGACGTTCAAGATTACGTTGTCTTTAGTCCATTACTGCTCGGCCACGACATTGCGCAACTGGCGACGGTGGCGGCGGCAACCATAGGTTGTAGCGAAACACAGCGATCGGACCTTTCGTTCCCACCTATGGCTGTCGCCGCCGCCGTCGTGAGACGCACAATGTCGTGGCCGAGCCGTTAAGGTCTTCAGACTTCACATTGGATGTGGAGCCGGTGTGCGAGCGAGACATCGCTATACGTGCACTATTTCGCTCACACACCGACGCGGCGCGGCATCAGTATGAAAACCTTGTTAGTCTGAGTCTATTAATACTGGCATAAATGCAGTGTTGGTCAATAGGAAGTGTGCATTGATTGACGGCTGTGACTCTAATCGCCGTGCAAGCGGATATGCATCCACTGCTTTGTTTTTAGGGTTGGCGAGCTCGATATATTGTTGTAGTTGTAAAGGAGTGAATTGCAAAAGAAAGTTAAGAAGCTGTGATTAGTCTTAAGTTCTTACTTAATTGATTAATTATTAACTTAACTTACTTACTTACTTAACTTAACTTAATTGATTATTAATTGAAAATTCACTATGTACCTAAATTGTATTGTATTGTATTTATTGTACTTAATTCGTACACATATAAGTCTATAGCATACGCTAACACACTTTCATGCATCTAACTTAAATAGAAATGGCTTAACTGTGGTGACACAATGGAATCAATTAACTTTAGACTAATTACTTACAGGTGCTAAACTATGTACTTACAATTTTTTTGCAATTCACTCATATTCCAATTTAATAGAAATTGTAGTATACAACCATTTTTTCTATGGACATGAATAGTTTACCAGACTAAAGAATCTATTGTGGGATTTTTCTTTCTAACAATCGCAGTTGAATTGTGTTTTGTGATTATATTTTCTTACCTTTCGCTTGTAAAAATCTACTCTCTCATAAATAATATACCCAGTAATATCTTTTCGCCCATACCTATTGTATACTTGAATTTTCATGTAACTTATCGGGATATCTTGGACAAATCGTTATAATCATTATCGGACATTACTAAACTGTGCTTTCGAGAATAATAAATATTTTTATATACAATAGAGGTATACAAAAACAGTTAAGGTTTTCATAAGTAAAGAAATTGTGAGTTTAAATCATTTTCGCAGCACGGCTATTTCGCGGCAGTGACAGCCCTAAATGGTAACTATTGGCGGTGTCACCATCTCCCTAATTGTAGTGGAATTAAGTCAGACCCTGAAGACCACACTGACATGTCTATTTCAGAATACGGTTATTTTATCCACTATTAATATCGTAGAAAAAGAGGGTTACGCCTTACGCCTTACGTCTTACGCTGTCTCGAGTTTAAAGTGCACCTCAAAAAGTGCACAGCGCCGCTAAAGAAGTTTTCACTTCAAAAATTGCTTGATTTATTGACAAAAAAAACTAAAATGGACAAATCCTTTTCCTGCGTCTGTACTAAAATTTAGAGCTTCTTTATGATTCAGACTATTTCAGACCAATGAAATTAGATATTTTCGAAGAATTAATTCCCAGCAATTAAAAGAAATATTAAAGAAGTTTAATCTTTCGTCTATTCATGCATTTATTTATACTCCAAGAGAAAAACCTAGTTACTAATAACTGGTAAAACTTTTACCAATTTTAAGTAAGTAATATCAGCAACGTCAAAAAGAAACTATACTTCTCACACACAAGATCGTCCAAATGCATTTCGCACATTCACCCCGCGTCACACCTAAAAGGCGTTCCATTACTAGCGTGGAACCATTCATGGTGGAGGGCCCTTGAATTCGAGTATCGAGAGTGCGGGTTGGTTGCCTACTACAAGATATACCTATTACCTAGTCTTTGCCCGTGACTTTGTCTGTGTAGAAGTCGTTAAATTGCACCCTTCACTCTTACTAAACTGAGACCCCTATTTCACCCCCTTAAAGGATAAATTTCGGGATAATAAGTATCCTATGTCCTTTTATCAGCCTTTTATACATAAAAAATATATAATTCTAGCCAAAGGATACCCTATAAATAAAGATATAATACCATGCTCAACTTTTCAACCCCCTCCTACCCTACCCTAAGGGTTTCGAGGCACCCATTTATTTTTTAAACTGTTTTATTATTTTTCTCTTAAACTGTGTTATTATTACGTACAAATATTATCGTGATTTAAAGATATTGTCGAAAAAATAAGAGTCTCTTAACCCTTAAACCAGGTAAAAATGGTAACATCCTGTATAAAGAGTTCGGCTAGTGGTACAAACACTTTTTTTAATGTAAACCAACAGCTAATCTACATAATATTCAAGCTTCATCATCCATATATCCAAACATACAAAACTTTCACATTTCAAAAGTATAGTCACCTACAATTCTTGTGCTTATCTAAAATTGTTTGGTGTACCGCCAAATTGTGTCTGGATTCAGACATCTAGCCAATAGATCCTAATCCAATACTTTATTTTTCCTAACTGGTGTTTTTGACATTTTAGAACAACTTTTTTTTAAATAAGTAATAAATGCTTATATGACATAAATACTTAGTTCATAAAGTAATCAAAACAAAAAAATATATATATGTAAAATTGAGAACCATTAATAGGTATTATGTTTCCACAAGTCGACTACTTAACTAATAATAATAACAGGCCTTTATCATCCTGCGATTATGACTAACGAGCCCTTAAACTCGAAAAAAGACACGACGAATGATGATAGTTCTTTACTTTCCATCGATACGAACGCCGAATTTCATACCGTTGCCTATAAAAATGGCCGTATGAAACCGAGACCAAGACGGATGGCCGTCACAGGAACTGGCCCTATGGACAGCGACTTGCAAACAACGGAACGCGTTAAAAAAATTCATGCCTGTTTTTTAAAGAGTAGCACAACACCGGACGCGATCCAATCATACATAGCACGAAAAACCGGCTATACTGGCTGCACAGTTAATAAACTACGCCTTAAACATGAGCACTACGCATCGTTTATAATAACAGTGGCTTGCAGCAAGTTCGACGAAATTATGTCCCCCGACGTATGGCCAGCTGGTACAGTGGTGAGCGAGTGGTTTCAAGCCAGCGGCGGGCGCGCCGGGCGCGCTCCTACCCGCTCTCCCAGCGCCGTGCGACCGACCGCCGGCACAGACATTCATAGAACAACAGCGAGACACACAGATACCGCGAACCATAAACCTCACAGTTTGTCACCAAAACATTAGAGGTCTAAGTGGCAAAACTAAACAATTAGAAGTACTATTAAACGACGACCTGAATTGTGATATTTTAATTATAACGGAACATTTTTTGCGTGAACACGAAATTAAATGTGTCACATTAACTAATTTTGATTTATTGTCATATTTTTGTAGATCAAATATAGAGCGCGGTGGAAGTTGCATTTATGCGAAGCCTCACATTAAAGCGATAGACCGGCTCGACTATTGCGAACTGTCCCAAGAGCAGATATTTGACATATGCGCGATACATTTGTTAGACAATGACTTGTTAGTGATAGGAATATACCACTCTAATTTAACCAATCACAACGAATACTTAAAGTTATTCGAAAAGCTGTTAACCAAAATAGACAACGACAAGGTAACTGCAATAATTATGGGTGACATAAACATCGACCTTCTTAATAACACCACCGTAAAAAAACATCTCCTGGACATTCTATCCGCCCACCACTTTAGGCAGTACGTAAAAAAAGCTACCAGGGTAGATGGCGATAGTTCAACACTGTTGGACCACGCCTACTCGAACATCCGGGACAGCCGTGTGTCCGCGACCTGCGTTATCACTAATCTTAGCGATCATATGGCGCAGCGCCTAGTCGTCCCGCAACCCGCTCCTCAGCCGCGGTCAGCGATAGTAAAGAAACGCGCGTTTAGCCGTAATAATATTGGTTCGTTTGTTCGTTCGCTAGAGTCCATAGATTGGCAGATTTTAGTAAACAAACACCAAAGCGACTGCGAGCTGTTTGCGACTAAAATAATCAACATCTTAACCTATCTACAAGATGTTCATATGCCAGTCAAAACTGTGACCGTACATCATAAAAAAAGCCCGTGGATAGATTCCGAACTCATCGGCTTAAAATTACTAGCTTTCGATTTTATTACCTTAGCTAAAAACGATCCAGGCAACACAAAGGTAAATACTGCCTCAACAAAAATTCTCAATACCTACAACCGAAAACTACAGACCAAGAGAACGGAGTACTTCAACTCGATTATTAGTAGTAGCTCAAATAAAAATAAAGCAATGTGGCGAGCTATAAACACGGAAATTGCCAGACTCCCACGCGAGCGGGTATATTATACCGACCTACTTACTGACAGCGACGGTAACCCATTCTTGTCCAAACAACACCTGGTCGATGCACTGAATGAGGAGTTCATATGCGCGGGCGCCGCATGCGGTGCTCCCACCGCGGACCGCGCGCAGTGTCTGACCTCTTTATCCTCCCGCACTTTACATAGCGACACCTCATTGAGATTAACCTCCTTCAGCCCGGCGGAAATAAGTGTTATACTGGCCTATAAGATAGCAGCAAAAAATACCACCGATGTCTACGGACTGTCCGCGAACCTCCTTAAACAAGCTAGTCCAACAATTTGCTTCGTGCTCTCGCAGCTGTTTAACAACTGCATGCGGTTAGGTTCGTACCCCACATGCTTGAAAAAAGTTAAAATCTGCCCCTTATATAAAGGCAAGGGTAACAAAAAAGACGCGAAATCGTACCGACCTATTGCGCTAGTACCGGCTCTTAGCAAGTGCTTCGAGGTAGGGTTAAACATTAGACTACTGTCATTCTGGTTCCCAAGGAATGTTCTATCTGACAGCCAATACGCGTACCGCCAAGGCCGGTCCACTACCGATCTCGTGCGGGAAGTAATCAATTGTGCACTGCGCGCACGCGAGGCAGGCCGTCACGTAGCCATTGTCTGCTGCGACCTCTCACGCGCCTTCGACACCGCCGACCACGCGCTCGTAGCAGACAAACTCGACTACTACGGTGTTCGAGGCCCAGCTCTAAAACTGTTGCTCTCGTTTATGAGCGGGAGGGCACAAGTGGTAGTTGGAGAACGCGGCAGCGTGACATCCTCGGAGCGCCACAACCTAATGGGGGTGCCCCAGGGATCCTGCCTTTCAAACACTCTCTTCAGCATACTACTTAACGACTTACCAGCTACAATTACTGGCGCCGATATTTACATGTACGCCGACGACGTCACTGCGGTAGTGAGTACGCCCACGAAAAATGAGCTTGAAACGGCCCTAAATAACGTTGTTCGGCAGTTAAATGAGTGGTTCAAGGCCAACGGACTGGCGCTTAACAAAAATAAGACCTGTTTTATGACAGTAAAACTCAACGGCCATCCCAGTGAGAACCTACAAGTGTGTGCGGACGATGCCCCTATACAGCACGTGTCCTGCACACGCTTGCTCGGGTTCCACCTCGACAGTGCGCTCACTTGGGAGAGGCACATAGACGAGGTGTGTAATCGACTAGGCCGCGCCTGTTTCGCACTGCGCCGCCTGGCGCGCACCGCCGGGAGGACCACGGTGCGAGAATGCTACTTCGCGACGGTCCACTCCGTGTTGACGTATGGTGTGGAGCTTTGGGCCAGAGCCGCGGACTGGTATCGCGTTTTCTCAATGCAAAAGCGAGCACTCCGCGGTATGGCAGGTAAACCGAACGACGCTCCAGCCCGGGAGCTATTTCTCGAGTTCCAAATTCTACCCCTACCCTGTATACTAATACAGCAAGTAGCAGTGTTTACACACACTAATCGAGATCGGTTCAAACGCAGGGGTACGAACTCTAGATATCCACTGCGTAGTAACAAGCACGGAGACCGGCTAGTAGCAGAGCGACACAAATTAGCAAAGTCGGCTAAGTCGGTTTATTGCTTCGGCCCTTCAGTCTATAATCGATTACCCGATTCCATTAGAAATGCAACTTCCATTGAAGGATTTAAATCTAAACTAAAAAAGTGGCTTCTTGAGAAGATGTTTTACGATTATAGTGAGTTTTTTGACATTCCACTAGTAATTTGATAACTAATACCTACAGGTGTGACATTTGTATATTACTATATAGACTACATTTCTCATTGTTTGAAAATAATTTAGACACCTATATTGCTAATTATAACAATTAATTATATTTATATTTATATAATTTGGATTGTGTTTACAGGTATATGCACATTAATATACTAGACAAATACTAGCACTTATATGATAAAAAATGACATGTAACAATTGTTATCAATAAATTTTTCATTTCATTTTCATTTCATTTCATTTCATTTCATTTCATCTGTGTCAGATGTTTTAAGCAGCATCCTGGTTACGACACTTGCGTTCGTGGCTGTAAAGCCCTATACGAGAGAGGATCCCTCGGCCACACACGCGGCAGGTGTATGCTCCCCCAGATGGGCGGGGGTTGGAGGCCTGCTCGTGGCGCCTCATGCGTTTTTCTTTTAATGAGGAAAACCAGGCATCGTCGTGCTTGGATTGACCATCGTGAATAGCACGACGCCACACGGGTCGGTCTTCGGCCAGTTTCTGCCATTGGTTGCATGACTACTGACACTACTTAACTAAAGCATAATAAAAGCACAATTTGCTAGCTCAAAATCAAATGCTATTTTCCCGAACGAGATTCGGAGTTTAACAATCTGATCATAACTTGATAATCATTTTGTAGTGCATCTCAAGCGTATTTTTATTAATGTAAGGTGGGATAAGATAAGACTATCACCGGGGCAAGATAAACACTTGTGTGGAATCCTCATACTGTTTGTCTTACCCTGAGCAAAATAAACTATGTTTGTCTTATTCCACCTTACCTTAATAGGAGAGTTGAAGTGAATGATTACACACACAGCTACAATAGCTACACAGGTACTTCCAAACGGCAGTGAACAGTTAACGAATGAATTAGTGAATGTCTTCTTCTTCTTCCTAGCCTTATCCCATTTACTTGGGGTCGGCTCTCCTTATAAGGCGTCGCCAGGAGCGAATGTGATTTTCATTTATTTACTCGTTAGCTAAATACCTACCTAGAAGAAACTTTTTGGTCAATCTTGCAGTTGGCTGTAGAACATAATAAATCAACACCCCTATAATTTTATAATATTACTCACAATTTCCTCTTAAGTGTCCCATGATTGCTGCAGTCTGCCGTTACATTATGGGTTAAAAAATAACACCAATTTGAAAATTTCCCTGTCAATGACATGTTGTTGTGTGCATGTCACCGTCAGTTGAGTTACTCTAGTGACGATATCTATAGAGTCAGACCAAACTCTGTGCATTTGGAATGGCGAAGTGTGGCAATGTCGTCGTTATAATGACACTTACCCACTGTTATATATATTCGAGTCGGTGCAAAAGTTGCAAAGGTAAGACGGACCATGAAATTCAGTAGGTACATGTGAGCTGTCAGTGGCGGATTTGCCCTAAGGCCTATTAGGCCCGGGCCTAGAACGGCAAGCTATTAGGGTCGGCAGTCTATATATGGATGCTGAAAAAGGGGCGGCTAGTGTTACTACAGGGCCTGGGGCCTATGGCGGCTAACACTGCAAACAGTGGCGGATTAGCCCTAAGGCCCAGTAGGCCCGGGCCTAGAGCAGCAAGATATTAGGGGCGGCAGCAAGGCGGCAGTCTATATATGGGTGCTGAGAAAGGGGCGGCTAATAGTTACTACAGGGCCTGGGGCCTATGGCGGCTAACACTGCAAACAGTGGCGGATTAGCCCTAAGGCCCAGTAGGCCCGGGCCTAGAGCAGCAAGATATTAGGGGCGGCAGCAAGGCGGCAGTCTATATATGGGTGCTGAGAAAGGGGCGGCTAATAGTTACTACAGGGCCTGGGGCCTATGGCGGCTAACACTGCAAACAGTGGCGGATTAGCCCTAAGGCCCTGTAGGCCCGGGCCTAGAGCAGCAAGATATTAGGGGCGGCAGCAAGGCGGCAGTCTATATATGGGTGCTGAGAAAGGGGCGGCTAGTAGTTACTACAGGGCCTGGGGCCTATGGCGGCTAACACTGCAAATCCGCCACTGTGAGCTTTGAGTAATGTCCAATCAATATCAAATGTTGTAAGTTCTAATGCTGTTCCATACAATGTGATTGTTTGCGCTGCAAACAGATGGACGCCGTTTGTTCTACATTATTATTCATATCCATACATTATTCAACGCCATTCATACCGTTTGTCATTTTAGTGGGTATTCTAATCATTAGACGGAAATGTGGGGGTTTATTTAGTATGAAGTTTTTGCAAACTATTATTTTTACTTCCCTGGTTTAGTACATAATGTGTACATAATATTTAAGTTGGGCTACGAGCGCTACGGCCGCTACGCCGTAGTAATTACGTAGTAAAATAAGCCTTATACTGAAACTGCGGCAGTGAAAGGGTTAACAGATATTTTTTTAATTGAAACAAATGTTTTAAGATATATTTTTTTATTTAATTAAATTTGTATACTAGCAGAGAATTATTAAAAAGATAAAAGTAGAATTACAGCTAGAAGACAATAGGGTATTATACTGTATTTAAAATAAATTATTTTACACCATGCATGAAATAAAGCACCAGGTAATTATTAGAAAACACAGATAGGAGTTATTATTAAACACAAGTTCTATTTAATAAATCGGATAGAAATATAATAAAAAGTAGGCGCGTTGACCGTGACGTCACGATGTAATGTTTCATATAAATTCCATATTAGCAAATCGTTTTGACAGTTCTAAAAAAGTAACTGATTTGACTAGTAGGAAAATACCCTATTACAAATATGTATCCTTCACACCTAAACATAACACATAACAACCGTATATTGATTTTTGACTATAAATTACCGTTCATTTTTGTGTTATGGCAGAATTACTTACTCATATAAAAGTCAAAAGAACTTAAAGAGTCTGTATAGCAAAAAAAGCGTGAAACAAAAGCACAGTAAAGCTTTCACAACACGACGATCTTAACCCCCGGCTTTTAGCTGTAAAAACACGGCGCGTTTCGTTTGCGCCATTTGAGACGTTCGCAGCGCCGTTTACTTAAGGGGCAAACAGATTACCAGTTCGCCGGACGATATCAGCCTGTCAGTTGTCAGAGCTGTCAAATTTTGCGTTTAACTGACAGGCCGATATCGTCCGGCGGACTGGTAATCAGTGGGCCCCTTTAGCCACCGTTAGGACCGCGCGATTGTTTTCAAATATGAATACTGCTCATAGGGATCATCTGGGATTTAATGATATACAGGGTGTTTGGTACATCGTTTGCCAAATTAAAACAGCAGATAGCTTGATTCATTTGCTATCATCCCAGGCCTAGAAATTTTTAATTTTGCGCATATTTTTTTTCAGCTCTATGCCAGTTTTTCGTAAATTTAAAATTTTTACTTGAGCAGTAGTAAAAAAAAATATTAGCCAATTTTTTTTTTCTAGACATGAGCAGGTAGCAAATGACTCAACCTAACTGCCGTTTTAATTTGGCAAACGATGTACCAAACACCCTGTATATATACAACACAGCTCATTAAGTAGTCCACAGAACCCACAAAGCCAGGAAATTAGAAAGGGACAAAAGATATGGTGCGCCGCGCGAAACTTGCGCTTGCGACTAAACATGGCAGTCGGACTTTAACTTATTATCTCAATATCTCTGAAACTATACCTACTTCAGTTCAAAATGTTGCTCGTCAGATCCCTGGTATAGATGAGGGTTACGATCTAACGATATACAACTGAAAATAAATGAAAATTAGACATTTTTCCGTATTATTTTTTCATGGCATTTTCCATTGATTAAAACGTCTAATAATGTAGGTAATATAAATACTACAATTTTGGGTTAGCCCCATTTTAAGCACTATAAAAGCGGGAGGCGGGTAGCTGCTAAGAGAAAACACTTCTTTTTAAGTAGGTAGTAAGTTGGCATTTTCTAAAATAAATATTGAAAACCTGATTCCTACAGATCCTGGTGTTTTAGGGTTTTTTCAATTCAGAACCACTAACTAGCATATTCAATCATAATCTTAATTCATTAAAAAGTGTCCCAAAAATTTGTATGAAAATTGTACTTTCCACTAACTACTTACGTCACGCACATACAAGAGAAAAAAATTCACACTAAAACGTGACGTACTGGAATGGACATTTCGGGTTTTTTTAATGGTCGATTCTGAGTAGAATGAGCCCCAAAAAGTCCAGATTTTAAAGAATCTGGTTTCCAATATTTATTTCAGGAAACGCCCAAGTACGTGAAATACTGTAAAATTTTGTTTGTTCCAGGTGTGTACTACACAATGGCGGTGGTGGGCCCAGCGCTGGGCTACGTTGTGGGTGGACAGATGCTCAAGATCTATACGGATTTCGTTACTGTGGACTCGGAAGCGTAAGTGACAGTCATTCCATAAATAGGTATTCGTAACAGCCTTAGGATAACTCATTCAATTGTTTTACTGTATTCCCACGCAACCTATAACAAAATAGTTCCTCTCCTGTCTTTCTTAAATATCACCTGTGTAAATCAAACCGTACTTTCTTATTTTAGGTAGGTACTAAATTAAACTACGTTAATACAGGATAACCCAATGATACGTTTATGTATTTTTTTACCAAAGGAGTAAGTATATTTTGAAGATACTACATTTTGTTTTAGTTCAATGATACCTTTTGTAAAAAATGTGTAAGTAAAATATTCCTCAAAATTCGTTGTCAACTAATTTTTGGGCTTATCTGTAAATACGAGATGTATGGCAAGAAATCTGGTTAATGTTCACTGCATAACCAACTTAAAAGATAAAATTAATAACAATGCATGAACCTTTAATACACGATTCCACAAAGACAACAAGCAACGACACGATTTATTGGTTTAGAAAATTAAATTTCCCTTTATAACGATATTAGATATTACACTACGTCACAGAATAAATAATAGTACTAGGTACAGAAGATTCACTCTCTACCAAAACACGTCTGTTACGATCAGGACAGATATGACCGCTAGGTGGTGACAGCGCCACGCGCGGCCTATGGCTATCCACCAAAATTGGTGTGGGATGGATGTACTTTGTAGCTACCTGTTGCAAAGCGACGAAATCGCGGAGTGAGCCACGCCTGACTACGTTCACGTAAAAGCCTTATAATTATGTATACTCCTTAAGTCTTACTATAGTGTAAATAACATTATTTGCGGTATTTGACACATTATGACTGACGTATATAGAGATGTAACTAACGCAAATCGATTGTCACAGCAAGCGATTACGATTGGATGGCACGTAGACTGAGGTATCGAATTGTGACGTATAATGAATTTTTATTTGAGATTTAAATAAAGCTAGAATTATATGGTTTTCCCGCAAGCTACCGGTCGGTCGGTGTATTTAATACACCGACCGAGTAGGTCGCACCCATTGTCAAAATTGAAACTAACTGGGGATCTATTTTAAAGTTTATTTATGTTATTTCTGTGTCAAATTTGTTGTCTGTTAAGTGACGATAAATATATCCATATTTACAGTTAATTATCCACCTTTTCCTTATTTTTATTAAAAGAAAAATGAAAAATTCATATCGATTTACTTAGACGACTACCGATTCATAACGGTGGTGTCCGGCCAACCCTAAAATTAAAAAAAAAAAAGACGTAGAACGTAAACGTTCGCAGTGCAGTTGTTTTCCTCTGTGATTTCGATGTGCAAAACATTTTACGTAGTATTGCTGTTGTGAGTGACAGACGTCAAATACCGCAAATAATGTTATTTACACTATACACCGCCCATGACCGCCGTAAGTTAAAAGGTCTCTTAAAATTGGGTAGATAGTGTACGATTTATAAAATCTCGTTACCACAGACACGCGTCATACTTTTAATATCTCATCTGACACCGGCACATTCGGGCTTCATTCAGCCAAGTAGCTCTCGCTTTCATCCTATTTGTGTTGCCAGCCAAATTAATTTCAGTTTTCAGCTCAGATTTCGCGGGAATATGATTTTCCGACTTTTGAACTGCAGTTTTGTGGTATCGTTTTAATATGCGTGGGTGAAGCTGTATAAGTGTTTGTTCGGGTCTTTTGTGGAGTTATAACGATTTTTAGCCCCGGGCTATCGGAAGAGGGGTTTTGTGCGTATGGTTGTTAGTGCTGTTTGGAACCCAAAGTTCTTTTAAAGGGACAATATCATTATGGTAGCAAACGAGCGTAAGGCTCGTCTGCTGCCTTATATCCGTTAGATCAGGTTATACATACATGCCTATTTAATTTGGAATGAACAGTAGGTATTAGATAATTTAAATACAGTGTGTACCGTAACATACAGCTCAAGATATTTGTATTATTTTAGGTTTTTTTTTTCAAATATAGTTTGTTTTATAGGTAGCCAAAAGTTTAGTTATGTATAGTACCTAATTGAAAACATATACTAATTAGTCGAATTACTATTTGAGTTTCCAAGCACTTTTTAGGATGCACTGACAGTTGATCAGAGCTGAGATTCACTTAAAAGCGAGACTTATAAACGGTACAATTGTATGTAGGTAAATTATATAATTAGTGTCCCGATTCATTACTTGAGTGTAGTAACTATACACTACACTGTAGTTTATCCCAAAGCCCGATTCTGATTTAACAATTTGTTATGATTTTGAACTGGTTTTGATACGACCTTGACGATTGTCTTGGTGATTCGCACACGCACGCAGGACTTTCACTTCATTCCGCATGCACCAATCAGCGTGAGGGTTCTTCAAGGTGGTATCAAAATAAATTCAAAACTATAACAAGTTCTAAGATCTGAACTGGGCTTCCGCTCTTTCTTTATAGTAGGGTTTTCTCTTATTATTTTTTGTAATAGAGACCGTGCGCGTTGTGGCCTGTATCGGAAACATGTTCACATACATTGCTAAAGCAAGTGCCACCATCTATCGTTCTCGTCGGTATGTTTCCTTGTGCATAGTAGGTTTTGCCATCTTGTGAGCTACATCGGAAGCATAAACTACACATTTACGCCTCGCGCCAAAAATCTGAGGGCTGGTATGCTGCCCCCTATACTTCATGCACGGGGCCTATCGTCAAATCTGTCAGTAAACACGTCAAACACTAAGCCAACATCACATTTGACTAGTTCCATTTAGTCGTCAACGATCACAACAAAACAAAAAGAACAATTATAATAGAACAAAGCTGGAGTGTGCGTTTCCCGTTTAGCATTTGAAGGGGTTCTATTATTTCAATTTATTTTAGACGCCCTTTATTTTGCTAGTTAGAAATACATTGAATTGTTCGTCGACACGATCGCTAGATAGATATGATTTATGAAAATAGTAAAAACTAAGTGGGGCCAGAGCCTTAGGGCATTTTGTACACCTGTATTTCTCCATAGGACCTGTTTTTCCACATAGCTCCTGTATTTGTCGAAATAACTCTCTTCGCAAAGAGCGGTTCTGTCGACAAGAATACCTCGTGTCGAAAATAAAGTACTTATTCGACAGAAACTTATTTCATTTATTATTATGTTGATTCTATGGCCTGGTTATTTAAATACATATATTACGGCTATTTTTGACTATGTATGTTTTGGACGAGGTTACAACATTGCAGTACCACTCTTTCACTCGATTATTTTATTCAATTGTTTAATAGGGAAAGATTCAGGGTCAGTTGCACCAACCAAAGTTAACAGACCGATCAACGTCGAGTAGTAGAGAACTTAGCGAATAATTTTTAGCGAACGCTTTAACGGTGACAGACGGTTTAGTTAAGTGTAATCGTCCCTTAGATATAATAGATAAATGTAGTTGTATTTTGACTTCATTATTTCACAGGCCGGCGTGGAACTAGATTTCTAGCCACTTCTATTCAAATTCCATTACATATTGACCACCATGCTCGCATGCGACTCATTTAGCTATCCAATAATCAACACCAAGTGTACGTCAAACATCTGAGCGCGTCTGCATCTCGATTGCTGAGCAAACCGCATACGCGCGGAAATACTCAAGTTGAGCGTGCGTTGAGTAATTGAGCATTGAGTGCTTCAGTAATTTGTGTTTAGTTTCATTAGTTTGGGAAGAAACATTTATTAAAGTGTCCAAATATGAAGCGAATATTATTTTTAATACCAAGCTTAGCACTCGACCGTAACACTTTATTTATGGACAGACAATCATGTAAATTTTATACTATATACAAGTCTTAAAATTGTATGCTGCTTTTTCGCCACTAGTTGAATAAAATATACTAGTGGCTCTGTCAGCTGTAGACCTCGCCAACCCTCGGCCCTGCCATTTTGAAAAAAATCCAAAAACGGAATCGACAAAAAAATCGAAAAAAAAAAGAGTTAGTATTAACATATTATAAGTCTGCAACGATTTTGATAGCACACGCAGTGCAAATGTTACCTATTTTTTCTACTAGTCGACTGTAATTCTTGAATTAAGATTTCTTATACCAAACTGCAATTGGGTATTTTTAATGTATGGGCTCCCAACTCAACTATAATATTCATTTCGATACAGTTTAGTCAACTATAATGAAATTGCCCAATCACAGCTCGCCGCGATCAAGAGGACGAAACAAAACCATAGCTCAAATTAATTATTTTAGGTTGTATAGTAGAAACAATTGGTTCATAAGTCAGAAACGCGCAACCCTTAATATAGCAACATCCATAGACTACGAAAACCACTTAGTGTTGCTTGTTAGTCTCCATAGGCTACGGTGGCCAAAATCGAGAAAACAACTGTCTAAAAATTGAATTTAGCGCGGAGCAAGTACCAGGGCCTCATGAGTTACGAGAAGGTGTCGTTGACCAGCCCGCCGTGGGGCGCAGGGCGCGGCGACCAGTACGGTTACCATCAGTGTGTCACTGACGTAAACGCCGTCGAGAACGTAATTTACTTTCTATACATCCCGTTTGCACTAATATGCGAGTGCGAGCGAGATGTATAGAAAGTAAATTACGTTCTCGACGGCGTTTATGTCAGTGACAAACTGATGGTAACCGTACAGGTCGCGTACCCAGTATGAAGGTATCGCGGCTGCTCGCGATTCTTAGCCGTATACTTTTAGTTTGGTTTGTTTGTATGATTCTACTAGTTCAAAGTATTATTTTTGTTGATGTAGTAGAAAAAGTATTGTATACAATAGTGATATAATCAAGCTTTTCAATCTCGTACCTTAATACTTAGGCAACTCAGCAAGCTTCGTTGCCTAAACACGGTACTCGACTGAAAAACTCTCTATTATATCACGATTGTATAAAATACTATTAAACATCAAACTTCTATGAAATTATGACGTATAATAAATAACACACTTGCATTGCATGTGCTCAAAATCGTTGCAGACTTATCTTGGTATAATTCTAGTTAATTATCGAAGCTGCTCACCAAATTTCACGGTACATTATATCGTTCGGTCGATCATACTTATCTATCAAGTGGGTATACTACTCACCAGAATTTGATTTCGTAGAGGTATCTCAATTTTATTCCTTCAATAAGTAATTGATGAAAATCTTTTCATTTCCAGTCTCGGCATAACTCCAGTGAGCTCCGTGTGGATCGGCGCGTGGTGGATCGGGTTTCTGTTATCAGCTCTTCTCTGCCTCATAGTGGCAGTTCCACTGCTGGCTTTCCCCTACGAGCTCCCAGGTAACTGTGATAGGTCATCGAAAAAAACATCCTTAACTTCTAGTCCGTCCTCGAAAGGACTGATCAATCTCATCCATTTACCAATTACCAGACAACGTGACCTTTAAAGTAGGTGACTACAAGCCTTGTCCTCATACTAGAAAATTAAAGCATCAAGGCCACATTCGTGATCACCGTAATAAGTCAAAAGACATCCACTAGGCATCATCCCAAGGATCTACAAATATTATGCTGCCCAATGGTTCCATGCGATTTTTCCTTTATCATCACAATACTCTAAAGGCTACCTTTTCTGGCTACGTCCTCCCTCTGGTTACAGTACAAGGAAACATTAACGGCAGCGGTAAATTAGGTTCAGGGATCCCAAATCCACTTACCATCAGTAGATCTAGCATGTTCGCTTGACTATTCCATATTACAAACATTTTTTTACCTTCTAGGTGCTGAAGAAATCCGGAACTCCAAAGTTTCCGAAGCCCACGACTCAGCCTCCAAATCCGCCGCCTTCAGCTCTCTCCGAGAATTGCCCAGAGCGGCTACAGCGCTGCTTCGGAACCCTACGTTCCTGTTCCTGAACCTGGCTGGCGCTAGCGAGGGCATGCTAATATCAGGCTTCGCCGCGTTCCTGCCCAAGCTGATTGAGAACCAGTTCGCGGTTAGCGCGTCGGAGGCTGCTCTGTTGTTAGGTAAGGTGCTTACAAAGGTTTAGGGCTGACGGTTATTACTCGGTAAAACTGTTGCTAGATTGACTGACATAATGATTGTAGGGTTATCACATTTAGGGCAGCAAAACAAAATGAAGGATGGATGTTTTAATGGAAAACGTTTTATAAGTTAAAGTAGTAGGTATATCCATCTACTGAGAACTGTTATTAAGTAGGTAGGTACATGTAAAAAATAACGTGCCTCCATGCCTTCATCTTTTTCCTATAAATGAGGAAGGCGCCATGTGTTTTTTCTGTCTCGAATTCTCGAAAAACCATGATTTTGCGTCCAAAATCGCTGTTTTCCTATCTCTGCGACCTTCCTTTGGTTTCACGTCTCTTGGAAACATTCCTTAAACTAGGTACCTCTACTAAAAGCAATTTCTAACATAAGAATCCTTCTTCCAGGTGTCATCACAGTCCCTGCGGGCGGAGGTGGGACATTCCTCGGAGGCTGGCTGGTCAAACGCTGGAACCTCGCCTGTGCCGGCATCATCAAGTTATGCGTGGCTGCAACGTTGGTCGCTGCTGCCTTCACGTTTAGCTTTGTGCTGACGTGTGACGATTATCCCTTTGCTGGCGTCACTGTGGGATATAACTCTCCTAGTGTGGCTGGGTAGGCTGTTTTAAATGTTTATTTGGTTTCATTTTACGTGGACATTGCTGCTTACATCAATTTGATTATATTGGTCAACTCGGTTGCTAAAAGAACAACTTACAAATTGCACAAGATGCTAAAAATAATCTTTAATTAAACACAACTTAAAAGTGTTGCTAGTTTCATATATCTAAATTCGCCTTAAAAATAACTGGATTCATCAATCGTTTCATGTGACCATATATCACGGCGCTTTACCTTATATTTAGGTAGCTATTATAAAAACACTTCTCCAGGATACCAACAGTGAAGTAATGACACCCTTTCAAAACAAAAGAGAATTTCCCAAATATCTTCTACCGTCGAACACTCTTTAAACATCCGAACATATGATAATTTGAATGTCGAATGCTAATTCCCCAGCTCCGACCGATTGTCAGCGGCCTGCAACACCAACTGCGGGTGCTCCGGCGCGGCGTTCGCGCCCGTCTGCGGCGCCGACGGCCTCGTCTACTACTCGCCCTGCCACGCCGGCTGCACCCAGGGAGTGCTGGCCGGGGCTGCTCAGCTATACAGTGATTGTGCTTGTATTGGCAATGGAACCTCGCTCTACAGTGTTCCAGGTAAACACCTACTTTAAAAGTTATTCAGCTCTGATTAATCGTCGTTCGAAAGACTGCAAGTGCCGTGTGCGGCAGTCTCGGCGCCGACGGCATCGTCTACTACTCGCCCTGTCACGCCGGCTGCACCCAGGGAGTGCTGGCTGGGGCCGCACAGCTATACAGCGATTGTGCTTGCATCGGCAATGGAACCTCGCTCTACAGTATTCCAGGTAGGTTTACTAGAAACACCTACTTTAAAAGTTATTCAGCTCTGATTAGTCGTCGCTCGAAAAACTGCATGTGCTGTGTGCGGCAGTCTCTGCGGCGCCGACGGCATCGTCTACTACTCGCCCTGTCACTCCGGCTGAAGCCAGGGAGTGCTGGTAGAGCTAAAGGCAATGGGACTTCCGTGTACGACAGTGTTCCAGGTAAGGTTTACTCGGGTAATTCCGAATGTCGAAAACTGTCGGATAATTCCGAAAAGAGACTTCTATTATGATGGAATTAAGGGTGATTTTCATCTGAATTTCGGAATTATCCGACATTCGGTAATACCCGAATACACCTTAATCCAAAAAGAGTGGAGTCGAGGTTTAATCCTCGTAATTTCAGCCAATAGGTAACTTAAGCGTTGACGGTTGACTCCTAGTGGATGAGAAACTAATTTAATCGTGTCAGTATCAGGCAATGACAGAAAATGAGCCTACATCTACACCTCCTTCTCCTGTGGAGATAGGAAGATCACGAAAAATAAAAAACCCGTTGAAAATATTAGTGTTATTCCATCTAACTTTTAAGAATAGGAGTCTCCAAACTTTTTAAACCTAGGGCCACGGCCAGGCCTTTGGCTAACGGGACAGAACCGTAGCTAGGAAACTCTTGCTTGAAGGCACTTGTTGTCATTGTTATAGAAGAATTTGTGGACTCTTATCTCAAGAACATTTTATTTGTATTCCCCAGATTCGAACGTGTCAGTCCCGTACGAAGCCATCAACAGTATCTGTAGCTCGTCCTGCCCTTATCTGTGGCTGTTCGTGTTCCTCTCCTTCTGTGTCATGCTGTTCACGTTCATAGCTACCATGCCTGCTCTTTCTGCCACCCTGAGGTACCTACATTATTATTATATTCTTAACATTTGTAACTTATAGCTTTATGACGGCAAAGGACATACACGCACACGGTAAGCCATGCTCTCCTCAACGCCATAATATGTAAACATGTCAAGATTTACAAATCATGCTGCAAAATATGTTTATGCAAAGTAACCTATAAGTACTCGTATGTAATCGTAAATCGAATGTCTTTGTATACGCCAACAGATTAAAAATAAGCAGTTTCGACTTATTCACCGTTTAGTGATGGTACTCGCCATAACTATTCCAAATTTCAGGTACCTACATCAAACGGTCTTTGAGAAAAACGCATTTAACCGATTTGCAAGACCGAAGTGATCCCATAAGAGCACCGTGAACAAAGTTTTGTACGGTGCTCTAAAAAAAAACAGTATAAAATATGTGTCATCTAGCTTATTCTACTCATCATAATTATGGAGTTGATCAACAAAAACCATCTGGCAATTACCTACAGATGTAGTGCATAATTATTTTCCATCGTATTTTCACTTAAACGTACGAACGTATCTTGCTATTTCAGTCAGTCTCGGTACAAAGAGTACTGACTGAAGTAGCATGACAAATACGAACGTTTCCGGGAAAATACGATGGAAAACAATTATCCACTACATCTGTACAGTCACCTGCAATAATATGTTACACAACGAAGGCTGCAAAAATATCTGACACGATCTTATTTGTAGAGCCGTAAGAGCGTGTCACATATTTTTGCGGCCTTCGAAGAGTAACATATTATTGCAGGTGACTGTACAAGCGTGTTCTGTCCTTCTTTTGATCAGATTGTGTATTTTGTCACTGTAAAGCACAATATTCAAGGAACAGCTAATTAATAGTTTTTGCCAAATTTACAGATGCGTACGCGAAGACCAGCGTTCATTCGCCCTCGGCATCCAATGGATCAAGGTCCGTCTGCTCGGCACCATCCCAGCTCCACTACTCTTCGGATTCCTCATCGACCTGTCGTGTTCGTTGTGGGCGCGGACCTGCGACCGCTCTGGGGCTTGCTTGCTTTATGACAACTACAACATGAGCAGGTCAGTTACTAATACCCTTGTAGAACATTTTGTAGAGATACTGATATGTTTTAATCGCAACCCTCCGATTGTTTAAGTAAGTGGATATCGAAATAATACAACCGAAGTACCCATGAGTGCTTCAAAGTACTAGTGACCATTAAGAATTATGGAAGCAGTTTCAAAAGGCATTGCCGCAAAATTATTAAATTAATATTATAGTCATATTTCCTTAAAGGGGACACGAATTTCCATTTGCTACAATACCTCTTTTGCTCCCTCCTTTTCTGTATTATCCCATTTAAGTGTCCTATTGCTTGGCAAAGGTCTCTCCCCTGGCTGTCCATAACTCCCAATTTTACTTCTTTCACTTTTAATATTCCAGTTTAGACTTTACGGTGTTCTACTATTATTCTGACTTGATCGAATAAAGTTTGTCAAGGCGCTTCAATCAGTAGGTATCCATTTCCTCTATTCTTAATTCTATTAATCTCTTAATAATTATTATTTCGTCCATCCTTCCTGGGTCTCCGAACCATCTCAGCATAACTTTCTCAATGTATGAGAGTCCTTTAATTAATAACACTTCTGTATTTTTCAGGTACATGCTAGCCCTAGCCCTCCTAGGCAAGCTCTGTTCTCTTCTCTTCTTCTTCCTAGCCTGGTGGTTCTACAGACCGCCCGGCGGCAAGACCGGCAACGCCGTCGTACCTTCAGTAGACCTTGTGGTCTGCGCCGAGAAGACCAACGGTAATGTTGCCAACGGGGATAAAGTGGGCAACGGGTATTGTAACGCGGCGTTAGAGTGTAGTGAGCATTTGTAAGACTATTTGGTAAAGGACTTTTTTTAAGTAGTCTGGCCTGGTAAGTGGTAATGGATGTTAAGATATTCTGATTTTGGCACCCCTTTATACGGATAGCCTTAGTGCTATTTTATACTGAATTTACATGCTTGTACTGAATTTATATGAGTAATGAAGGAATCATCATACTTTTGTCGAAACCCATAAAATACCAGTAAACTTTGCTCGAAATATTGAACATACCAATGAATGTTATCTTCGAGGGGTTGTTAGATTTAGATTTGCCTTGGCAAACAAGCTACATTTATTACCTAAAAATACCTAATACTTAGGTATCCAGTATTTTATATTTAGGTAAGCAGGTGAATGGTAATTTTACCCATTTCTGAAATCTTTTTGTTTCAAGTAGCTTTGCTCGGAAGTCGGTATAATTAGTCAATTTTATCGATAAGTGCTATATACCTATTTATTGTTAAAAAGTTTTTGATAACTTGGTACCAATTGTACCAATAATTATTACCATAAGGTCCATACCTAAATACCAGTCGCAAATTGAATTATTCCGATTATTCGTTAGTACCCTCTAGACATTTCAGAAAGATGTGGGTAGTTTTAAAAGAATTAGAATAAATCAATTAAGCAAGTAAATTACGCACATGGAAAACATCCACATTTTGATTTATTAAGACAGATGTTTCGGTTTTGTTTTGCCATTTTTACTGTTATTTAGAACTACCCTCGATTTTCCCGAGATATATTAACGAATGTACATTATTAATGATTCCAAATATTCCTAGGTACCTCCTGACTTGTCAGTACGGTATCAATTCAGTACGTATTAGTATTCCATGATTGCGTAATCAGACTGATCAGCTTCCCCGTCAATCAGGTTTTCAGGTGGCAGTAATGTTACACCGATTTCTTACTGCCAAGTCAGGAAAGGGCCTTTAGTTAAGGCAAAAATTCATTCATTGTGTTGTAAGTATATAATCTAAGACAAATGCCTCGAATTTGACAGTGTTGGTGGCGTTGTTCGGTCTGTGTCTGTAGGGGGCAGCACAAGAGCCCATCCTAAATGTCAAGCTAAAGCTACTAGTTTACGCCACAAGATGGCAGAACCTACGTGCGTTGCGTGTGTCAATGTCAAAGTTTATGTTTCCGATTTAGGCCACAAGATCTTCTTCAAGTATCAAACTCAGAGGCACGATTTTTTCGTAGAGTCATGTTTACGTTTGCACCTACTTACAATGAATGAATATTTGGATAAGGCCTGTTGTAATTGTAAAGTATCTGTGATGTGTAGTTTTAACAATATTTATGTGAACGTTCATATTACTTTAGGGTTTTAAAAGTTGTATTATATTTGATTATTAATTAAGCGTGTGTAATTTTATAAAAATATTAATTAACACGTAAAGTGTTTTACAAGAGTTAATAGATAATCGAACTTGGTTAGCCGTGTGTAGGTGTATATTAAAATATTAGTTCATGAAATCTACCGCAAAATTTGTCTGTCTGTGTTGCTGTGTCTGTCGGTCTGAGAGCAATGAGCGATTTTTTTCAACACGGGATTCCCGAGACACAACATGAACTACAACCGAGTTAATTTATCTATTATTTTTCTTTGATCGCCAAGAACGCATTTAAACACCCGCACAAAAAACGCCATGACGCGTATGCACGTCAAGAATTAACGGATAAATTCTGTTATAATGCAAATATGTTTATGTAATTTTATATTATTATTCTAGTCCTTATCTATTACTAAGTTCTGATTTTAAATAGATTTTTAATCGAGCATAATAATTATATCCTACCTTTTTATTAATTTCGGCGGTTTGCGACTGTGGTGTTAAAGCAATTTCTTGGAGAACGGGCCTGGCAATCAAAGGATTAATGTAAAACACATAATAATCCAAATTTTGCTGCACTAAGCAAAAAAATTAAACTTAAATACCTACTAGACTAGAAAAGTACAATGTGTAACGGCACAATTTTAATATATTTAATCGGATTTTTATATATTTATTTGGTCACTTATTATAAATGTTTATTGTTATTTTACGATATAATTGTACTATGAGCATATAACATTGCACCGTCATAGCATTTATAGTATAATTCGTTTAACATCTTCACAATTCACATTATTATGCAATAGTTATTTACGATACAAGTGCAGAAAAGAGAAAATTCGAAACGAGTGGCGATAAATTAAATTAAAACACGACCGAAGGGAGTGTTATAAATCGACACGAGTTTGCGAATTACCTATTCGCACGTGTATCGTACAACGTTTTACAGTACATATGGCCCTTTAAACTTTTGACATACGCACGGAAAGTAGGACCATATGTACCTACTGTAAATATAGTTTCTAACAGTGAATTAAGAGATCTATTAGGCAAGAAGTGTAGTTCTAGTTAATATAAAATATTGCCGTATTTAAGGCCACTATTATAGGATAGGTATAGGTATCAAAAGCATACCTAGGGGCTATTCATAAATTACGTCATTTCAAATTAGGGGGGGGGGGGGGGGGTCTGGACATCGGATGATGGTAGCTTAACGAAGGAGGAAACGGGGTCATTCGAAGCATGATTTTTGGATGATTTTAGGGGGGGGGGGGGGGTCAAAAATCGTCAAAAATCGATGACGTAATTTATGGACAGCCCCCTATTCGGCCTTGAGTTAATAATTGAAGATTTTCAGAGAAACCAAAACTTTGATATAATGTTTTTCAATAAAACTTAACATATAATATTTTAAACTTTCGCGTTTTGAACACATATTAACTCACATTTATAGACGGGTCTAACGCGAATTTTATTCAATTACCTTGATTTAGCGACGTTTCGACACAGGTTTCACTGGTCGTGGTCGCGGTTGACTGATGTCCCACCAAAATGTCAAAACAGAGATTTGTGCAACTACCCGACGAAAAGTGTATGGAGAAGTTTGGGGTAGACATCACATTTTCAAACCACCCACTACACTAATGTAAATTATTGTGTGTCGAAACGTCGGTAAATCAAGGTAATTGAATAAAATTCGCGTTAGACCCGTCTATAAATGTGAGTTAAAACTTAACATGTCATGTGCTCATAGGACGTATCGTGTGTTGTACAATAGTTGTTATGGGGATTGTACATTTTGGTTGAAGACTGATCGTTTGCTATAAGTGTCGCGTAGTCACTCTAGGTAGATTTGCTGATAAATGCAATAGGTTAAAGGAACTTAATATTACTGTTGTAACGAAATCAGAGAGCCGTGTAAATTTACCTTAATTGTATTTATCCTTTGAACGGCGCCTATCGTGAGCAGCGCGTCATTGTGAACCTTGTAAGAATGCACGAAGGTTGATATTGGGCTGTAGCCGCGCGCGTTAGTTGACGTCCTACGGCTCGGCCACGTCATTACGCGACTGGCGACGGCGGCAGCGACAACCATAGGTGGGAACGAAAGGTCCTATCGCTGTCTCGCTCCAACCTATGGTTATCGCTGCCGCCGTCGCAAGTCGTGCAATGACATGCGATTAACCTTTTCGACGCCGTGTCAAACACAAAAGCTGTCACGCGTACGCCTCGTCACCGAAGTGTCAAAACTGAAATTGAACTTTATGCATAATATGCACGTAGGTCTGTTGCTCTGTGGTTTTTGACCGATTAATCAGTCTTTGGCGTTGAACCTGTGGTGCGGATATATCGGTCATTGGCGTCCATAAGGACATTATAATTCGCCGAAATGTATGAGGGTAGAAAAAGTTGTTCAGTATAACAGCGTATTCTGCCCTCAGAGACAACAAAAACACCTTGTATTTTGGCATGGCGTTCAAAGGGGTAAATCAGGATAACATCGCAATTAAATCCGGTGTTTGATATTTGTATTAAGTGACTTAAGTATTTCTTTTGTAAAATATCCTCAAGATATTGTGTTCAACCGACCACGTTTGATACATTTTATTACACGATCGTACCATATCGGCAGTCTTATGCGTAGGTAAGACGATTTCGAAATTGTACAATTTTTACACTGTAAATTATTAATGATTGAAATAAATTATTTCCAAAAAAAAAAACTTTTTGTACTTACACCCTTTTTCCTTTTTTTATTACATATTGGACCAAAACTGATATTTAATAGTTAGTTTACCTATAGGGTGACTGATAGATAAGGTTTTCCTGCATTAATTCTGGAAAAACTTCATACGACGCCTTATTAAAGCGCTTTTGGCGTCCAATAAATTAGGATATTCCTAAGAAATAAAACAAAGGACTATAAATATCATTATAATATATTCTAACATCATAAAAGTTTAACTTAACAAATGCATTCAAAATTCAAACATATACGTGCATATACTTAAAATATTACTGTATTCAGTAGCAATCATTGACTTACATATTACTTCGTAAAGACAAGCCTTGCGGCCTACGGGCACTAAGAATGGTGCTAATACAGCGGTGTCACGCTCACGAATTTGAGCCAATCGTGCAGTCTACTAGTCGCGATTGGTTGATGAGTTCGCATCACGAGCGCGATTGGTCGCAACTAGTTGGTTAGACTGCACGATTGGCTCGAATTCATGTGTGACACCGCTGAACTAGCACCATTTTTAGTGCCCGTAAGGCCCGTCTTTATATAAGTCAATGGTGGCAATCGTTCAGAGCTGCATTGGCGAGGAGTGCAGTGGGGCGTTGAACGACCAAGCGATTGGAGCGTATCGCGAACACCGAAATTCACAAATTGCAGGCTCTTTCTTTGTTACTCTAACTACGCCTTAATTGGAGCAAAAGAGAAAGATGCCCGCAATATGCGAACTTCGGTGTTCGCGGTAAGCCCCCTGGGGCCGCTCGCATACCTACGTTTGAATTTGTTCAAGGTGCAGTAGGTTCAACCATCAGTTTTTGAAAAATCGTAGCGCTTTTTTAGATCATAATATGATTAAAATATCGTTGCCAAAAATGTGAATAGCAATCTTGAAGTCTTTTGCTAATAACTTCATTGATTCCACACCTGATTTTCGCTCTTGACTTGACTGACTTGACTTTCGCTCGATAGAAAAAATCATGTCTTTAATGCATGATAAAACTTTAGTAATATTTTTTGCACAATAGTTAAAAACATGAAAATGGCTTCTAATAATACGCACTTTTCAGTAAGTTTTTACAAAACATTGCGCATTTTAAGAAGCAATTTTCATATTGTTACAAATAGACCCTAATACGTTCGTGATTTTTGCTCAGTAACATTTTACAGAGCATTTTTCACATCCATTGTGACAGAAAAGAAACTCCTATGCCTGCAAATCTTGCAAATGTACAGTCAAAGAATTTAATTTCCTTCCCAATTCGTACCTTGTCACAGTGACAATCAATGTGAAAGTCACTAGAGACCTCATACTATTGTTACTGTGACAAGGTACAAAATGAGTACGAAATTAAATTCTTTGTCTGCGCAACGGTAGACAATTTCGCAGAATGCTCCTAAGCGCCACATGCACCATTCCACTAACCCCGGAATAACCGGTTAAACCTGGAGTTACCATGGTTACCTGCACAATTTGACACTAAGGGGTCATCCATTAATTACGTCACACGAATTTCTAGGTTTTTTACCCCTCCCCACCTCCTTGTCACACTTGGTCACATTTGGCAAACCCCTCCCCCCTGGTGTGACGTCACATTTCTTCAACGAAATCGGCAAATATTTATTTAATATTTTATCAAAATATTTTTGACAAAAGAAATATTAGTAATTTTATAACCCAAAACTGTTTAAGAAATAAAATTAAACGAATAAAAACGATTATCGTTTCAAAGCCTTGTTATTTAAATGATAATTAGCGTATAAAATAATTTAAATACATTTTCGGTTACTGATGAAGTTAAAGTGACGTCACAAAGTTTATGACTCCCCCCTCGCCCTTGTCACAACATGTCACATTTTCTTGACCCCCTCCCTCCCCCTAAACGTGTGATGTAATTAATGGATGACCCCTAAGTTAACGGTTTAACCGCTTAACCTTGGGGTAGTGGGATGGTGCAAGTGGCCCTTAATCCTAAATTAAGTTTAACCTTGGGGCTTTGTAACCAGACTTGTTAGAAGAACTTGACTCCCTGGTTGTCGTCGAATTCCATCAGCTCGCACTTGCCTTTGGCCTGAAGGGTCTTCAGCGCTTTAATTAGGATCGTCATGTCCAGGCCATGGAACTCTGAAATATTATACAAACAATTTAATTATATTAAAGAACGTCCTTGTCACTGCCATTAAAAAACAAAAACAAAAACAGGATCAACAAAAAAAATCTGAACCTGCTCGTCAAATTTTAAGACAATTAGTTGGGAAATGTGACTTGTAGACACTGATTTTTTATACATGTTTCAAATTAACCTTAATACAAACTAATAAAGTTGACCATTGCGTGTTAAATAAATCCATATTGATCGTGGCTGTCAAAAGGTACAGTATACGCTTTTGACCAGTTTTAACACATTCACTGCCAGCGACCCGCTAGGCGGGTTCTCTGTTCGTAGGCGATTTTCGCTGCATACGTTTTCTCCTGTGTTATCGGCTACGCTCGTAGCGCGTAGCTCGCGCTGGCACTGAATGTGTTAATATATTTGAAACAAACAGTTTTAACTTTACAAACGGGTCACTAACCTTCATCAACAGTATTCTCTCCCTCCCGCAGCTCAAACAGCGTGCACACAGAATTATTCATCCCGTTACTGCTCGCCCAGCTATACACCATATTGCCCCACTCGTCCAGCGAGTGCCAGTACACCTCCCACACATTCTTGCTCTTATCCAGCGGCGCCGCTTGCCCCATCTTCCCCATATACTCTAGGACAACTAAAATGGACTCCTGCGACAGTTTCCGGTTGATAGATTGATTGTTAAACAGTGGACTGTTCTGGGCTTCTCTTATGTCTATGGTTGATTGTTTTGTAGTTTTGAGGTAGTCCGCTATGAGGTGTTGCCATGCTTCGAGTTGTTTAGCTCTGGTCTCCGAATGTGGTTGAATTCTGGAAAACAAGCACTCTTTAGAAAAAAAAATTAAATGATATCTACAAAAAGAAAAAAAATCGTGTTATATTTCGTGTCAACATAGTCATAAACTAATAGGTATGTTTCCTCTACTTAAAATAAATAATTTCACATCGTGCACGACTAAAACACTGGATAATTATTAGAAAAACATAAATAGTAGTTATTTTTAAACACAATTTCTATTTAATAAATGGGATTGAAATATATTAAGTTGGTGAGTTGACCGTGAGTCACTATACTCGTTTTCATATAAATTCCATATTAGCAAATCGTGACAGTTCTAAACAAGATACTGATTCGACTAGTAGGCGAATACCTATTGATAAAAGTTATGTGGAATGCAGTTCTCTATACATACAGCATTAATTTGGTACATTATTATGGTCATATTATTAAAGGGATGAAATTCTACTCAACTGAGTTTAAAGAAATTTGACACAGCCCTCGAGATGGACATAGACTACATTATATTTGTTTTATTCATCTCATTGGGGGAAGGAAGGGAAACGTTACTAACTAAATACAACTAGTATATAAATTGTTATTTAATTTATAACCAAATAAAATTTCAAAACTAATCCTCATTCTTCTGATACTTACACCTTCGTTTTTCAACCATTCTTCATAAAGCTTTATCAGCTTCTTTTCTGTTTTCTTCCTTTTTCTCAAAACCCTTGGCAGTTTTGGTTCTAAGTCAGTCACGGATGCCATGAACGGTATCATATTCTCACCGACTTGGATGAAGTATTCATAGTCTACAATTAATTGAGGTGTAAAGGCTATCATTACGGAGCAGTCTTTAGCTACGGCAGATATTAGGGCTTTATGTAACGGCTCAATTTTTTCAAGAAATTTTTGCTGCTCAACATCACAATGAAGACTGTTTTCTGGATCAATTTGTTCTAATAATGATGACACATAGTCTATGGACATGTATTTCAAGTTTTTTGTTGATAAAGTCAGTTCTTCCGCTAGCCTTTGTAGTCGTAGTATTTTAAACAATAATGTTTCCTCATTGAGTTTGGAAGTAATATCACAATTTATATTCTCTTTGGGAAAAGTGATGTCATCTGAGTCATTGTCTATTTGAGTATGTTTATTCTCATAAAGTAAAGTTTCTATTATAAAGCCAAAGAATGCACTGGTTGATTTAAAAATATGCATTTTCTTTATAATCTCTTTAAATTGGTCTTTGTTTGGCATATTGAAAATGATTTGGCCATTTTTAAATATTTTGAAGTTGTTTTGTGGGTTTTCTGACAAATGAAACAAAGCAGATTTCATTCTATCCTTGTTACCAGAAAACAAATCAAGCGGACAGTATTTACTTATGTCAGAAATTTCATTTTTTTGTACTTTCAAATATTGTTTTAAACAATAATAGCATTTTCCATAGTTTTTAAAACATGGTGCCATGAATCCTTCCTTTGGTTTTATCTCTATACAGTAATTAACACCTTTCGGATTCAAAATTGTTAAGTTCTTTGTCTTAATACCATAAGAACTTATATGTGATTTAAACAGCCTTTCAGTCGGTCTAAATGGTCTTAAATCATTGATAAGAACTGGTAATGCTTCTGTAGGTATTTCTATTATTTCAAGTTGGCAATCAGATGCATTGGATAGCAAAGGGGTCATGATAAAATTGACAAAATCTAGTGACTTTCGTATCTCGTCTATATCGCCGGTATCTTCATCTTCTTTGATAAGACGGAGCACATAAGTCGAACATGGGTTTTCTTCTTGAATTGCAATCACTATGTGAGCATTTCCCTCATTAATGTACCTCCAAGATTTCCCCAAAATCGACATTGTATGTCGAAACAAAATGACTAGTTTTGCGAATACAAAGGAGTTTATTTACTTACGTAAAAAAGGGAGGAAAGTTGTACTGCCAAGGCCAAGATATCTCTGACATTATTATGCCTTTTTACACTTTTATAACTATCAGTTTGTAAATAAAATTAAAGCTTAGAATAAAATTAGCTAAGTAATAAATTTTTCACACAGCTTCAGCTGAATATGACAGTTCGTATGACATCAGATCGCGCTATTTGAGTAAGTCACAAAACTAATTAATTTATTTTTAAACGTTTTAAAACCTACCTCAAACCATAGCAGCAGGCTCGTCGAATCGAATCGGTATTTTGGTATTTATGGAACGTACATCCCTACCCAAGTCTGTAATCTATTGACGTGTTTTGACGTTTGTCATTAAAAAACGTCGCTGTTTTGCGGTATCGAACAGCAAAAATATTTTTTATTAACAGAAAACCTAATAAACAATCAACTAGACACCATTGATATGTACTTACTTTCCACACATTGATTTATTAATAAGTTTCACTAGCTATAATAATGATAACGCTTAATAGAAAATTAAAAAAGGAACATACGGAGCCCACGAACGGTATTAAGGTGGATACGAACAAAAGGATATCCGTTAGGGACAAGTTGTTAGTGAAAGAGGTTCAGGAGATGGAGGAGAACCTCCCTGGGACATGTTCTGTGCAGTTTGAGGACCCGAACGTGCTCAGTGAGTTCATATTGACAGTGGCCCCTGATGAAGGTTTTTGGCAAGGGGGCAAGTTTAAATTCAGTGTTTTTGTCACTGAAGACTATAATATGGCAGTAAGTTTACCTATTTACATGTTACTTTACATTTATTACGCAATTATTGTCAAGACTCCTGTACATTACCCCCAATACCTACTATTGATTATCATAGGATCTCACAGGTCATCCACCCTTTTAGTGTGCATACTAATGCTACATGATAAATAATAGCGTAAATAATGCTAAAATTTCCTTTGAAATTGTAATATTGATTAAACCCTTTTCTTGGCAATAAAAAAAGTAAGAGTTAGCAAGTCTAATCCTTTTTTTACCTTATGTAGTTGTAGTTGTTTTTTCTATTGTATTATTTAAAATCTGATCTTAAAACAATGTTAAAAAAAAGTTATCCATAGTAATTACTGTAATTATGGGATTTGAATTTTTGCATCTTTTTTTTCAGCCTCCAAAAGTGAAATGTCTAACTCGGTTGTGGCACCCGAACATAAATGTGGATGGAGACATCTGCTTGTCCCTGCTGCGGCAGACTTCGATTGACGAACACGGCTGGGCGCCCACTCGGAGACTCAAGGATGTGGTGTGGGGCCTCAACTCTTTATTTACTGTAAGCATCATTTATTTATTTATATGAGCCTGGTGTCCCACTGCTGGGCAATAGCCGGGTACTGACTGATAGGCTTGTGCCTGCTCGGTCACTACAAAGAGCGCTCCACTCTCGGTCAATCGGTCAAATGAACTAGTTCGGTCTTTTAGTTCCTTTAGTTCAGTCAGTCTTTGAGAGCTGGGAATGTATGAATCGATCTTACAGTAGTTTTTTTCTAAATCTTTGGCAACTGAATTACGATTTAAGTTGTCTGATACTATAGACAGTCAAGCAAATCTTGCCAGTAATAAAAGGCGCGAAATTCAAATTTTCTATGGGACGATATCCCTTCGCGCCTACATTTTTCAAATTTGCTGCCTTTATTCTACTGACAAGATTTGCTTGACCAAGTATATATGACAATTAAACATCAAAAAGCTAGACACAATAAAATAAAATAAAAAACATGGAAAAGGACCAGGTTTAGGACCGTTTGTCACTCTTTTATCTTGTTCGCACTCGTGCCAGTGTCATTGTGAACCATTTCGTTCAGTCTATTCTCTGTTTCACTCATGTCAAGCGCTCACCAATCCCACTGAACTAAAGGAACTAAAGACCGATTAAGAGCGTGCAAAAAGAATTAGTTCCTTTCGGTCCTTGATGGGATTTCATTCTTAACAGTTCTTAGTTCATGATCGACACAAGCCTACTGACTGAGCGAGCAGCCTCGCGAGGCAGCCTCGTGAGGCAAATCCTAAATCAGTCAAGACGTGCCTCGCCCGAGGCAAACGCATGTCTGGCCTCGGCCGAGCGCGCCTCGGCCCGAGCCGAGCGTTGTCGGTTTTTTGTCCTGCTCAAAGGCGCCTCAGCAAGTTTGCCGCGCTCACTCAAGACGGTTGTGTTTTGCCTCGCTTGTTCGGCGCATGTTAGCGCCATGGATAAAGAACAGTGCCTTAAATTGATACAACTATATGGTGAATATAGACGATTATGGGATGCGAAATGTCCCGATTATACTAATAGAGGACTAAGAGAAGATGCATGGAGAAATATAAGCCAAGAAATAAACATTCCAATAAGTGATTTAAAGAAAAAGATGGAGTCCTTGCTAGGATCTTACAGGAAGGAAAAGTCGAGAGAAAAAAAAAGCCGAATCACAGAATCAGGTATTTAGGCAGACCACTGCCTAAATACCTCATATCATCATCTTCCTCGCGTTGTCCCGGCATTATGCCACGGCTCATGGGAGCCTGGGGTCCGCTTGACAACTAATCCCATGATTTGACGTAGGCACTAGTTTTTACGAAAGCGACTGCCATCTCACCTTCCAACCCAGAGGGGAAACTAGGCCTTATTGGGATTAGTCCGGTTTCCTCACGATGTTTTCCTTCACCAAAAAGCGACTGGCAAATATCAAATGATATTTGGTACATAAGTTCCGAAAAAACTCATTCCTCATGTATAAATAAATATCGCTACCAAGCGACAGCTTTTCGAATGAACGTTCTCAAGACACGCGCGGTCTCTGTGCGCCTTCACGTTAAACTGAGCGCTCGATGTTTGGCTCAGGCGTCACCGTGGCTCGGCTTTTCCGCGCGCGGCAGCCTCGTGCAACAAAACCTACTGACCGAGGCTGCCTCGCGCGGCAAACACTGCGCGGCATTCGTCAGAGGCTGCCTCGCGAGGCTGCTCGCTCAGTCAGTACCCGGCTAATGGCCTCCCTCCACCCTTTCCACGTATCCCGGTCTTGAACCGTCTCCCACCAGTTCTTGTCAAAGGCATCGAGGTCATCCCAACGCTGATGATGTTTGCCGCATTCTCGAGTTTGATTTTGTAAGTATCATAGAATGAGAATATATATATAGAATTTCACACTAGTGCGTCCACTGATCCGAACCATGAGTATTAGCTGCCTATTGAAAGAAAAGTACAGTCTGCGATAAAAGCTTGTATCGAAAATTATATTTCTGACAAAAAACTTATTTAATTTCAGGATCTCCTAAACTTTGAAGACCCTCTCAACATCGAAGCGGCCGAGATGTACAAGCAAAACAAAATCGAGTTCCAAGCGAAAGTTCAGGAGTACATATCAGGAGCTAAAGGCAAGAGATGAAATTCGGTTTCACCGTACAGCGTCCTTAGGAATCTTTGTACATTATTCATCGTTTTTATCTACCATTATTTTGTAGGTAAATATTTAATACTCCAAAAGTGATAAATCTATATTTAAATAATTCACATTTATAATAATGATGGTGTTTTTTTGTAGCTGTGATTTTATATGGTTGTGTTTATTTGGTTTGGTTTAATTCAATTTAGATTTACGTAGGCAATTATTTTGGACTATCAAAAGTAATTTAAATTCGAACAATAATAATATGACGCCGTAATTTTAATAACCAATTGACGACCGTTTGTCATATCGCGTATCACACACACGCCAACATAATTGATACAATCATGCTAGAGTTAAACCAAGAAAAGTCTGCAGAGATTTTGACAGCACACGCAGTGCAGGTATTATTTTAAACGTCAAACTTCTATGAAATTATGACGTATAAAATAACACTGGCACTGTGCAGTCAAAATCTCTGCACAGACTCTTCTTGGTCTAACTTTAACAAATGTAAACCTTACCTACTTGGGCTACTTGGGCATTATACTTTGACAGGCATCATATTTATTTTAAACGTTCTTGGAATTGTGAGCTCTTCTCATTCACCTCTAGTCATTCAAAGGATTTGATAATTATACCGAATTATCGTTTATATCAGACTTATTTGACCATAATTATTGTAATAAGTGTATGTATATATTTTTTACTTGTTTACAAATTTTAACTTTTCACATAAAGCACGAACAATTTCGTACATTGACCCCGCCTATTTCTATCTCTCTCGAACGTGCATAATTTTATTGCTGTGCCACTGTGCGAGCGGGACAGCAATATAATTAAGCGTGTGCGATAGAGATAGGAAATGGCGCGAAATTTTCCGTGCTTATGCTCTGGTTTCCTAGGATAGCGGTGCCGTCATATAGCGGCCGTCTCCATACAAATACTACGACATCCATATTTAGCCGTATTATTTAGTATGGAGACGGCCGCTATATGACGGCACCGCTATCCTAGGAAAACCGATCTTTAGCGTGCTTACTTTACCTATAAAATCACATGCTACAGTACACTGTCGAGTCATACAAATGGAAGTTGTGTCCGCAATAATAGGTGTTTGAATCGTGTGGCCATTAATACGCGTGTTCCAAATCGATTAAATAGAATTTTATAATAAATGAAATATGCACGCTCTATTGTTGTTTTAATTGAAAATGAGCCAATGTTTTTTTAATTTTCCATGTCAATGTTAGTGTTTTCCTATATTTGAGTTTCCACCGGAAGACAAAAATTGGTTCGACGAGGTATTAAGCGTGTGATTGTTCCTTTTTAGCTTTTTGGTAAAGCAAATAAAAATTGGTATTAATAAATCGCTCTTAAGATTCTTGATTATAGGTACCTATTATTTTTTGATAAAAAATAAATGCGTTTGTCTTCTCAACTCTAGATAGTAACCAAGGTGTAAAATAAAACAAAGAAAGCAAATGAATGCTCTTTATTAATCACATTAATACTGGAGCACCATACGAATTAGTATAAATTTAAATATAATAAATAGTAAAAATTGTATACAATAAATAGCTTAACAAAGTAACAAAACTGTCGTAACAAAACTCCTTCATGACTAGACTTTGATGATGATGATGATGAATGACACTTGGAAATATCACTGAACCCCTTTCTGGCAACCCTGATTAGAAAAGTCCGAATTGGTTATGTCAAATTTTATTCGTACTCCGAGTATGAGTTTACCGTTTCAGCCTATGGTGTTATATTTTGGGGTATTCATCTCGGCATGAAATAGTATAAAATTAATACACAGAGGCTGAAAAACAACAACAAACGCTTGTTTTCTAGATTTATACCTAAAGTAAAGGTATATACCATACATAAGTATTTGATTTGATGTTGTTCCTAAACCTGCGTATAACCTTGTACTGTTAAGGCTAACGCATAAAGCATTAAAAGATAATTTTTTCGGCTTTAGTATATCCTATATCTCGCTATAAGTCATGCAACTTCTTACATCATGTGACTTGATATATGAAGTCCCGCGACTCGCGTCAAGTCGTGCTAAACTAAAGTTTTCCTTCGACCGCTAGCCTTAACAGTACAGACTTAAGTTGATGCCCTAGTGGGCCTAGTGGCTCTGGAAGTTGGTCTGCAACTCTTCTTGGATGCTGTTGGATCGCATTAGCCGCCGCGCCTGTCCGAAGGCCGAAGACACGGTCGCAGACATGTCCACTTGAGCTGCTTCGGCGGCCTTCCTCTCGTGGTATTGGTCGGAAAATTCCTGAAACAAGATGTTGTATATTAATTCTAGAATAGAATATGTTTTCCTAGTTTTTTCTAGGCGAATAAAAAGGTATGTTTCAGCATAGCTTGCATCTGATAGAACAAAAAAATGCGTATAAGGCCGTTAACCCGTTAAAGACGTTAACACTTTCGGTGCCGGGCGCCCCATTTCCAGTACAAAATGAACACACATACGAGTTCTTGGCAGTGAATGTGTTAACTGACGCGCGCGGCTAGATACCCAATATGAATTTGTGTTCTCACAAGGCTCACGATGACGCGCCGCGCGTGATATAAAGGCGTTCAAAGGGTTTTGTGAGGAATTAACTGAAAACATTTCGAATTTTCTAGACCAAGACCCATCAATCTGTTCATGTACCTTTAGCCTGTTGCCTAAGAACACTGCTCTCTCGCGCTTCTTGTTCATGAAGTCTGACTGCGTTAACCAACGGTGTTCGTGGCATTCTTCGGCCGTGGGTCGCTTTAGTGGGACCTTCTTGAAGAGGAACATCAGGAACCTGGTCGCCTCCTGTTAATATCAAAATGATGTTTACAACATATGCACACAATATAGTATAGGGAGAAAATTGCGTTGGAAGTTGTCCCATCATGTCATACCGTTGTCATACCGTAGAGGCATTCAAGCTGATTTCTGTACGAAACCACAAGCTGTTTTTGAACATTGTTAATTACCCACCTAGAAGGCGATTGACCTCAAACAGTACTGCTTGATTATAATGATCAATATAATTAATTACCTGTGTGATCTCCTTGTATAGGTGCTCAAACCGATACCGCACGAAGGCGATGTTCTGTTTGGTCTCCGCGTCGTCAACCCCTCGGAATGGTGAGACTCCGGACAGCATGATGTATGTGAGGACACCCAGAGACCAGATGTCTGTCTGTGGGTACGCTGGTTCATCCGTGACGATCTCAGGTGCTGGAATAGTGATAAAGTTTTACACGTAGGTCTTCATTAGGTACAATAACTGGAATCTGGATTTTTAATTAAGTGTATCATTACCTGTTAGTGTAAGGAGTAGGTATAAGACTTAACTGAGCAATATAAGCATCCAAATCACAAGTAAGATTAGTAACTTACCTTTGTAATCCAAATCTCCGACCTGCGGCACGCTTGTGCCAAGCTTCGTAACTTTATGCGCTGAGCCAAAATCGATCAATTTCACCTGGATGGATCTGACTGACGCCATGACTACGTTATCCGGCTGCAGGTCCAAGTGGCAATATCCCCTCCAGTGCAAGTACTGAAGACCGTCGAGAATCTGAGTCACTATAGTCGCAACCATCTGTTCAGAATAATCGTGTCTACTGGATAAGTAGGTGAGGATATCAGCGCCTTGGAGTTTCTCCATAATAAAAGCTGCTACAGGCGAACCAGGCGCTTGGTAAGCGGCTAAAAGGTTCGATATTCTTTCGTGCCTTAATCGTCTTAGACATTCGAATTCCCTCTTAATTAGGACCTCTGTTTCTGGTTTGTATTCTAGAATTTTGGCGACTACTACGCTGTCGTTGCGTTTGTCGACGCCTTTGACTACGATTGAGAACTTTCCTCGCCAGAGTTCAGATATGAAGCTGTAGCGTTCAGTGAAGGTATCAGAGGATTCCCATTCGATAGGATTCTCCTCAGTATCGTAACTGAGCTTTGGCCTATCTTCATCTAGAACAACTTCTTGTCCGGACTCTGTGATCTGCTGTAAATGCCTCATGGCTTTTGTGACTTCGATTTTAGGCGCGCCAGCTTCCATTGTCTTGACTAAGTTGGTCGGAATTCCCTTGTCGCTCCAGCCGATTCTATTTTTAGATGACAAACGGAATTGGTAGCTGGTGTCCGGTTTAAGGTCTCTGAGGACGTAGAATTCGTGGTCTATGTTGGAAGCTACGTCACGCCATTCAATGCTGTCGCCCTCTTTGTACTGTAATTCGTAACAAATGACTGGAGAGTTTCCGTCGTATTTAGGCTGCTTCCATCGGAGTAGAACTTCGGTATCAGAAACGTCAGCTGCTGTAGGACTGTCAGGGGCATCTGGCGTTGTCGCTTCAACGATCCTTGTCCTAGCGACTGTCTGTCCAACCTTATTCCTAGCGACAACCTTGTAGAAGCCGATATCATGGTGCATGGCGGGTTCGAACTTGATGGTGGAGCGTCCCTCTTCGTCTTGCTCTATCTTGATGCGGTTGCCTTCGGCGATGACCATGTCGTTCTTGAACCATTGGACGCTTGGCTTCGGATCACCGACTGCGAAGCACGAGAACTGAGCGGGTTCTCCATCCCTAGAAAAAGAAACCAAACCATTATAACTTCTTAAATGGAAAAGTACGTACATTCTAATTTATACCTTGGTTCTGGAGAAAGTCTATAAATTTTCCTTATTTATGACAAGTAGTTATTGTAAAGGATAGTGAACAGTCCTACTCAGTGTAGTTTTTGATACACACTATGTAGGATTCGGTGCCGTACTTGTAACTTTTTTACACACCGTAACTTCTTGAGTTGCTGAATGGTGAGCGACTATAATCAGTGTAGTATTTGACCCATCCTTACCTGATAGGTAAGATTTGAGGCTTCTCCCTAAAGAACGGCAGTTGTCCGTCCTTCTTGGACTCCATGAAGGCCTGGGCCTCCGCATAGCTGTCCAGTCTCGTGCCGAGCTCGTGTCGGAGTCGTCGGATGGTGTAGGACTCGGTGCCGTAGTTGTTGATGCGCTCCCGGCATTCGTCGTCTATCTCCTCGTCCATGATGTCCGTGAAGCGACGGCGCTCACGGATGATGGGCGTCTGTTGGGGAAATTTAACTAATGAGAAAAGGTGCTTCCATGGCAACCATGTTCAATAGGCACAAGTACACATAATTTACCTCATCCTTATGGCACAATTGGGTTGTATATCGGGTTGGTGGCCGAATGCAAAATATGAGGTTGCCAGACAACTCGCACATTATTTTCATGCGGCGAATAGCGCAGTGTAATTGCGCTATTAGCTTAATTGAGCTTAATTAAGCGTAATAAGACTGTTGATTTCAAATATGTTTGAGGATATCTCACCCTGGGATCGTAAGAGTCGTTGACACTGAGATTGTACGCAACCGAGCGGTTGCAGGCGACCTTCATGTACTCGCGTAGACGCACTGGGAAGCTGACGTCACGCAGCTGTAGCAGGTACGTGTCTGGCCCATTCTGGTAGCTGTTGCACAAGATAAAAGTTCACTTAGGTGTATACCTACTGATACATACACACTTAAATGTATACAAGTCATATTAAGGCGGATTCCTAAAAAACTCTTCTTACGTTGCAACACCCGTGGAATAGCAAAAGCTTACGGTTAACGCAATTTGATCGAAAAAGACGAAGAATGATATCAATCTTCCTCTTATTTTAAAACTAATTTTACTAGCATTATTTAATGCTCGTAAAATAGTTTTCAATTCATCCAAGCAGAAGCAACTTTTTAAGTCGTGTATTGTTTTTTACCATCATCATTTTAGAGTAGGTAGTAAGTACCTGGTTAAAAAAATCGTGTATTCCAACGGTAATAAAGGAGTGACTGAAAATAAAAAAATGAGAACAATACTTACTGGCTCTCGGAAGTGGCGGTGACCTCCCAGTCGGGATGTTCCCACTGCTTGAACTTGAGGTCCCACGGGCTGCCGCCGCGGTCGCGCGACGTGCGGTCCGGCGTGCCTGAAAACATTCATGATAATCAAGACAAAATCGAAGAGTTTAACGTTCCGGAGTGTAAATAGGGGATGTTAACAAGGGCCTACCGGTAAACGCAAAAATCAAAATATAGTTACCTGCCACTTTATCGCTCGAATATGCAAGAGTGATGATAGAGAGGTTAGATAACGAAATTTCGATTTTCTTGTTTCGCGGTAGACCCCCAGATTGTGACAAAGTGGTAGTGGCTAGTGGCGCTACCTACACAGAGTTTTGCGAAATATTCCCTATTGGTATACCTACCTTATTGCAGCGAAATTAGGGCTAATGGACACTTGCAGTTGCAGGTTCCTTTGGGAGCCAAAATGTAACAAAAATTTCTAAGATATGAAGAAGAATAAGAAGTGTAAAAAAATAACGTCACGTACCCGACATCTTTCTGGGGGCATACTGCATACCAGAAAGATGTCGGGTACGTGACGTTATTTTTTTACACTTCTGATAAAGGCTAAGAAGCCGATATTTGGCATGATAATTTGCCGGAGGGGTAAATTTTTCCATTTTTTCCTTTAATTTCAAAAAAATATGATACCTAATTTGGTTTGATAACTTAGGTTAGGATAGGTAGGTATTCAACGGTATACAAATAATACGAGTATAATATAATATAGATTTCTGAAGGTTATTAAGGAGGGAGCTCCCATACAAAGCGTCAAGTCCCCGACAAAGTAAACCATTTTGTGAAATGCCCCAGAGCAGAGGTTAGTTTGGGTTGCTCAAAAAGCGGTTAATCTTAGCACATTGGATGCCGAGCTGGGTTTTTGGTTGAATTGCCGTTAGTGCAGTACCTTCAGGAGTGTAGATCTCTCCGGGCGGGTAGACCATCTTGGATGGGTGTTCGAAGGCGCCACTCAGTGGTCTACGTCTGAACCAGTTGCGGCAATGAGCGTTGCTTGTCCAGTCCCTGTAGAGAGAGAGAATTGGCCATACTGAAAGTTTCTGGATTCTGATATATGAGACGACTTATTTTTCTAAGTGGCCAGTCCAGGAATTTTCAGTATGCCCTAAGTATGCCTTTAAAGGTTGAAAAGTTAGTTAATCCCATATTCCGTGAGTAATAATCGTATAATTGTCCTTTATTCACCTACCCCCGTTTGCGGATGGGGTATGGTTATGGAAAATTCTACTTCATAGACTACCATACTAAATTAGTTTGGTAGCTATAATTTTTGGTGCCCTTGAGCCACCTTAAATGCTCCATTTTAACGGTACTTAAATGATTTATGTACCTGACCGCTCTACCTCTACCCTGTGAATTTAACTGTACAAGCGGCTGTAGTTCTTCAACCGATTAGTGTTAAAGATGTATTCGTTCCGGACGCTTTAAGCTCCCATGAGCCAAGAATGGCTGACGGCGTTGATAAGCCCTTAGTGAGATCTTACCTGTACAAGTTGTAGTAGTTTCTCAACCGATCCGTGCTGATGATGTATTCGTCCGATCGGATCCTGTCTGCTCCGGTCAGCCAGGGGTGATTCAGGGCGGCATTCACGTCCATCCTGTCCTCCCAGCGGTATACCAGCAGCTTTGAGATGAAGTCTCGGCATTCCGAGCTGAAAAAAAAAACAAAATTCAAACCAAAATTTATACACAGCCCCTTTACTAGATCTTTAACGCTTCTCAAAAACATTAAGTAGATCCTTAACGATTATCAAAAACATTGACGGTCTAACTAATGTGCTTCAAAGATAAAAACAGTAATAAATAACGCAAGGCCTTTTCGTATTTTGTACCTAATATTTACATTAAAATTTAATCCTAAACAAAAATGTATAGCACTTAAGTGATATTTGACCACTACCATACCAGACATAATGCCTTGCGAGCGCTACATGGGTTAGTAATACCCAAATAGCTTGCGAAGTCCGTCGTTTTGTCATGAATCCCGTCAGCAGTTGTCAGTTTTGATAATGAAAAATTAAGTTAGCACCAATTTTTTTTCCAATATGACTTGGAACTCCGGTAGACGTTTAAGAAGTAACACTCTTGCGTTAGATGTCGCTAAGGTCCCCTTGACCTATAATATGGTGGAAAGATTTGCTGGCTATGGATGAGGTCTTGGTGGCTCAGATGGCAGAGCGCTGGAGTATCGTATCCAGAGGCCGTGAGTTCAAGTCTCACCCAAGACAGTAATTTTTCCACTTTTAAATTTATTCTAAGCTTAATAGCATAGTTCGCAGACGTTTCTGCTTGTTAAAACAAAAAATTAAAAATAAATTAGCACCCATTAAAATACAGAAAAAAAGGTTTTACTCTGGATTTCTTTAGCAAATGGTGTACCTGAGTCTCGACCACCATTCCTCGTCGTGCCAGTCCCACTTCCCGTCACGAATCCTGGTGAGGGTTTCACGGTCGTTGATTCCTCTGAAGGGAGAGTGGCCACTCAGCAGAATGTAGGTGATGATGCCTGTGCTCCACATATCGGCGTTGTATGAGACGCCTTCGCCGTTGGCGATCTGTGGGCAAAAAAGTTGTCAATAAACTCTGCTCTTTTAATACTTTGTGAAAATACATGATATTGATATACCACAAACAGCTTGGTGTAAAAAAACCGGACAAGTGCGAGTCAGACTCGCCCACCCAGTGTTCCGTACTTTTTAGTGTTTGTTGTTATAGCGGCAACAGAAATACATCATCTGTGAAAATTTCAACAGTCTAGCTATCACGGGTCATGAGATAGAGCCTGGTGACAGACAGACAGTGGAGTCTTAGTAATAGGGTCCCTTTGGGTAAAAACTAAAAATCAAAGCCGCAGTCTCAATGTTCGTGCCTACAATACAATACAAATCCTCTTTGAAAAATCTCATGAAGACAGAGACAACAAAAGGCGGTCTTATCGCTAAAGAGCGATCTCTTCCAGACAACCTATTTAGTGTATTCAAATAAAATAAAATAATAAATCGTACCTCAGGTGCAACGTATTCAGGGAAGCCGTAATCCAGCGAAGCCAGCTTGTTGAACAGGATTTTACGCGAGAGGCCGAAGTCGCAGATCTTCAGCTGATCGGAACCAACGTGAGACAGAAGTAGCTCTCCAATCTGGAAGCAGATCACACAAAAACGTATAGTAAAATCTACAATCGGTAGGTAGGTATTTTTAGCTATGCAGCATTTACTCTAGTTTATCTATTCGGTACTCGGTAGCCAAATTAAGAGTTTGAGAGAACGAAAATTGTGTATAGGTACTAATTGTGTACAGGTGCTTTATTTGGCTTTGAAATTCAACACCCATAGTTATTTTGGTCATATCAAAATTCTTAAGATTAATTTCGCCTAGGCCTAAAACTCAAAATTCACAAGTTTATACTGCAATTTGCGAGTACCTAGGTAGTTTCGTAAAGAGGATTGTAATTTAGAACTTGAAACCGTGAATGGTTCATATTCTATATATTCTTATTCTGGGGTTCTCTCATGCATAGTCCACTTCAACCGCGCTTAGGATGGCTTAGTAAGGTATGATAAAATCAAGCTGTATTTACCGTAAGACCCAAATGAGCGATGCTGTTGTCGTGCATATACTTGAGTCCTCTGAGCAGCTGCCTGATGTAGCCGGCGATGTCGCTCTCCGTGTAACCGGTGCTGCGGAGCAGTCTGCAATAACACATTCATATGTTTGTGATATTCGAAATAGGAAGGCTTTAAAACATCGCCTTACGACCTGTGAGGCCTTGTAAGAAAGAGACTGGAAGAGCCGTAGGCCTGGCCCGCGACAGCATCTCTAATAAGCAAGTTTTGGCAAGGTGCTTTGCTGAGCGAAAATAGTTACCAGTCCACCCCTAAATCGATGAAGCATAAGTTGCGCTATGATTAGGTGGGTCCTGAACGCTACGGCATACCTATTCATTGATTTATTTAAATGTTGTAGATACGAGTATGTAGTCCGCAACATGTGACTGGGAAGGCCGATATTGATTTTACTCGGATTATCTAACTCCGTCATCGGCGTCTCGAGTTTACGACAATAAGAAATCTGGGAAAGTACTTCTTCTACTTCTTCTTAAATGAGAGCTTCTAAGTATTCCAATTCATTGTCTACTGACAGACCTGTCTCTGACAAGCTCACCACCGCCAGCCAGCTCCGTAACCAATGCCATTGTGTGGTCATGTTCTTAAGCATCGGGAAGACAAATAAAGTAGATGTCGTTGAACTGGCTTATAGAATCTACTTTAGTCCAGTCCCCAATCTCAAGCTTAATCAGCTGGGTACCTGTTACTGTAGTGGTAGAGAACGCGAGTTCTCCGTAACTAGCGCTAGACTGTGGTTATACAGTGAGGTGGATATCATTGAACTACTTCAGGATATTGGATTACTGACCTGTCTCTAACAAGTTCGCCACCGCCAGCCAGCTCCGTCACCAGCGCCAGTGTGTGGTCATGCTCATAAGCATCATGTAGACGGATGAGGTGGTTATCATTGAGCTGGTTCATGATGTCGAGCTCATTCTTCATGAACGGCTTCAGGGCGGAGTGGCCGTGCATGATCTTGGCGGCGTAGTTGCGACCTGAGGAAATATGATTGGATAATCATTATTACATAAGAGCTAAAGTTGAAACCGATTTGGGGAAATAGGACCGGGGTGAGACTAGGGTCGATTTTCTTCTTCGTTGTCTACTATTTCAGAAAGTTGCGTACTAAGCAAAGTTAGGTTAGATCAGTGCAGGCTATATTTTCCAAGAAGTTCCACTAAATTAAAGCCGGTCAATTAAAGCCATTAAAGTCAGTGTTTAGCACTGACTAATTTATAATGATCGCAACAAATATCAGTTATTCAAGTAGAGTCCATCTAAGCCAGCGGTTCTCAATCTTTTTTTTTGACGGAACCCTTTTGGAAAGCGAAATACTTGATGGAACCCTACAATGGCGGTGGCGGCATAGTAAATTTTTTCGAGGCGACTAAAGCATATATAGTGTTTCTAAATTCTTGCTGAACCCCTGCAGGAATGTCGCGGAACCCTAGGGTTCCGCGGAACACACTTAGAGAATGGCTGATCTAAGCTAACTATGCACCAATGCACCTATTTAGTGAGTTAGTGTTAATTATAACCGTCATATTTTCATGAAAAATTTACATTAATGACGACGTGACCACATTTTGTCATTGCAGAGATTGCTTGGTCGGACTCTAACACAAGCACACACACAAATATTTGGACATTAAATAAATACCAGTGAGTCTCTCAGCGGCATGGTAAACGACGCCTTGTACGCCGCGACCCAGCTCGTCACCAAGGTCGTAGAAGTCTCCGAACGGTTTGGTCGACGGCTTGATTCGGGGCGGGTGCTCGCGAATCCTGGAAGAAACGAACGTCAGGATATAGGTGAGAATAATTGGATATGGATAATGGAGAGATACAATGTTATTTCTACGATGGCTGTTGCAGAATGGAGTTTTTATGGCAACATTAAAAGTTTACTAGTTTCCAAGGTCAGTTCAGCCTTTAACATGGTCCTTCGACCCGGATGACATATTACCAGTAGGGAAACTAGTAAACTTTTTAATGTTGCCATACAAAATCAATTCTGCAACAATGACAAGATAATATTAAAATGCAATTACTATACCATCCCAAAGTAGGAACTGCTGTTCATGACAACTCTTTGAGGATCGCTTTGACCCTCAGTTCCCTTTGATCAGAAGGTGGTTAATAGTTACCTGTTAGAATATTCATGCTCCTCCTCTTCAACATACAGCATGGCGGACGAGCTGACGGAGCCGGCCACGTTGCGCGCAGATATGGAGTACAGACCCTCGTCCTTGAGGATCACGTCGTTGATCACCAGGATCGTGGTGTCAGGCTCGATGAATTTCATCTGATGGAGGTATAGTTAAAACTTGAAATTCTTAGTTGAAATGGTGACCTTGTGATCATTTTTTTCGCGTTTGCCAAGAAGTCCAAAAACTGAGGTGACTTGCATTAAATTTGGGGAAGGTACGTCCTAAGTCCTAACGGTATGTCAGCAAATGCAATTTTGACCGATCAAGATTCCTTCCCGTTGTACAATTTGAAGGTAGAATTACTGCAGTAGCCTCTAGTCTCAGTCTTAGCACAGCTGTATTGTATTCTTATCATCATATCAGCTGAAATACGCCTTCTCCTGAACATACGAATAGACCTTCTTCACTTAAGGATCTCTACAATAACTGATCGTATGCTGACTTGCGAGTAATCCAACAGTTTCTGCGATACTGACTAGATCGTCGATTCACTTTATGGGGGACCTCCTCGTGAGTTTATCACAACAGAGCGGTGGATATTTGATAACATACCTTGATCCTAGAGCTTTCTGCGAGCGGCTGCCAGTCCTTATACCACTTGATGTCAGGGTAAGGTACTCCAGTGACCCTAGCTTCGATCCTGGCGCTGCGGCGTTGCAGTGCAACGGTCTCTTCAGGGCGTTTGATGAAGGTGGGGTACTCGGCCAGTTGGAGACGGACTCGCTGGCGGGTTTGGCCGTGCTCGTTGGTGGCTACGGCTTCGTAATAGCCCTCGTCGCGTTCCAGCATCCTGGGAGAAGTTGAAAGTTATAATTAGCTAGGTAGTAGTTAGTAGCTAGGTCGGGTTGACAAAAAGCTCTCGTAGAAAAAGCCAACAAAATTAGCTCCGGATCGCTTAAATTATAAAAGCAACCATGGATTTTTATGGAATTTCCTTCCGAGGTATGTATTTCAAAATAGAGAGAAGACTACAGTCTAGAGTTGATTAATGAAATTAAGTAGGTATAAAGGGTCTGCTACGCTTATGAGTTGGAAGTTGCAGTTGCAAGCATACAAGATATGGCAGTAAATTACCAGCAGCTTAATTAACTCCACATTTTATTTTCTTGAGAAAATTCCTCTAAAATTGCACATGTGACCATTTAGATTCAAATTGAAATACAATTCTAAACTTACTTGTTGATAAACAATGTAGCCTGCCCATTCCTCGTGTAGCTCCAATCGAACCGTCCTCCAATCTCAATCGGCTCATCATTGAAGTAATACGTCATCGTCGGCTTCGGGTACCCATACACGAACCAGAACAGATTAACATTATGTCCCTTCACACCATACTGGCAATCATGTTCTTGTCTAAGGAACCTTGGTGCTTGAGCGTAGCCGTCATGCGGCGGTCTTTCAATATCAAAGTCCTTAGGGAAGTATGGAGAAGTTTCTGGTCTGAAGTCAATGCCAGGTTCAAGATAAGGAATGAACTTAGGTGGGTCAGGTTCAAGTTTAGCGCGATGGGTGATAGCGTAGGGTGAGGGGTCAGAGACGCCATATTTGTTCTCGACCCGGATCCGGAACTTGTAGTCGCGGAAGGGCTCGAGGTTGCTGATGTCGCAGACGCAGGAGCGGAGGCCGGTGCGAGCGGTGAACCAGTCGCCGTCCGGCTGCTCGCACATTTCCACCTGAGGGCACATTCATCTGGTTTATTACGTGACTTGTAATACTTTATTTACGAGTAAAAAAAATAGGCTAGCTGACATAGGCTATAGCGATATAATCCATTCGGTAGAGATAGGTACACTGAAAGAGAGCTAACTAGTTAAAGGATGAAGGATTAAAGATGTCCTTCTCTCATTCAAAGTTTTTTTCTTGAAGGTTTTTTTATGGTTTGGTTTGCTGTGCATCGACATTACTCACATTTCTAATGAGAAATAACCTACACTTCCTCTTTTATATACAACTGTATTCAGGTAACGTGCGTCCAGATGTAGTGCATAAATGTTTTCCATCGTATTTTCTCGGAAACGTTCGTATTTGTCATGTTACTTCATTCAACTCCAGTACTGTTTGTGCCGAGACTGACTGAAACAGCAAGACACGTTCGTACGTATCCGTGAAAATACGATAGAAAATAATTATACACTACATCTGTAATTGATTATATTCAGAATAAGATTTGAGCCGGCTGGTTGGTTTTTGCGGGCTGGAAGGTATTGTACTGGTATCTTACCTGGTAGGTGACAGGGAACCGTGGTCCGTGCGGGATGGAAGGCTTCCACGATAACGTCAGTCTTCGGTCAGTCATACGAGAGATGATCGGCTTGTCGGCCAGCGGCATGGGCACGCCAGTCTTCTTCATCTTGTCGAAGTCTGAGTACTGGTCGGAGATGGGCTTCTTGCTCTGACGAGGCTCCAAGGCTGATAACAGTACAACAAGATTAGTTATACATTATTATTCTGGCGGTAGAAAGTCATAGAATATACTTTAATACGTGATTTTTGCATGGAACAGAATTTTTACATTTCTGGTGATTTTTTTCTAATAATTATAAGTGAATGACGTCCAACACCTTATAATAAGGATTGAGTTAAGTGATGTCTATCCAGTAAGTCCTGAGATTTCTTATGTAAGCTGTAAGGGGTTATGATGGGGGTTAAAGTTGATAGTCAGCGGTGTAATGTTGTAATGTTCTTATGAGAATCACATGTGATGGTACTGCCAAGCTAAGAGCCAAACTTACTGTCATAAGAGAGCTGGGCGGTACAAGAGTCCTCTCCATGAGGGTTGAAAATACGACACTTGTAAGTGCCCACGTCGCTGGGGTCGATACCACTGATGGTCAGACGGAGTAGGCCGGTGGTTTCCTTGTCCATACGGATGCGCTCGCAAGGGAACAGCTTTTCATCATTACGGAACCTGGAAGCAAATCTTCAGTTAATTTTGGAATGTGATTTTTTTGAGGTTATAAGGTTAATGCGATAATAATGGGAGCACTGATATTTGATATCTAGTTATGAAAACAGGGTGCGTCGTGGTTTGGTGGTCGTGGTCGGAGGTGCGGCGTGGTAGAATGTTCGCGATCCCAGGACGCCTCCTCAAACGGCATATTGTGGGAAACACCGGTGTGGGTTTAGTAAGGCAGGCTCCTCCCCTCCCCCTCATTCTCAATGGAAAAAGCCGGGAGGTGAGAGTCCCACATACCCCCAAAATGGGCCCTCCTCAGGCCAGGGGGATGATGCGTAACAGAATGCTGTTAGATGACCACACCGACAAAAAATAAGCATAGCTAAGTTGCGTTTTTTGGAAAGGTTACCACGGAAGACCAGCGTCAAGGTATTCACAAGGTACCGTGACAACAAGCTGAGTGGAAACCTTTCCAGTGACGTTTTAAACCTTTTTTGTGACATGTTTTTGTAATTTTTTTGTTGTATAAGCGTCCTGAATAAATGTTATTCTATTCTATTCTTAACAGTTAAGCTCACCATTCGACGTCAGGATCTGGGGTGCCCGTGGCGCAGGCGGTGAACTTGGCGCCCATGCCGCGGAATACCTCGCAGTCACCAATCTTCTTTAAGAACGCTGGTGGCTCAATCTTTTGCCTCTTGCCACTGTAAATAGGTATTGAAAATTTTATTTAAGAACTGCTGAAGGTAAGAACCTCCTACTGTCTGGCAGCTGGCTAACGAGGTTATAGCTCTAATCAACAAGCTTCCAAATTACTTCATTCAATCACTAGCTCCTACCGTGGTCTCCTCTCTCCTCTTGGATACTAAATGTCCATTAGATCTTTACCTTTAAATTATGCGTCAACAGACACTAACATCTTGTCAACAACTTCTAAAGCGACTTCACTCGATACCTTACCCTTCTTCGCAACACACTTGAACATCCCCTAATCCCCTAGCTCCAGATTCCTCACATACTTAGAGACAGCGAGCATCGTCGTCTCGCTTCATGTGGTACTTCTCAAACTTATAGGACAGTTCTTGTACCAAATATCAAGCAGTCAAGGTGAAGGTATACTTACATCTTATCCACAACTTCAAGAGCAGCTTCACACGACGCCTCTCCCTCCCTGTTCTTCGCGACACACTTGAAAGTCCCTGAATCAGCCAGCTCCAGATTCCTCACATAGAGACAGCATGCATCACCGTCTCGCTTTATGTGGTATTTCTCGGACTCGTAGATGGGAGATCCGTTCTTGTACCAGGTGATTTCGGGGGCTGGAACGCCTGTCACGCGCGCTGGGAATTTCGCGTCGAAGGTTGGGAGCTGTAGAAGGATATTGTGTGAATTTTGCTGAATCTATGCCTCATAATACCACAACGGAGTTTGGTAAGAAGATGTTAGATTGTAAACTAACGGTTTGACAATCTTACGGTGTCATATACAAGGAAAAGCAGTCACAACTATACTTAAATAATATCTGTGAAAGTCGTTTGTGGAATTCATATTAAATATTATAAATATTAAATATTATTGGACATTCTTACACAAATTGACTAAGTCCCACAGTAAGCTCAAGAAGGCTTGTGTTGTGGGTACTTAGACAACGATATATATAATATATAAATACTTAAATACATAGAAAACAACCATGACTCAGGAACAAATATCTGTGTCATCACACAAATAAATGCTCTTACTGGGATTCGAACCCAGGACCATCGGCTTCACAGGCAAATCACTACACACTAGGCCAGACCGGTCGTCAAATTCATAGTAAGTGTTGATACGATAAAGCCTGTTAATTGCAGATAGGATATTTTTAGGATTATAACAGAATTCATAACTAAACAATCGGGATTGATATCTAAAGTATGTACTTTTTGTATGTAACCATGTGGTCTTAGTAGTAAATAATAAAGTGATAGCGATGCATCATTAAGTTAGAAATAGAATATACCTATTGTTATTTAGTTTAGTATAGCGTATTGGATGATAAATTATCAAAGTATTTTTATTTAGATGAAGGATTGAAGAAGCAGTGTAGAGCAGACATACTAAGATTCAAACTATAACCATAAATAGCCTGGTGAATATTCATAATCAGTCATGAAAAATGTGATCACTCTTTTTTTCCTTCTGTGAAAAGTAAGAGTTCGAACTAAAATAAAAAGTTTCTCGTGCGTAAGAATAAAAGACCTAACACCAAATTTAACGACACATAAGTGATACTAATGAACAGTTCTCTAATTAATAAAAGAGTCCCCATGCTAGCTAAGTGCGGGTTGCGGACTCAAGAGAACCAGTATAAACCACCTGACCTGTTCTATATCGGCGAACTTCTGCGATAAGTTAAGTGGCTGGAAAACATAGATTATATTTTTTATTTGTACAGTCACCACACGGGATTGTTAGGTACGCCATTTAGGGTTCTTGTTAAATTGGAAATTCTAATATTATTTAAGTACGTAAATATTGAATAAGCAATTTAGCTGGGACCCTAAATGGCGCAACAACCGCGGAGCGTGACGGTACATATATGTATTCTTGTCATAAATGTAACTCGTTTGATCCCAATCTCCCAAAATCTTTATGTCTAGTAAGCGTCTTTGATTTTTTGGTTCATCTATATCGTGAAATCTATCGTGTCCATAGGTACTTGAAGCTATTTTATAACACACACTCACAACTTTGTGATTACTGTACAATTTTGTTATTAAGTTGTGATTCAGATATATTATGTACAAAGCTTTGTAGCCAATTCGGCTTTAAATTCTAATAAAATCAAACTACACGTGAGTACCTAATCTTGTAGCATTTTGGTGGCTTCATAATTGACGTTAAAAAATCGGCATAGACAATTTCACTTGAAAACGTTTAATATGAATCTAAATTGACCATCTCTCAAAATTGCCTAAATTTGCCCAATTTTTTTAAACTCAAACGCTACTAGATCACCTAACTAAACTAAAATAAGCACTATGACCCTCACCTGCTGCAAGTCTGTGAACTTCTGCGAGAACCTAGGAGGCTGGTAGACCTTGCGGACATCAATCTTGCCTTGCGTGGTGTCCTCGCCCAGGGGGTTGACGAGTTTCACGGAGTATACGCCGGCGTCGGGGAGTTCCATGGATGAGATCTCTAGACCGACCTGAAGAAAACAGTTAGAATTAATAAACAAGTAAAAGGTTCTATAGATATAGAGTTAGACCAAGAAAAGTCTGCAGAGATTTTGACAGCACACGCTGTCCAGGTGTTATTTTAAATGTCAAACTTCTTTGAAATTATGACGTATAAATAACACTTGCACTGCGTGTGCTGTCAAAATCTCTGCAGACTTTTCTTGGTCTGACTCTACCAATTTATCTTCGATCATGATTTCACCATAAGATTTCAGACTAGTTAGCTCTCCAAGAGTAGACTTGTCTAAGTGCTGGACCTAGGACTCATACAAAGCTCTCACCTGTATACCGTCGCCAGTTAACTGAGTTTTCTCACTAGGCTTGAAAGGCACACCGTCCATGTTCCATGTGACTTCAGGTATGTATACGGCATTAATGTATATGAAGGTTACATTAATTCTGTAGGGCTTAGCCTTCTTAGGTCTATAAAACAAGTAACTAGTTACTAACAACTATATATTGAGCACTTACTCGTTTTCCATCACAAGTGAGCTGAATCTTCTCACTAGGCTTCAAAGGAACACCATCTTTCATCCAGGTGACTTCAGGGATAGGGTTGCCAACGAAGGGCGCGCTGATGCTGAAGGGCTGGCCCTCCTCGGCGGTCACGTCGCGCAGACCGTGTATGAACTGCGGACGCTCTTGTGGGGACGAGTCGTCTTGACGGCCTAAGTTGAAATGAGAAATGGAATCCCATTAAACCTTTATTGTCTAAGTCTAAGCTATAACATGTAGTTGAGATTTTACAAACAAACAGCGCAGATGCCAATATGAGGAAAGCTGGCCGGTTATTGAAACCTTATACTAACATTAATTCTTTTTATAGGTGAATAGAATTCATTTTTAGTTTAGGTCGGCCAGTTACTAAAAGTGGCCAGTTACTGGCGAATTTCCCTATTGCAAGACGATATCGGACGGTTCGGACTTAATATGGACGGCGGTATAAAATGTTGCCAGTGAAGAGAGTGTCCGAAGGCATATTGTTTAGTTAGCCGCTATAAGTACAGACGGCTGGATAAGTTTGATCCTCCAAACTGATCAAGAGACATAGAAACCTCTACAAATAACTTATAGGTACATAAAGTTGCCTTCAAATGTCTGGTATTAGATATCCGAGGGTATATTCTGCTAACTTACTGGCAACAGTAAGTTTCGCGTTGCTGGCAGATTCGCCCTGATCATTGACAGCGATGACACCATAGTCACCGCCATCTTCCGCGGTAGCCTTGTCGATCAACAGGGCGTGGGTGCCATCCGGCTGGGACACGATTTTAATGTGGGTGCCGTCTGGGACGATCTCTTTCCCGTTGTGGGTCCTGAGAAAAAAGACAAGTATATTGAAGAAACAGAAACTGTCAAATAAGATTTAATATACTAGGTAGGTACATGTTATACAGGGTGGAAAGGCACGACGATCCTTTCCGGAAATGGGAGATAGTTTAGCCTAAGCTCTATATTTTCTCCATAGAAACTATGTTAATATGGGCAACCGTTTCTAAATTATGACCTTTTAAACATCCACGCAAAAAACTACTTTGTTCTAACCCTAACAGGTGACAGGGTCAATGAACTTACTTGTAAACAATCAGTATTCGACAGGAAATTATGCTAATTTGTTGCCATCTAACCATTTTTAGGTCTGCTTACAGCACGGTAAGAATCATTGCAGGATTTTCGCTTTCTTAGTGGTTCCACTTGTTCAATACTTGAATGAAATAGTTATGTTATTCCTTAATATTAATAATACTAACCACAACATTGTTTACAACGACAGTTCAAATGGTGACATTGACAACCACTCAAAAGTACGCAATCGTCTTATAAATATCTCTGGTTTCCTTGACTGATAAAAAGGTTTTAGTTTCTTAACACGTTTCACAAAATTATTTTCGAATAATTGGAAACTATCTAAAATAATTAAAAATAACAAGTAGGTTGTGTTAGTTGCACCAAATGAACTTGCAAAAATTAAATACTAAGAATAAATCAAGAATAAATACTTCTTAAATACCAAACTAACAAACCTTCTTGCGTGGTAGGAAATAGACAAGACGTCTGATGTTTGAAATTAAATTTTCATTGAACTATACTTATTGAATGTCATATTCTTCAAATAAAAATGTTAGATGCTCGTGGCTATTTAAATTTGTGGGGCTGTGTAAAAGATATGGTGTACCAAACCAAACGGAATGTGAAACTGCGGACGAAATGAGACAAAGGCTAATTGGTGCTTTCTGCGGAGGATAAATGACGAAGAGCATACACTATATCGCATGTGCATCGACATACTCGGGTACGGGCTGCGGCGGCGTTGTAATACACGGAGGTACATTTGAACACCGTATGTGAAAAGAAGATAGTATTAAATATTGGAAAAAAGTAATTATCTAAGAAAGTAATAAAATTGTTTGTAATATTTTTGCATGCATTTGATTTATTTGACATTTATGCGTCATTCATACATCATTGCGATACTGTCAACGATCGGAAAAAAGTGTAAAGTCCCGAGCTTTCCCGACGGAGATCCTTAATCTAGCCGTCATGTGCACATGCTATAGGGTTATCACCACAGTTAAAAAGTAGTATTTTTGCAATTTTTATTTTTTACTCAATTAACGATTCTTACCATTACCAATAGTCTCTGTATCACTTAAACGACCTAATACTTCCGGGAAGGATCGTCGTGCCTTTCCACCCTGTATAGGCGAAGTGAGAAAGACGTATGATAGACAAGTAATTGGAAAAGAACTCGCACAGATCAGACTGAGTATGTAGGTTTAAAACCTGCTGAAGGAATGTGTTTTATTTGTATTGATGGTGATGCTGATGATATCACTTACCATTTGATGGTTGGTGGAGGATGTCCCAGCACTTTCACTTCCATTCTCACAGGGAAGCCTTCGATAACCTTTGCCGGTTGCAACTCCGCAATGAACGCTGGCTTCTTCTCCTTTTGTGCAACCTTGAAAGAAGGAATAGTCCATTAAACATTAGAAGAGGATAATATTTTGTAAATTTTAGCAGGTGCACACTTTACGGCGAATATTAGTTACAAATGGAGGTCGATTCTGAAATGCATAACTTGATAAGTTCGGCTGTAAGAGGCACCCTTAAACTTGGAGAATGTGATGATTGGAAGAATAGGTTCACGTCTAAGTAAAAATCTTTAAATGCTATTGCTTTCGTTCGTGCATCACAAAATCCATCCACAATCTTAAGATAGAAAAAATAATAAATAATTTGAACTAGAGCCCAAATGCAGGTATACTCAGGAGATTTTAGGACCCGTTTTGTAAAGTTTTAATTTCATTTGTTTTATCCAATAATGTTTCCAATATCGTTATACAATGGAATCTATCCTTTCCTTGCATCCATGCCCAATGCCGATTTTTTAAAGGTTTATCAAAATTCGCCGTATTCACAATCATCAGGACTTTTGGCGGTCTTACTAACCACCAGAAACACAACACTAAATATGACAAAGTTGCAGGCATCACTAAAAGATGCCTACGGTACCTCGACTACCGCTTCGGAACTGATGTCCCCAAAAATGTTGGTGACAGTTAGGCTGTAGATGCCAGCATCTTCTAAGTCGCAGCTGTCAGCTACAACCAGACCGATAATACCGTGATTCTGCCCAATTTTGCCCTGCAGGGCGAAGTTTACTGATCAAGTTCCCAGCCAGAAAAAAATTGCGTATGAATGTTGGTACCTACTCCTCAAATTTATTCTTAAGACAATTATCATACACCTTCTTTATTCCACTAATCTGACGAAACGATTATTTTGCCATTTGACGACCAGATCAACTAAATCTACGACTTTGAGAGTCACCAAGCTTGAATTAGTAACTGTAAAAATTTTGCAGACGCAACCATTTTAGGTTAAGAGCTGTCTTCAACCAGTTCAGATGCTTAACAGTTACTGTCTTTATTCCAATTCAGTTGTTTTTAAAGACACTCACCTCAACGACGTTTATTATCAACAGTTAGGCCATTGATACCGGTAATAACCTAAGATTCATAAGTAGCATACCAATCAATTTACCTACCTGGTCTATACATGGAGCGGTCTTCACCTAGAGTCCTGGCTGTTCTGATAAAATTTAAGCTAGCAAAGGTGCTACCATTTCAGTGGTTTCACCTGATGCTTACCTCAACTTTGGCCTTGGAACTGATGTCTCCAAGCTTATTGGTGACAGTGAGGCTGTATACTCCAGCATCTTCAGGCTTGCAGCTGTCCACGACCAATCCGATTACGCCACCTGGCTGGTTGATGAAGTTGATCGCTTGAGATGGACGGATCGGGTGACCTGAAACCACGAAAATGAATCCGCTTGTGTTAAAAAAGTTAACATTGAGATGAAAGATTTTCGGACATATTTTTTTTTAGTCTCACTCCCACTGGGTAGTTATTACTTTATACGCTAGGTAACTAATACCTACTTGGCTATTCCAGACAGTCCCCTACAGCTCTTTAGATTTATTTTTTAAACAACTAGCTGGCAAATTTTTGATTATCAGGCCTAAATTAGTTCCTAGCATTTTGAAAAGTGTTAAAAGAGTGTCTTTCGTATGCGACATGCTGATGCAATAGTCTTTCTACTAAGAGCATAATACTAACCATCCTTGAACCATTTAACTTCGGGTGCAGGGAAGGCCATGACGCGTGCCTCCAGTTTCAAGGGCTGCCCGGCTACTGCCTTCACGTCTTCCAGCTCCTTGCTGAATGAGGGCTTGCGGGGCGTCGCTGTAACAAAATGGTAAGATTGGTCTTGGTAACCAAAGATCCCATTATTTCGCTGTAATATCCTTGTGTGTTCGTTAGTGGGCTGCTTATAACTTTACCAATTGTTGGCACTAGGTATTGACATGAAATATCAAATTATATTAATTATAAGTTCAATGCACTAGTGGCGCGTTCTCCATGTGGCTTCTAGTCCCCCGTTTTAAGTCCAATTAAAGAATTGAGGGATCAACTTAAGAAGAAGAGGTGCCGTTGTGTCTTTCTAGCCATTCTAAATAACCTATCGGATTGCTTTACCACGTCGCTCTGTTCATACAGTTAGGTTTCTGGTTTATTGTAATCTTACGAATTAAACTTACGATTAACAGCGACAGCACACAGTGCAGAGTCGTCGCCATTAGGGTTGGAGATTACTAGTTTGTAGGCTCCGCAGTCTGATGGGGTCACCTGGTCGATGGTCAGTTTGACCGTGCCGTCGGGTAAGGCGACTTGCTTAATGCGGGAGTCGGAGGGAGATAGCTCAATGCCATCTTTGAACCTGCAAAAGTAAATAAAGATATGTGTATTAGTTAACCAAATCGACTAAGTCATAGTGATCGGCATTTGCTGCGGGGCAATTTTGAAAATACGAAAAACATCTACCTAGACAACATAGTTGTCTTAGAATATGGGAAGACGTGTATAATTCATAGTTAGAAAACTCTAAAGTACAGATTAGTGGCTCTTATTTACATATTTGTGGTTCAAAATAAAAAATAGGACTGCCATCCAACTTGGCCTTGAGTTCCAAAAGCTCGCCTTCGTCGACGTATTTCTTTCGCCTTTCCAGTCTGTGTGCGAACCCTGGCGCGGACTGTGCAAGGGAGATGGCAACATTTCCAAAGTACACTGATCAGAACTCACCATTTGGCTGTAGGAATGGGGCTGCCATCTAACTTGGCTTTGAGTTCCAAAGGCTCGCCTTCATCAACGTCCTTCTGTCTTTCCAGTCTGTGTGCGAACCCGGGCGCAGACTGCGAGAGGGAGATGGGAGCTTCGCAGAACGCTTCCCCCGCCAAACTTACGGCGCGGACTTTGTACTGGTCAAAAAAAATAGACAATTATTTCATCAGTAGGTAGGTAAGTACTAACAATTACTTTATCAGTAGATCATATTTCAGTACAAGAAAATACACGAATGATCAATTCATGTGTTGACGTAGGCACCAAATACGCCAAAACTAAAGCACAGTTAAAAGGACAAGATGTAAGGCCGCACACTTCTCATGATCTTAACAACACTTCGTAATATCTTTTAAGTTACTGTAAATTGTAATACAAACTGAAGCCTCTTATTAGCAAATTTTTACTAGTATACAAGTGTTCTCACGATGTTTTTACAAGCAACATTAATAAATGCATAATAAATATTAAATGCAAGAAGTTTCATACAACTCCAAAGAAACCACCACGGTTGGTCTGGTCCTTCCCGTATTTGGGATATTTTTCCTCAGTTACCACTGTCATAATATTATAACTTAACGTACTCGTAGCCTAGTAAATTATCTATTTATTCTTACTTTTCCAGAATCACTAGAATCAAAGTCCTTAATCTCCAGCTCGCTATCCACTTGCCCCCCAACCTCCGTGGTGATCTTATGCCTCTCATCATTCTTGATCTCCTGGCCGTCTTTAAACCAGTGGACTTCGGGCTTGGGCACGCCGTCGCAGCGCACCTTGAGGGTTACGGTTTCGTGGTCTTTGACTGTTTGTTTTTGGAGGGGCTTGGTGAAGACGGGCTCTCCGGCTGGATAACGATAAATTATTTCATAGCTATTATAACAGGCTAGCAAGTTGCAACCTAAAGCGAACGTTACTATAGTATTTTTCTAACGGGAAGAGTACGCTGATAGATGTCATCTCCATACAATTTATAACCTAAAAATGCCAAATATCGCAAAATTGTATTGAATTGAATCAGTGTACCCTTCCAGTTTGAAAAATATTATAGTATTTGATTTTTTTTTCGTGTAAGACGTAGATGTACTGTCATACTCCCAGCAAGCACATTTTCTGCGAGAAAAGATTTGTTCTCGATGAAAAAAAAGCAGTTACTCGCTTGTCGTTTTATCACCACAGGTTGTTTATCTGCACACATGTAGCTTAAATTCCACCTTCTACTACTTTATTAAAGTGTTTTGGTTTGGATTATGTATATTCTTTATTAGGAATACCCCCTTTACCCCACTAGGATAGATACTTGTGATTCTACATAAATTACCTAACAAGTAGGTCTAACTTGGCAATAATAGTAAAAAACTTACTGTGTACAGTAAGTGTAGCGTGTGCGGCTGTCTCTCCGATCTCGTTGGTAGCAGTCAACGTATATTTACCGCCATCGGCCACTCCAACCTAAACAAATAATTACAGTTTTAATATCATTTGAGAGTCTTGAAACTGTTAGATATGTGGTGGTGAAGACGAATGGGAGGAACCAGTTCCACAAAAACGATAACGAATGAGGTGTTGTGTAGAGTAAAAGAAAAGAGGAGTGCAATTCTGAATACTAGGTATTAGGTACTATTGAAAAGATAAGTAGAAATATTACTGAAGAAGAAGGAGATACAAGAGAGGTAGAGGCAAATGCAGCTAGGGGTTAACCTAACAAAAGTCCAAGAGCTGCCTTTGAAAAAGGATAGTCTAGAAAATACTTGATGACAATAATAATCACTCAACATGAATGTAAATAATCACTGAATATAACTTACTGCGGTAGTGTTAGTAGACAGGCTTAGTGTAACTACGACTGATATAAATTAACCCGACTATAAATGACTGACTTTCAGTATAATCGAAAATCAGAAAAGAGGAAGTAAGAGAAAATGCTGACCTTCTTGATGGTAAGCTGGAAGTTTTCGGTGAAACGATCTTCAACGATATCGATGTTCTTTACGGATGGCAGGATTACGACACCATCTTTGCTCCTGTAATGAATAAACAGCATTAGAAAACGTTGTATACCTAAGTCTTAAGATTTTTTCAGACCTACAAAAATATTCAAATGCTATTTTAACAGTGTTGATTTTTATTTCATGTTTTTCTTGATAGATCTGAATTCTTGCTTTCCTACGATAGGTATTTAAGAATTTGTGAAACGTATATACCTAGATAGTCAATAGTCATAATTCCTCACCATTTAACCTCAGCAATAGGGTTGGCATGGATGCAAGCGACGAATGTGATCTGCTCGAAAGGCGTAGTGGTTATGTCCTTAAAACCTTCGATCTCAGGACGCAGCAAGATGTCCAAACGCGCTGAGCTCTCACCAACGCCGTACTGGTTTTTAGCTTGGATGGTGTAGACGCCGGTGTCGGAGTGGCGACCTGGGGAGGATAATTTGATTGATAAATAGATGAAGTCAACGGAAAGATAATGGATTCCACCCAAATCAAACGTTTAAGAGAATTAAAGCTAATTAACAAAGCAAGGAACTATGAAACATTCCATTCAATAAAATTTAGCGAATGTTTAAATGGTGACAGACGGTTTGGTGCAACCAACCCTTATTCTGCCAGGCTGAAAGGGTCTTTGTAGTTAGAAGCACCAGATAAAGCACTAGACGATCGATGATCAGAAAAGTCTGGTTAAAATCGAATGCCTCGATAAAAACTATTTTAAACAAGACTTGGTTACGCAATACTTTTTATATATTATTTTCCCTGCACCTGAATGTTGATGGACGGAAAGCGGATGGTAGACCCAAAAAACGATGGATGGATTGTGTGAAAGAGGATACGAGAAAGAAAGGAGTGAGTTCTGAGGTGACAAAAGACCGAGGAAAATGGAAGAGAAAAACATGTTGTGCCGACCCCACATAACGCGGGATAAGGGCAGGGAGAAGATTTTCCCTGCACCACCTACACCATATTGTAATGCTCTTGTCTCCGCTCCCAAAGATTGTTTGGACGAGATCGTAAACTGTGTGAGGTATGGGGCTGTCCATACATTACGTCATCTATTTTTGCCGATTTTTGACCCCGCCCCCCCTAAAATCATCCAAAAATCATGCTTCTAATGACCCCGTTTCCTCGTACGTCATGCTACCATCATCCGATGTCCAGACCCCCCCCCCCAAATTTGTAATGACGTAATTTATGAATAGGCCCTATGCAATAAAGAATATTGTGTTGTAATACTAACCAGTGGGTATAGAAAGAGTGAACGTGCACTCCTTCAGCCCATGCTCGGTTTCCTTCGCATCAGCGGTCGTAACCACTGTAGCATCAGGGGTAAGTTCCACGCCGTTCAACAGCCAGGACACATGAGGTTGTGGATCAGCTGTGCAGACAGCCTTCATAGTGACTGGTTCGCGTTGCATCACACGCTGGGCTTCGAGGGGCGTGGTGAAGATCGGCTTGCGGAATTCGCTGACAGCTGTAGAAAGTAACATTAGGATTTAAATCACGTCAATTTAGTCACGAGTAACAGTACTAACAGTATAATTAACGGTGCCCGATAAGTAAAGGATGCTTGATATCTTTTTTAATGTTAAATACCTCCAATATGCCATGAATTAATATCATTTTTAAAATAAATTAATTTAATTCCACAATAGTAGGAATTAAGTTTTACTATAGCAAAAAAAGGCCGATTTTCCAATAAATACATATTTTCTAATAAAAGTTATTTACTAAGGTCTATATTCCATATCGTACTTACAAGCAACAGATAATTCAGCCTTCAGCACCTTCTTGCCAACGTCGTTGCTAATCTCACATTGCCATTTGCCACCATCAGACATGAGTAGATTGTCAATCTCTAGTTTGTAGACGTCCCCTTCGTTGGAGATGTGGACTCGCTTGCAGGGCTTCACTTCTTTGCCGTCGTGGAGCCAGCGCACTGCGTAACAAACGTTTTTGAGTATTCTGAGTAAAGCCATGTTTAATAATAATCAACAAAGAAACTTCAATGAATTGAAAATATCTGCAAATTTTAATTTAAAGCGCCAATTTTAAATAAAGAGCATTAAAAAAGAGGTAACTTGTTCAATCCCTTGTAGAGACTTCTAACTCCCTCAGCCGGGCTAGCACATGATTGCCGCGATAGTATCTCGCCGCGAGATAGACTACCCGTCCCTTTTTAATTAATACAGTTCGAAAAAGACGGGTAGTCTATCTCGCGGCGAGATACTGTCGCGCCAATCATGTGCTTGGCCTACTGCACATAAATTTTGTATGCAGCAATTGGGACACACATTATTGTACATAATTTAACGTCGCGCAATTTTAGGTAAGATAATATTATATCCAAACTAGATTTCTCACCACAAAAATCTTGACTGTTTACAAGATTATTAAGTTGACGGATTCTTATAAAAACTCTACACAATTCATCTCATAACGAAAGAGATCTATAGTTCGTTTTTTTAGCATTAGAAAGAATTTGAAAGAAGGTATAAGCGATCTTGACATGTCTTTTAATTGAAAAACGCTTTTTAAAAATCAGTAACTATTACTTATGAAAGCAGAAGAATATAAATAATCGTATTAGATTCATAACTGTTACATATTTGCCGTAACTTATTTTTAAAATGTGTTTTTCAATTAAAAGACACATAAAGATTGTTTACCTTATTTCTAATGCTAAAAAAACGAATTATAAACGTGCGTTGACTCGTACAACACATGATACAGTATTGACAAAATAGAGTGATATAAAACCTTACCAGTAGGTTTGGGTACTCCAGTGGCCGTGACTGAATAGCTTAGAGGGAGAGACTCGTACACGCTCTGGTCTTTGAAGTTGCTATCTTTGACTATGGGGGGTGCTGGAAGACAGAATAATAAGTATAAGATGATGTAGTAAAGGTTTGGAGTGGAGGAAATTTGATCGGAAATAATAATCATTGTAAATTTGGACGAACCAATCTAGATTGATTGATTGATTGATTTGCAAATCATGTAAGGATACAATTTAGTCGCAGGAGGTTTGAGAACATTTTATTTACTTAGAAGAAAACAAAAATTAAAGTATCAAATTTAAATATCACAAATGAAATTCATAAGGGGGAACAAAATTATTTAAGAGATAATCAGAAAACTAAAAAAAGTGAAATAGGGGTAGGTAATAATAATGTCATATAAAAAGAATGCTGAAAAGAAACATTGAAATAATTTGTACAATAGCCTATGCTGCAGTTTAATAAGATAAACATCGCCGCGAGACCCAAAGCTAGAAAAGCTTCTAAAAGAGAAAAAAAAAACATTATTTACAGTAACCCACATGTGTCGCTTATATACAGCAGTTATTGAATAAGTAAATGTAAAACTTACCAAACGTGTAAATGGTGTAGATTGTACAGAGTGTAGTGAGTTACGTACCTTGAGAGAAGGAAACCTGGCTTAACTTAGAAGCGTTAAATTCAAAAGCGAACACCATGCTACAGGAAATAAATGTTTACCTCAATGATGATCAGGGTTCCATAGCATGGAACCCTGGAGTTTCCGGAGTCTAATACCGCCGGCGCAGCGAGCTCCAATTATTAGTATGCCAGAAGGGAATGTTATTACGCATGCGTGCTAAAACAGACATACGACAATGCATTAGTACAATACACTAATCATGTTGGACGAAACGTGACTTTGATCTGCCATTTTCGCGACGACCACTGAGTTTTTTGAACTGTAGGATCTTTAAAAACTGTTTGGTGGGTGGGATGTAAGGAAAGTCTACAACTAACACTTGTAACACGATTATGAAAATGACAGATCTTCAAATAAAGCAATGTCTACTGTAGCTGGTGTTTTATAAGCTTTGATAAATATTTGTTAAACTCCCTAACATAGCGTAGCATTTGATAATAAGTTGTCTAATATCCTCATTTTTACCTTTTTCATCTTCCTGATTAAGTATATCATCTAGTATACTCCTTTGCCGTTGACTACGTCTCAAAAGCGCTTCTAGTTCGTCGTCTTCCTCTTCTACGGCGTGAAGATTTGGAACATGCTTTTTCTTCCGTTCAAAACTAGTTTCTGTTACATTTTTCGTTAAGTTATCTAAGTTCTTCAAGGGCGCAAGAACTAGTTCCTCCATTATCCTACTTTTGACATCTTCAATTTTATTTTCAATGTTTCTACATTCGTCATCAAACTCTCTCGAAATATTAATTAGTCTTTCTGTTATGTCATTTTCGTAGACTTTTTGTGAAGTTTCCTTGACGACAAAGGATTCCTCCCCATCATCAGCGAAATAATCTTCTTGGAACGATGATTGGCGTACGTATGAATCTTTGCTGAAAACTTTTCTAGTTTCATCGATATCGAATATGGATTTAGAAAGGTCTTCAATGGAGATTTCTCTAGACAGTGGTTCATTTTGCCAGCTAGTATCATCTTCTGAGACAGATCTAATAGACATGGTCCGATTGGATTGATGTCTGCCTCTAACGGAGCTATTCTCACATTCTGAATCTGTTGCTGGTTCCTCAATGATACCGTAAACGCCTCTACGTACATGATCCGGAATTGTGAACTGCCCAAGTTCAGTTAAAAAGTAACTGTGACTAGCAATCTCTTCTACTTCTAAAGATGTCTTATGTGGTTTGTTAGGGGGTATAATCCTTCTGCTAAAGTCGTCATCATCGTAATATACTGCGCTGGATGTCATTTTGTGTAACGTTCGAGTTTCGGCTGGACCTAACAGTTAAGATATTATTATGTGTGGTATGCTCTAATAATACTTTTTCTAAAGCCATGCAGTGAAATGTAATATGTACTTAGATAAAATGTGTTGAATACTAGTCAAACTAGATATTTTGTAATTAATCTGACTCCTTTAAGAGATTGAAATTTCTATATTTTGTCACAAGCCAACTAAGCATAGGTAATTTATATTTTGACGATGTTTCATTCAATTATATTTTTTTCAATATAAATTTCAATCTCGTTAAATAAATGTTTGTTTTTGGTGTTTTATGAATAACTGTAAAAGCTAACGAATCGAATTAAAAAATGAACTATGAAGTTAGAAATAGGAAGAGAAGGTAGGAAGCCTCGTACTGACCTGTAATGATCGCGCCGTGAGACCTGGTGCTACTGACTTTAGACATAATTATACTGCCATCATCGCTACTCTTGAAGGTTGTTACTGTTTCGAACACGCGGCCTAGAGAAGAACCACACTTGTGTTGTTAGAACACAGATTAAACGCATGCAACATTGTCATATCCAACAAAAAGTACCCAGTTTCTATTAAACAAAATTACATGCATGAATTAGGTATTGTCACTGGATATGTGGTTGGAAAAGGTGATTGAAGCTGTTTGGAGAAATAAGCTATAGTCTTGAATGTACCTTCACTTTCTGCACTCAAAGGTTCTTGAGCGGATTCCTTTCTAGCTTTTTTGGGAGTCACAAATTCTTCTTCCACGGGGATTTCTTCTATGATTTCAGGCTTGGTGACTTCTTTCTTACCAACTTGGCTCTCTTCCACCTCTTCAATGATCGGCTGTTTTTCTTTTTCATTGTGGTTTTCATCCCAGAATGATTTTTCCTCGGCAACTTCAGGTTCCGTTACCGATTTTTTAGCTTTCTCTGGTTTCGAATCATCGAGTTCTTTAGCTTTGGATTTTTTAGCTTTAGCACCATCATCCTCATCCCAGAATGATTTCTCCTCGGCAACTTCGGGTTCTGTTGCTGATTTCTTAGCTTTCTCTGGTTTTGAATCATCGACTTCCTTAGCACCTGGTTTTTTAGCTTTAGCACCATCATCCTCATCCCAGAAGGATTTCTCCTCAGCAACTTCGGGTTCTGTTGCTGATTTCTTAGCTTTTTCTGGTTTTGAATCATCGACTTCTTTAGCACCTGGTTTTTTAGCTTTAGCACCATCATCCTCATCCCAGAATGATTTCTCCTCGGCAACTTCGGGTTCTGTTGCTGATTTCTTAGCTTTCTCTGGTTTTGAATCATCGACTTCCTTAGCACCTGGTTTTTTAGCTTTAGCACCATCATCCTCATCCCAGAAAGATTTCTCCTCAGCAACTTCAGGTTCCGTTACCGATTTCTTAGCTTTCTCTGGTTTAGCATCATCGACTTCTTTAGCTCCTGGTTTTTTAGCTTTAGCACCATCATCTTCATCCCAGAATGATTTCTCCTCAGCCGTTTCTGCTTTTGTTTTATCTTTTATGGCCGCCTGTTTTTCAGCCACATCTTCTTCCAAGAGAGGTTTTTTCGTTTCTTCTTCTAATTCATTTTCGATAATTTCCTTTGATAGTCTCGTGTGTATTAATTTTGCTATTGGACATGAATAAAATGGTTATGATAAAATAGGGTAACATTCAATTGGGACATGTATTAAGGACGTCACAAATGTCTATGGTTGGTGAGGGGTAAAACGCAAGACTGAACGATATTATCAAACCAAATTAATCTCAGAAAAAATAATTTCCTCACACTTAACTAAAGTACATAATGCTTGACGATATCGCTCATTTTGGAGTCTATAATGTTCATATAGGTGCAAGAGCAATCCAGTCACGTGGATGCTTTAACTCTCTACCAATTCTATATGGTACTACACCACAAACTAACTCGTGCAGTAATGCAACTTCGACTAAACTCCAATTCATTCTATGTTAATAGTCAAACTACTGTACCTACGTAAGATTTGTCCTGTGAGCCAATGTTGATACATTACCAGTGTTGTGGTGTGTATGTGTGCGTGTGAATGGACCTCAGTCTTGATATGTGGGCATTATACCATTCTGAACCACCTTACTTTAATTTTGTTTTGATATTTTTTTAAATAAATGATATCATCAAATCCATTATATGATTGAGGCATCTAAATACTCTTTTAAAAGTTCAAGGGCTCAATTTTGAAATATTTACACTACAGACAACTATTTGCAGTTGGTTTTCCAGTTACATCTAAAATCCAAAAAGGGTCCCTATCTCATCCAACCATAAATTTGAATTCAAATTCAATCATAACTTCATTTGTGACGTTCCATGGGAAAAGGTACCTTATGAGGGTTTCTAGTTTCGGAGATATTAAATGTTTTGTAAAGAGGTGAAAAAATGCTCAATTTTTTTTTATTGTGTGATCTGAAACCTTAATGCGTAACGTTTGTTTACCTGTTTTTATTTTTGTTATAAGTTAGTTATAAGCCTAGTAATGTCGTCTCAGAGTTTAGTAGAAAAGGTACCTTATGGAAAAAAGATTGAAAATTCCCAAAAAAACTAGTCAATACGGGAAAAGAAGTTTGGTAGAGAACTGTATTAGCATTCTGCAAAACTAATTTGATAATTTCAGTTCTGGTTGGGGCGCCTCGCAAATATTATAACCGTACATAGACCGACATCACAAATCCAAGTAGACTGCTATTATACCAAAGTTACTCTCGTCAAGTCTTTCTTAACTAGAATAATCTTCATTTGGTTTGGTCGCATGCAGTAAATCAGCCATTGGTTTGCTGAAAAATGCCAATACCCGACGCATTACCTTATGGAATATCTGAGGTCATTGAACCTCAATGCCGCTTATCTTCAATAGCAACCGAAATATATTATTGATAAGAAATAGACGATTTATACCATCTTAACCCCAAAATATTATTAGTTTATCCTAACTGTTCCATCATCATCATGCCTCATCATGTAACTTGACCACAAGGTACCTTTTCATTACATACAAATGATTGGTCTTTTTTAAGATTATTATGACGAAGAACTAATTAAATTGGGGGCAGTTTAATGTAAATTAATATTTTCTATTCATAAAAGATAAACTATAATATGATTGATATTTTGTAGTGATGTATTATTAGATTTATTTCCATAAGGTACCTTTTCGTAAATGTATGGAGCAAATACTGTTATTGTTATGTAAGTTTAAAGTGGCATAAGGGGTTAAATATAGTATTTAGTTGGGGTTTTAGGATTTATTTCATTTGAATGACAGAATTTCTTTCATATGTGCTCAGAAAAATTGATTGTGTGTCACATTAAAAGTAAAAATATTCAATTTTGTGATTTTATATGAAAAAGTCAGAAAATACATTTTCACCTCTAAATCGGTATTGTTTTTTGCTTAAACTGTCTGTCAGTGTCGTTTTCTAATAGATAAAATTTAAATCTTGAGAGCTCATTGCAATCAATCGTGAAAATGAAATAAAACTTTATTTTCAAGAGATTGGTTAGTATACACATAAATCAGTCGATATCAAAAGTTTCTATTTGCATTACAGAACAAGTCGCAATATTTTTTTAATCTCAGATATATAAGGCATTATTATTTGTAGTCAACTATGTAACTTACTTCAGGAACATAGTTTTTTAGGCGGCTAAACTTAAAACTTCTCTATCGTAAAGTTGCTCATTTCACAACATTATTTTCAAAAATCATATCTCTGTAACTACGCAACCTAGAAGGTTGATCTTTTGTGTTATCGATAGCTTATTTATTGTAGATTACTGGGGTATGCATAACTCCATACCCGCCATAAGGTACCTTTGACCGTGGGACGTCACATTTGAATTTTAAGACCTAAATCTTGTCAATAGAGTTGCTATTCAAATATACTCACTGTGTATAGTGACTGTGCTCTTGGACGATACGTCGCCCATCTCGTTCTCTGCCCTCACTTCATACTCGCCGCCGTCTTCTTCTTTCACTAGAGTCACTGTCAGATTGTAGTTTTCCAATCTGTAAAGAATATGAGTTTTTGCATTTGAAAAACCATTGCTTGACGAAAGGCCTGGTAATTTTGATTCCTGATTACTGATTATGAGTTCTGTTTAAGAACAGAAAAATGTTCCAATTTTGTTGAAAATGATGATCATGTTTCAAACAAAAGTACATCAATGGGTCCAGTTTAAAGTGGATCTAGGCTAATTTTAGGATATTACAAGATCTCAATGTAAACATGGTCTGTTAGTCATGGTTTTAGTAGTCTTCGTCTTCGTCAGAAATTTGGGATTCAACCTCTGTGTCCACGGTATTTTAGCATCTGGATTTCCCTGGATGTTGCTTTACCTCTGGGTATCCCTCTCGATCTTAATTCCATCTTTGGACCACTTGAACTTAGGCTCAGGGCAGCCCTCCATCTCGACTTTTAGCTTCGAAGTCTAATCCTGGTCCAATTTTGGTGATACAGGGTTCTCTGGAAGTTTTCTTACCTCTGGGTATCCCTCTCGATCCTGATTCTCGCGTCAGTGGTGATCTCCTTGCCGTCCTTGTACCACTTGACCGTCGGCTCAGGGCAGCCCTCCACCTCGACCTCCAGTTTCAGGGTCTGGCCTTTGTCCACCGTCATGTCGACGAGGCTCTTAGTGATGCGGGGTTTCCCTGGAAGACGACATATGAATAACGATTTGAAAAACTGTCATGGCTCCTCTACACGATGGGCCATCAATGTCATCATAATGGATGGGCCAGCGTGTAAAGAGGGTAGTGGTGGCGGATGGCATATGATATGGCGCGGCGGGATGGCGATGGGATAGCCACGGTGTCGGTTTTTCGTCCGCACATCAAAGGTAGTGGGCCGGCGATGTTGCGTACGCATCTACACGTGGGACATTCCTTAGTGCGTGCTCTCAACCATCGCATGGCCATCTCGCTGGTGCAGCGCTGAGCCATCATGTAGAGGAGCTATCATAAAGATTTATATTGGAAGGATTGTCCACTACAATCACTGGTTGCTACGAGGTAAGTTATATTACTGAGCAAGCGTTTACTCTTCAGAATAACACAAAAAAACTCACTCTTCACAGTAAACGTTGCCTGGCAGGAATCCTCGCCCAGATCATTGGAAACCTTGCAAGTATACTGCCCCGAGAGTTCTGAAGTCACCTCCTTGAGAATCAGCTTGTGCGTGCTGCCGTTGTCTACGCGGCTGTACACGGATTTCTTCTCGGAAATTTCTACGTCACCTCGGTACCTGGAGAATAATTGGTGTGATCAGAATCGGACAAGTGAAAAGGTGTTTGATAATCCTTACCATCCAGTACGGATATGATGGTCGTTCTTGTCTACGTGACAGCGTGATAAAACAATATCCGTCACTTTCAATCGCAATCTGTTAAAAAGTGACGGATATTTTGTCACGTGGATAAAAGCCCATCCATAATAGGCCTGCTGGATAAATAAATTTAAAAGTTTTCTATACGATAGAAATGGCCATGATCTGTCCTCCTGACTGGGATTCAACCGGTGTCTTTGCCATACAGTCCTTGACGTATCTCCCGTAACGACATTTGATTGAATACAAGAGCATTAGCTTCCAAGATTTTAATAGATGATCAAACGAACTTCTCGAGCGAAGTTCGATCACTATTATATGAGTCGTTTCATTCGAAGATATAACATTTACCAGGTAGTCCTTTAAACCTACAGGCGACTTTTGCACTATATTAAGAGACAGTTATTTGACTATTGAACTGATTTTTAGTTCATTCATTCGTTCCCCCACCCTTCCCGTTCGTTCTACCATCATGGTTGCTCATTATCTTTAGAGAAAATGCAAAACTTTAAAATTTGGGGTCATATTAGGGTAGGGAGGGTTATTATATCTTCGAATGAAACGACTCATATAATAGTGATCGAACTTCGCTCGAGAAGTTCGTTTGATCATCTATTATATTTCGTTCGTTTCATTCTTCAGATATAACATTTACCAGGTAGATGTTTAGAGTCTTAAAGTTTTGCTTAGGTGGAATGAAACTATAGATAGGTAAAAAATCGTATTTTTATTTAATTTTTTGACGTGACCCTATTAGTCAGTCTAATATTAACATTTATTCATATTAATAAATCATCTAATTATGATCAATAATCTTATTATCTAAGGATTGTCACTTGTACTCGGCAAGCAAACAGATCTCGCAAAGAGTCCTTCATCCGATAGTGGCCTATTATAGAACCGCGCAAACGACGTAGACGCCGCGGTCCAGCCCGCGGTGCGGCGGATAGTGTCGACGCTGACGCCGGCGCGGCTCGCGGCCGACGTGGCGGCGTGGCGCGCACTGTGCGCGCTAAACACTGTAATGTCAATGCCACTCTCCGACAAAACATTTTTAATCCATCTGCTGATGGTCTGAGAAGTTGCAGGCCTATGTGGAGGTTTGTATGTCAATAACAAATTTCCTATACCATCAACTCTCTTATTTTTTGTTACAAAAATATAATCTCTGAGAGTTGTAGCAGGGCATATAGACACGTTATCTTTAAAATATGGGAGGAAGAGAACGGGTTGCTCTCGTCCGGCAGCTGATGTTTTGATTATGTCAGTAATTCCAATTTTGACACCGTTTGGGGAAATAACAATATTTTCGATTTTTATAAGCGCTAATGTTTGAACCCTATGCGCTGTGCATATGGCCAGTAATGTCACTAATTTTTTCGACAGTTTTTCCAGGCTTATACTTGTATTGGGATACCAGTGAGAAACACGGTTTAAAACAACCTGAGGGTCCCATGTATGGTTATACTTGGGACCGTTCGGTCTTTGTTTGTAGGCACCTTTGAGGAGGCGTTTCACGCAATCGTCCGAACCGACGTTGTCTCCCAATAACAAGGATAAGGCTGAACGGTGACTATTCAGTGTGCCATATGCACAATTTTTATTAAATTGTTCTGTTAAAAAAGACAATATTGACGATTTCGGGGGATTTAAAATTTCAATAGAATTAACGGTGCAAAATTGCCACCAGAGCTTATATGTAACTTCGTATTGCTGTATTGTTTTGTCGGAGAGTGATGCCAACATCAGTGTTATAGCCTCTGGTGGGGAGCCTCTTCGACTGAAGGACTGTTGCAGAGCTTCGCGACCCCCAGGGTAAGCCCCTTGTGTAGGGGGTGGCAGTCCCTGTAATGGGAATGAAGCAAGTTTTTATTCGGGTTGAGAAACATTATCTCCGAACTAAGGAGGCTCCGCATTAGGGGAAACCACGGTTGCGATGGCCAATAAGGAAACACTAGGATTCCATTTGCTTGATCGTCTACGATCTTTCTAAGGCATTTTAAAATTAACGAAAAAGGGGGAAAGGCGTAGAAATATTTTTCACCCCAGTTAATCGTAAATGCGTCGACCGCTATCGCATCTGGGTCGGGTTTCCATGAAACGAAATTTTGGCATTTGGCATTGGAACGAGAAGCGAATAAATCTATTGTTGGTTTACCAAACCGTTGTACTATAGACTCAAACGCTCTGTCTGACAGTTCCCATTCGGTATCCGGGTTAACTATTTTTCTAGACTCTGGATCCGCAATGTTTTCTTTTGTATTTATATATGATGCGAAGATCAATATATTTCGCTTCTCGCACCATTGCCAAATTGTACGAGACAAATCGTTTAGGTGTGGAAACTGTATGCCCCCCATGCGGTTTATATAACTTATGGCGGTCGTGTTATCAACTCGCAACAAAATTGCACAGTTAGTCATATTTTTAGCAAAGCTCTTTAATCCAAGGTAAACAGCCAGCAATTCCAAATAATTTATATGAGAGTCCCGTTCCGAAGATTTCCACACGCCTTTAATCTTATTTTTCCCGCAAACCGCACCCCAACCGGAGTTGGATGCGTCACTGTAAATTTCGAGTTGAAAACTAGGATATCTCATGTAATTATTTGATGTCATAATATTGTTTAACCACCAGTTAAGATCGTCCAATATGGAACAAGAAGGTTTCATTTTGGCGTCAAAATAATTGTTATTTTTTAATAACTCGAGATATTTTAGCCTTTCTAAGGTTTTCGTATAAACCCAACCATATTTAACAGCGGGACAGGCTGACACTAAAACTCCGATGAGTTGTGAAAAGTCTCGAATGGTACATTTAGACAGCCCTAGGAATTTACGAACCAATTGTGCAATTTTATTTCGTTTATCATCGGGTAAGGCAATGGTCAAATTTTGGGTGTGAAAGTTAAACCCTAAAAATTTACAAGTTTGTTCTGGATGTAAGGAACTCTTATCATAATTGATAACAAATCCTAAACATTGCAATAGCTTTAAGGTTTCCTTAACATTATTTAGACATTCTTGAAAGGTATCTCCTATGCACAGAATATCGTCCAAATAAATGACAGACTTACAGCCTCGAGATCTCAAATTAGATACCACTTATTTCATTATCTTTGTGAATACTCTAGGAGCTATAGATAAACCATACGGCATTGATGTAAATTCGTATGTCAGATTATTAAATTGAAATCTCAAGTACCTTCTGTCATTTATATTTATAGGTATAAGCAAGCAAATATGCTTCTGTCAAATCTATTGTGGCTAAAAAACCATTTTGAGGAATGAGTTTTGAGGCCGTGCGATAATCCTCCATCTTGAAATGACAGGGAGCAATAAATTTATTGAGACCTTTTAAATTTAGGATAAAACGCTTTCCTCCGTTAGGTTTTGGGACAAGAAAAACCTTAGATATATATTGGTTTTTGACTTTAGGGCACTCAGATATGGCTCCTAAATCTAACAGCTTTTGTATAGCCAATTTCATATCAGCTACTTCACTTTGTTCGAGCGTGTTTGATGGAACAAATGTTTGTTTTACGTCCGAGTTAAATGGGATTGAGTAGCCATATCTGACCCAATCTAAAACCATGTCGTTCGATGTTATTTTTAGCCAACAGTTATAAAAATGACTTATTCGGCCGGCATGTACCTGCGTTACGGTGCCTGGGCACGTGTCTTGGTCGCAGGGGATGTCTTGGCCGGTTGTGGAGCTGGAAACGTCCGACGGGTGTAATTCGTCTGCCTGCGAGCACCTCTCCGCCCCCCCCTGTTCGACGCGTAACGAGGGGGCGCTGACCAGTTTCCCGAGTACGACGCTCGACTTGTCGACGGCTGTGCAGGCGCGGGTTTCTTTGGGGACGTTTTCTTGATTTGGAGACCTTGTTTTTCAATGGTCTTCGCTGCCTTGATTTTCTCGGACAATTTATTACCAAACAGGGTATCATCACGTTCTGTGTCTTGAATAACTTGCAAGAACGTCTTATCGAGACTAGGTGTGATAAGTTTTATGCGGCTTTGAGTAGATGACGCATGAAGGTCACACAGAATACGGCAGCCGTTGCTGAGGTGTTTCATAGCTTCGATTCCGTTGGAATCTACACATTTAATTAGAATATCCATGGCCTTATTGACGGCAGCGATCCCGTGGCCAAGTTGTTGCTGCGCTGCAGCTAGGTTTTTGTCTCGGTTTCGGACCATATCGGGTACGGCTGCTGAAATCTCCACGTTTAGTTTTGGTGCTTGTAGCAATCGACAGTTGTCGGGAACCAAATAGTCTTTTCGGATTTTATCTTTGGCTTCATTTGTCATACCTTTTTTGAGTAACGGTAACCAAAGTTTCGATAAATTATCGTGGATTTTTTCGCCATACTCGGGGGTATCCTCGGTCGATTCTCCGAGAGCCAGCAGCATGTCCGGGTCAAGCTCGGGTTGAGCTGACGACATGGGTAAATCTGCCTGATTTTCAGGTGCAGGAATCTCGTTATTATGGTCCGGTATCGGGACATCACTATTATGTTCCGGTACGGGATTTTCGATGTTTTGCTGTGGTTCCTGTATAATAGGATCATGAGCCGGTACGGAACCATCTGGATTTTCCATTACAACATCTAAAACAAAAAAAGAAGTGATTATTACATTTTATGGAAAATATTTTCTCTTGGGGGTAGGTTGAGAAAAAAAAAAAATTGTGTCGCAGAGTAACGCGCATCTACTGAAGATTGCGCGCATTGTTCTGCTTATTTGCATCGTTGGAGACTCGCGGTCAACCCCGATAGTTATATGATCATAGTTAGAGACTCGCAGTCAATCCCTATGTCGGCTCATTTTAATCACTTCTTAACACTAAATAATAAAACAAACAACTTACCTTCATCTTCCGATGAAGACGAATCATAAATGATCCTGTATCGTCTTTTATGATCTTCAAGTCGTTGAATTTTTTCACGGTAATATTTTAACTTGTCTTTAGCTGTGCGCTTCGACATTTTTGTAGGTAATAATGTCGTAGCCGAGGAGCTAAAGGGCGCGTGCGCTCGTCGCCGTGCACGAAAAAAGAATGTGAGCAACCATGATGGTAGAACGAACGGGAAGGGTGGGGGAACGAATGAATGAACTAAAAATCAGTTCAATAGTCAAATAACTGTCTCTTAATATAGTGCAAAAGTCGCCTGTAGGTTTAAAGGACTACCTGGTAAATGTTATATCTGAAGAATGAAACGAACGAAATATAATCGTTTTTATCAAACAAAACGTACCATTTAACTTGAGGCTCAGGATACGCCACCACATCGACAGTCAACTCCACATTGGCGGCACCTTCAGCCGCCACTGTGTCTTTGAGTTTCTGCGTGAAGATGGGAGCGCCGCGCACGCGCAGGCTGCATTCGTCCGTGGCTGTGCCGTGAACGTTGCGCACCTGGGAAAAATCAGGATATTTATTAGAAGACTCAGCATGGTTTTTCGTTTCATCTATTTGATTTTATTTTGCGTTACTAATTGATGATATTTGTTTCTGACTCATGTTTGAGCCCCTGGGCTGTCTACAATTTCTAATAGACTTCGCATCGGTGTGGGATAGGTAATACGGTACTTAGACAGTTTTGTGGAATTCATAATGGCATTCAAATGGAAATCGTGCAGATAGTTTACAGACAATTATCACAAAATATTCGACACATTAGCTGTAGCATTCATGTTAATATACGTACTAAGGGGGGTCATGAAAACATTTAAAAACACTGCATTAGATGATTAATCCAGGTGGCATAGTGTTGCATTTTTTATACCTACCTAATTTAAGAGTAAAACTATAATCGGTTTTAAAAATACATCGTCACATCATACGACATACGGCTGGAAAAGCTTGAATATTCAGAAAAATTAATAGAAGGTTAAAATTAATAAACCTACCTCGCAAGAGTATTCTGCAGAATCGGATCTGGCAGCCGAAGTGATCACAAGACTGTGCGCCGAACCTGATGATGAGAACTTCACAGTTGAAGACTCCTGCAGTTCTTCTTTGTTCTTGAACCTGCACACGTTACATTTTTATGAAATTTAGATAGAGTACTTAAGTGATGTGTGACTGGTTGACCGGAAGATCAGCGCTGACTTTTGGGTTAGCATTACCTATGCTGAGTCGGGACCATTTAGTGGTAAACTATTTATTTATTTTATGTTTAACTTTCTTTGTTGTTCTTTAGTTGTGTATGTTATAGTTTATCACGAATAAATGCGATGATTATGATGGTTGGTTACTAATGGACAATGAGAGGTTATAAGGCAAAACGTTGCTTCCAGGACAAAAAAGAAAGTCCTAAATATACTGAACTGACAAATCAACGGCCGCACACAATTCAAAAATTGACAATTATTTTTGACAGATTAATGTGATCGTAGAGTGAATTTGTTTAGATAAGAACCATACATATCTAATTTCTGAATTCAAAAATTGACAATTATTTTTGACAGATGAATGTGATCGTAGAGCGAATTTGTTTGGATAAGAACCATACATATCTAATTTCTGAATTCAGATGCGTTTGCGGGCAATTTCATTTTAATGTCAGTAGACATCTCACGCGCAGAAATCAGTGTGAGCAAGATGCCTCATGACTAGAGTATCATTGCATCTTATGCCATCAATCAGCGTAAACGATTAAGGTCATATCAAAACAAGATGAAAACCTTAAAAATTGTTAAATTAGAATAGGACTATTACAATTGTGGCCACTTACCGCCTTATTCATAAACGCGCTACAAATCTCAATTAGCTAATACTCGTTTGTCTTTATCCGTCATTTTGACTTATGCATTTGTAAGAAAGGGATAAATCAGGCCCGTAAAGTTTTATGAATAAGGGGGTTACCATTTAACTTCCGGCGCTGGTTCAGCTTCGGTCTCAATTTTGAAGGTAACGGTTTCCTTCTCGTCACAGGTCTTGGTCTCGCCAAGTTTCTTGGTGATCTTGGGTGCGGATGTGATGTGCCATTGCCAGAAGTCACTGCATTGGTTCACTTCGTTCCTAGAATACAGAAGTTTTATATGGTTGTAGGTTGTCTGATTTGGTACGAGAATTGATTCATGGACGGATTGACGTTGGTTTACCTTTACCTACCTAAAATACTTATATGATAGTCTTTCATTCTTGAAAGTGGATCATCATTAATTTTGCTTGTTCGAGTGTCGTTATTTTGGACGATAGCATGTCCTACCACGGACGGTTGTTTGACTAAGTTATAACTTAAAGGTATATATTTAGTTTCCAATTTCATACGGCTAGCCTATGAGTTTACACAAGATTTCCTAGAGAATTAGAGAAATAAATCTTACTTAGCAACGACGGAGTAGGAGCCACTATCAGTCAGCTTGGTATCCTTAATGGTGATCGTGTAGACCTCATCAGACACCTTGACGATCTGGATGCGCTCTGAGCTCTTGATCTCCACGCCATCCTTGTAGAAGGACACTTCTGGGGCCGGGGTGCCTTCGATTTCGATGGTCACTGTGTGGGTGGCAGATACCTGGAGAAGAATAGTGTTTCGTAATTTTCGTTTCATTATCGTAGAAGTGATAGTTTCGTTATCAAATAGCTTCTGTACTTATACATATAATCACGCCTATTTCCCCGAGGGGTAGGCAGAGACCACGGATTTCCACTTGCTACGATCCTGACATACCTCTTTCGCTTCCTTGACTTTCATTACATTCCTCATACACGGTCTCCGGTTTAGGGTGCTCTTGACCTTCTTCAGCATTTCCCCGATCTGATCAGAGAAAATCCGCCAAGGTCTACCCCTTCCAACTCCCGCTTCTACTTTTCCCTGGCCTCCCTTGGCAATGATTAAATGAATATAAGTATGAAGTTCCTTACCGAGCAAGTCTGATTCTCAACCTTCTTCTTGATCTTAGGCGCACCCTTGACGACGAGGTGCAATGTGGCAGTATCTTCTCCAAGCTCGTTGGAGGCGGTCACGTGGTACGTGCCGGCATCTTCGCTCGTCACGTTCTTGATCACAATGGACATCGTCTCATCGTCTTCGTAGAGGAACCTGTTAACGTTGAATACGTTGGATAAATTCACTATCAAAGTATGCTGCAATATATCTAGGAAAGTTGACTTCAGAATAACAGATAGAAATCCCAAAACGAAAACTTCCACAAAATACTATATTGAAAGATTGTAAGATTGATTCGCACTTCTCGCTTTCGTTTATTGCAATGAGGAAGACCAGCAAAAGCTTAGATTATATTTCGCTGGATTCTATACGATAACAAAAATAAAAGATAGGAGGTTCTTAACTAGGTATGCAAACGGATTGTGTTTCCCATAAAGTAGCTTTGTTAGGCTAGGTTAAGTTGCAACTTTATCTATGTTTAGATTGTTTAGTTAGGATAGGTACTTACTTGTGCCTAGCATCAGCTTCCACGACTATTCCTTCCTTCTTGAACACGATTTCAGGCTTGGGATAGCCCTTGCATGTGAGCTCTATCATGGCGGACGCTCCGATGGATACGATGGCCTCTTTATGTTCGATCACGAGTTTAGGCTTCTCGGGCTCACGGTGGAGCACGGTCACGGCACCTATTGAGGAAACCGATGGTATTTAATCATGTTTAAACATGAGGGCTGTTGGCCGATGGGGCAGAAAGGTTCTTGAGTGGCGACCGGAAAACGCAGCAGGAAAAGACCCACAACAGGATGGTCCGACGATCTGGTTAAGGTCGCGGGGAGCCGATGAATGAGAGCGGCGCAAGACAGGTCTTTGTGGAGATCCCTGGGGGAGGCTTATGTCCAGCAGTGGACGTCTTTCGGATGATATGATGATGATGATGATGCAACATGAAAGCTAAAACAGTGCCATAAAAAAGCTATGAATATCTTGATATTCTCTGTATTGAAATCAGCTTGCAATAAAGTTGGCTCGAAGTTGATCACGCTTGTAATAATTGTGTGTAAAGATCGTTATCAGATCGGATCACTTATGATGTGGTTCCGGTTGCGACTGCGGTGTGATAACCGCCTAGCGTAGCAATGTTCTATATCTGGAAACGGATGTTTTCAGACCGCCAGTTTACTATTCTTCGTTTTCTAAGTACCTACGCTTTATATTATTCATTCGTCATACCCTGGACTGTAAGCTCAGCGGAACAAGAGATGTTGCCAGTAGAGGTCTTGGCTACGCAGGTGTAAAGTCCAGCGTCTTCTGGTTTCACGTGCTGGAATACCAGTGCGAGAGAGTCCTCGTCGTCTCCCAGCAACACCTGGAGACGAGAACGTGGCGTATACAGTTTCTGAAACTTTTGTGTATGTAGTTTACAATATCTTATTTAAATATTTAGCTGTCGCGTTTGCATTGACCACTTGAATAGGTACCTATTACATTTTGCAAGATCAACTTTGTTCTTTGATGTATTCTTTAGTTTAATTTTCTTTATGAAATTTAATTATTTAACTGAAAATGTGTCGTTTGAGTCGTTTCCAAGCAAAAGTCCAATAATGTCACTTGCCATAAGGACGCTTTGACAGGTTATTCGTATAAAAGATACAAACAAATCTCTTCCGGCCGACAGTTATTATTACATGTGATCTAACGATTTCTTATTTACTGGCCGAGGTGTGTATGCGAATTATGCGATGTTTCTATTCGTCGGAGCTGGAAAACGGCTACTTTGTTCGAAAAAACTCTCGGGCTGGAGAACAGAAAAATTATTAGCTGTCACGTACCTTGAATCTCTCTTCAGGATCGAAATCCACTCCGTCTCGCTTCCATGTGAAGCTCGGTTTCTCTCCTTTGGTCAGAAGCCCTTCACCACCTGGCGCCAGTTCGAAAAAGATGTTCTTGTCATCTGAAAAAGAACATATAAAATAGTGGGTCTCAATATCTTAATATTTTTCAAGTTAGTCTACATGTGTCGTGCCTCTAAATTCCATTCTAAATAATTATTATATTATACATCCGATTTTGATATGCCTCGACGGACTAATTGTTGGGAAGGTAAAAAGCTTATCATATATATAAAATCGAAAAACCAGAACGGGATAAAAAACGAGCGAAGAAGCGAGATGGCGCCTTACAAATTTCTAAAAAAGTTTTTGACATGTATCTCGAATACGACGCACGTATGATAAGAAAAAACTGTTTAAATCTATTATCTAAATATGAGAATATAAGTATTACAAATTAAAACATTACACCAAAATTACATTAATTATAAAATACATCACATAATTACATTACATTTACACAAGTTACATAACACAAAAAAAAACACAAGTCTAAAACAAAGCAGTACTGACTGACTGACTCAATCATATAATAATATTGTAATATGAGAATAGAACTAGAGCATAAAAACTATCGCTTTCGATGCGTATTTAATTTACAATAAGCAAAAGAAAATTTCATAACAATCTTCATTTTACGATGATCGACCATTTTCGGCAACTCTCGGTTAGTTTCGTTTCGGTGGTGGTACCCAGACAAAATTATTTGATGTGGTGCTACAGACATACCCAATGTTTATGTTTGTCATGTTGGTATACAGTTATTGCAGCGTTTTATTACACGAAGTAAAATAAAAAGTGCTGTCAACCTCAACCTTAGTCTATCTATAACAAAGAATATAATACTCACTAATCTATAACCATACGAGTGACTTAAATGTCATAAATTACTTATCAATCTAATTAGTATTATCGTATGATTATCGTGTTAATAATTTGTATTTTATTGTTTTAAATTTTTTTTGAGTTATATTATTCAGATTGACTTTCACGGCATCGGCAAACATTGCCATTCGTCCGGGGAACGGGCTGCCGAGATGGACCAAAAATATCAGTTCAAGGGATGGTGCCCGTAATAATGTGTGTGTGTGATAATTATACTTTAATGACTTTACAGATATAACCAATTCGGGAACTGTTTTCTCGCGTAATACGATACGATTCGACCAGGTAGGATTTTTTCTTCTTGCTGAACAGTCCCCATCAGATATATCGGAACGGCCGAGGTATTCACAAATATCTGAACAATGTAAATTATAATGTAGTTAAAGTGCATGCTCAGATATTTTGGAGCTCAAGGGTTGACAAGATCTGCTCAACCTCGGCCATGGCGACTGGCGAGAGCTATCGCAAGACCGGGAAACGGCGTGATCTGGTGTCGGCAGCCAGGACTCATTTTCGATCGTTGTGTCACCGTAGCCGTCGTAAGTAATATCAATATCCAGACAGGGAAATGGGGACTATTTACGTTTGTATGAAAATGCGATTTATGGACGGTGTTCGTACATATTCGTCTTAAGGCGGAAATTAATCTAATGAACGTTTTTGCAATTGGGCTTATTTTAAATAAATAAAAATTTTGGGCATTTGAATCACGCATTATAGGGAGGGGCGGGGGGAAGGGTGGCATTTTATAGGGGTTGGTCACCCCTTTCAAACGACACCCGATTTGTGTCTAGGAGACGCGTAGTTTTTTTTTATATGTGTTTGAAATTACGGTGACGGAAGTGACGGAACGAAATACAGTCACCGTTAGGTACGACGACGAGCGAAGCGAGGAGGATTGTTAGGTATCTTGCGTTCACAACACACCCGACTCGCTGTCAAAAAAGAAATACAGTGGTCAAAAACATGTATACGGACAAAGTGCTCAAAAACATGTATACGGACAAAGTGCTCAAAAATATGTATACGGAATTTTCTAAGTCCAAATTGGTTATCCTTTCGTACGCTTTGGTTGTTTTAAAATAAAAAAAATATTTTCGTGGTAACTATTGAATTCCTAACTTTGGGGATGGGTTCGGGGGGGTTCCTACTCCCTCCCCCCTGCCTATAATGCGTAATTCAAATGCAACCCCATAATTTTATGTTGAAACAAGTTTAAATAAATACCTACGTAGATGAAAAAATACAATCTTGCCTTTTATCAAATCACATCATTTTTTGAGAAATCTGCGAATTAAGTTATCCAAATATCGGTTACAAATAAGAAGTCCCTATCACAGTTATAAACCCTGGCAGGGTTCAATACATAATAATATCGGTATTTAACTAAACATAAGACAAACTCTTTATTTCATTTACGCGAGCGGAGCTGCGGGCCCGTCTAGTTAAACATATTGAACAAGTAATTTTAAAAGACGAACATATCCTTTAAAGTATTTTGCTGCCCTCCTTTAAAGTATATTTTCCAGTTAACCTTGTATACTTCAACTATAGCAGTAAACTTGGTGCATTAGACTCCCACCGAAAACTTACATAGGTAGCCTGATATCAAACATAAATTAGGTAGGTACCTACATCTTCATTGAGAAATTACAAATTTTACAAACATGTTTTACATTCGAATCTCATTAATACAAATTAGATTTTGATGTAGAAGCATTAAGACAAGCTACAAATCACCATTCCAGTCATTAGTAGTCATTATACTGTATTTAAAATAAATTATTTTACACCATGCATGAAATAAAGCACCAGATAATTATTTAAAAAACACAGATAGAAGTTATTTTTAAACACAAGTTCTATTTAATAAATCGGGTACAAATATAAAAAGTAGGTGAGTTGGCCGTGACGTCACGATGTAATGTTTCATATAAATTCCATATTAGCAAATCGTTTTGACAGTTCTAAAAAAGTAACTGATTTGACTAGTAGGAAAATACCCTATTACTAAAACTATAAATAGTTGATGAAAATCAACAAGTGTCTAAATTCGGCGTCTTGTATATTTTTAGTCCAGACTCATAATTCTCATAAATCGCTGGAAGCCGTCCAAACATCGTAAAAAACTAGGGCTTACGGTGATTACAGTTTGTTATATGCAAAATGAACAGCTGCATTATGCAACAAATAATATCATTCAGATACTATTGGCATTTAAAGATAAATGGAAAAGATAATTATTGTTTGTTTGTTTGTTTGGTTAATTATGACGATTAACATGTGGAAACAGACAGCAAAAGGACGGACTAAGTACTTATATTTTCATATCATATAATTAGGGTCCTGTAGCTAGACACATTACTATTCTTTTACTTTTCTACAGCCTTTTGACGCTTTTGACAAAGCATTAACTTTTTCTTTTACTCGGCCCATGTATCTCCTTCTTAGTCTCTTTCTCTTGATCTTCTTCCCTCATGGTTTAGACTCTCCTTCCCATTGAATATATTTGGAACGGGAGCTAATCGAGAAGATATAGATGGACTTACCAACGACGGTAACTTTAGCCTCAGTAGAGCATTCTCCATAGATGTTCATAGCGGAGCAGGAGTAGACACCAGCGTCAGAAGGAACTACGTCAACAACGACGAGCTTGGAGAATCCCTTCGCCGTGCGGGTGCGTATGATGAAAACGAACTCAGAGACTATAGTGACGATCTTTCCACGACAGAATCTACCTAAGATAGAAGGATATAATATGGACTTACCAACGACAGTAACTTTGGCCTCAGTAGAGCATTCGCCATAAATGTTCATAGCCCGGCAGGAGTAGACGCCAGCATCTGAAGGGACGACGTCAGCGATGACCAGTTCGAAGAATCCCTTCTCAGCGCGGGTGCGGATGATGGAGACGCGGTCGGAATCCGAAGTTGACTTGATTTCTTTGCCGTCGCGGAAGCTGGGGAAGACAAAAAAGAGTGTGTTAAGCATTAAGAAAAATATACCAATCAATAGATGCAATCAATCAATGTCCAGTAACTGGACATAGATTGTATGCCAGATGCCAGGGTATACTAGTAATAATTCTTTCTGCTTAAAGCCTCTAATTTCACTCAGTATAGACTACTCAGAATTTTAAAAGTTTCTCGACGAATGTCTTAAGGAGGGGATTGTTTTTTATTGGTGCAAAAATTTATAAAAAGGGTGCATGTCGCATTCTTGGGTGCTACGAACTGACTTTAAAAGTGGCTAAGTATGTATAGTACATATCTATGTTATAAGTAAATTATTGATTCCCATTTTAGCACCAGGTTTTAAAATGAATAAAAACTTGAAAATATTTCAGGACATTCCAAAAATTTTAAAGGAAGCTAATTCCTCTGACAATGTGGCCCTTGACTGGAAGGTCTGACCCTGTAATGTGTATAATACAAACTTGTACTGTTTAATTTTTTTAAACGATAGGTACTTACAACTTGACTTCCGGGTTGGGGTCTCCCTTGACCTTGACCATGAACCGCAGATACGTGTTCTCCATGATCTCAGTGTCTTTCAGTGCCACGATGAAGTACGGAGCATTCAGAGCGTTGCGCTCTCTGCGTTCCTCATCTGTCACTGTATTTGCAAAATATTTATTAGTAGGATGAAAAAAGAGCACGATTTTTATTTGCGCTCTCAGAAATTGTGTAGTAAAATTTACAGTTACGTAAGCCTAGGTATTTATAAAACTTAATATAATTAGATTCTAGAATGTTAAAGGTTCCAAAAATAAGAGCTATATACAGTTGACAAGAGAATCATTGCACTAATCTCTCGAACTATACAGGGTGAAATTTAATTCACTGGCCAAATTGAAACAACCGAAAGAATTCGAAAAAATATTAAACACGTGTTTATTCTTTTAATACCGCTCGGTACATTTTTTTCGAAATAACTCATCATCAAGTTGTCCTAAAAACCTCGTACGTTATGGTGAACCGACAACTACCCACTACACCCGCTTCTCTCTTATCAGTTAAGGTCATTGACACCCCGCCCCTCCCGCTGTTTGCAATCGCGTCACCAATTATGAACCCTATTGCAGCGAGATTACATACATAAGTTGCTAATTTTTCCTTTCATACTTTAACGGGCTTAGAACCGTCAAAATGCAAAGGCAACCCATTTTTAATCTAAAATGTTATTTCTGACTAATGATTATTAACAAAACTTCCGTGGCTTAAAAACAATGAGTAAAAACTAGGTCAGGAATCTTTGCATTCAGGCGTATTTAAAAAATTGAATCAACTTACGTACATTTGATTAAAAATCGACGCAATTAACGAAAGTCCCACGAGATGGTACTCTTGGATTCAATCCTTGTCTGCGAAGGCGTGGATCGGATTCCATTTCGTATAATCTTTGTGCACCACGTAAACACTCACCACTTAATAAATAACACCGTACCACTTCGTAATATTCCCGGTTCGAAAACATTTTTTTTAACCTTAGTACGCGCGCGATTATTTTTTTAAGGTTGGCGAGTGACGAGTGACTAATCATTTATGCTTACCGTTATGTTAACCGCTAGCGCGGAATGGTTTAGTTTAGACTACCCTCGAAATTGATAAACTTGCCTACCATCGCCAACACTAACTGGGTGGACCCTATTGCAACGATTATAAGGTTTAGTGAAGGTCAGATAAGGGTTTTGCTGATGTTGTTGTTAAAACCTACTATTACGTTTGTTTACATTTGTGGTAATAGGGTGACCACGACTCGTGGAAAATATTTAAAAATTGAAAAATGAAAATTAAAAAAAAATGTACTCTTTTTTTTCGCTAAATAGATTCCTTAAGTGTAACCTAGTTCCGGGAATGAATATGGCCAGTGATTTAAATTTCACCCTGTATAATAGGTAACACAAATACAAGAACTGTGTCATCAACTGTACCACAAAAAATCTTAGTAAGTGAAATCGACAAAGTGAAACAATACCCAATCGAGAACATTAAGATATTAAAAAAAATTACTCTAACGAAGATACTTATACTGTACAGAATGTACAGATGTAGTGCATAATTGTTTTCCTTCGTATTTTCTCGGAAACGTTCGTATTTGTCATGCTACTTCAGTCAACCTCAGTACTTTTTGTACCGAGACTGACTGAAATAGCAAGACACGTTTCCGTGAAAATACGATGGAAAATAATTATGCACTAAATTTGTGTCCGTATTTAAAACATAATATAGCAAGACTTATTGACATAGTGCAGCCAATTTAACTAAGAACAGAAGCGGTGTCCGTCGAAGGTGCCTGTTTGGTTAAACTAGTAAACATAGTTTTTAAAACTTTCATAAGTGCCGGCAACATTCATGCAAAGAACATCTAAATATTCCGGTGTAATTACAGAAAAATGATAACAGTTTACAGATTCTAAATACTTGTTATACGCGTACGATGTCTTATTTGGATGTATTGCGATGGCAACATGCAAAGATATGAATGAAGGTTGAAAAATAGTTACTTATTGAATATTTTCGTCCTTATATTTTACTTGGTTTGATCAAATTGATAAGGGATGAGGATCAGCAAAATTGTTCTTGGTAAATATTGTTATAACGCTAGAATAATCCTTAGCAAAAGTGCAATTATTGAAATGTGTGCAATGTTGTATAATCATGAATGTGCTGTGTTGTGTAAATGTTTTGTCTTTGTATAGAAGAGTATTTTAGCGTCATGTTACGTATTTTAATTTTATTCTATCAGATATCGTTTTTGCACAGAATTATTTTTCTAATAAAATTGGTATCAATTCGTCATAAAATTACCTTTTCAACTTGCTCAAATCGATCGAAAAAATCAAAACTTACACTGAGAGACGACCAACTGCGCCGTGCAATGCGAGTTTCCCTTATCGTTTTCCGCCCTCGCAGTATACGTCCCCGAATCATCTTCCATACAATGCAGAATCTCCAGCTTATGGTCGTGGGCTTCATTAGTGACGTTGACTCGGTCCATGAGGCGGTCCGTCAGAGGCTTGTTGTCTTTTAGCCAAGTGATTTTGACGGCTTCGGAAGAACGGAGCGAGCATTCGAAGGAGGCATTTTCGCCGGCTGAGGACAGAGAATGGTTAAGAGAGTCCGTACGGGATTGTCGTGATGGTTGATATGTATATGTACGTTCTCATTATCAACTATATCTTAGCGAACAGGGTGTTCACAGACATCTGAATTTGAGTCCTGTTTTTGAGGTGTTATACCGTTTTCAGACCTCTTTGAGCAACCTTATTCTGACGAATTCAATTTCTTTTATTTGTCAATGTAATACTGTAATATAATACCAATAGTGATTTTTTTCGGATATTATATTTCTTTCACTTTTACTCCTGTATGTTAAGACTATGTTTAAAAAAAATCTGTTTGGAATGTATGTCATCTTTGTTTTCAGAACCGTACGGACTCTTTTAAAAGAAGAAGACTACGCTACGAAGCGTTAGTAAATGTGTTGTGTATGTTAGTATCTAAAAGCGTATGTACAAGCACTAGTTGTGTGTCTGCCATTAACGTGTGCACACCACTTACGCTCAATATTCTGGCCTTCCAAAGTCTTGGTAAATACCGGTTTTCCGTCCTGAGATTCGGACTTGATTACCCTGGTTGACTGGAATTCCCCGGTGCTTATGCTGCCATTGGCGATCTTGGAGTATTTGCTTTCGCCGTTTCTGGCGGTTTCGTAGCTGGACTCGATGGAAGTTTCAGTCCTGCTGCTGCCATTGCCTAGGCCGTATTTGGCAGCGATGCTGTCGAGTTTGCTGGTGGACTCAGACTCGATTTCATATTTGCTTCCTTCGACGCTATATTTGCTTCCTTCTACGCTATATTTGCTTCCTTCGACGCTATATTTTCTTCCTTCTGCGCCATATTTGCTTCCTTCGGCGCCATATTTGCTTCCTTCGGCGCCATATTTGCTTCCTTCAATGGAGCTGGTTTTGCTTCCTTCGACGCCATATTTGCTTCCTTCAATGGAGCTGGAATACTTGGAAGACTCGTAGCGGGTGCTGCCTTCAATGGAGCCGCTTTCGCGACGAGAGTAGCCGGAGCTCTCGTGGGAGGAGGATTCGTAGCGACCTCCACTTGATAGCTTGCGGGAGCTGCTGGAGTATTCTGAAATAAATTGACATTAATTAGTTTGCTTTGCTAGAATTAATAATATCTGGAACAAAGGTTAATTAATAAAGACTGAATACAATAATTAGGAGCACACATATACATGTTTTAAGTCAACCTACCTCCAGACAGCCGCGAACTGCGGGTATATCTCGACATTTCGTCTTCTTCTACAGTTTGACCGTTTGCGTTGCCTTCTTCAGTAATAGTAACGCCACCGGTGGCGTTTACTTCTGCCTTACTCTCAACGGTAGCTCCTTCTTTTACACTCTCTTGAGCGGCAGTTTTCTCTTCAGATCTTTGTTCGGATTGTCTTACCTCTCTCTTACTCTCTACAGTAGCTCCTTCTTGTACACTACCTCGAACAGTTTTCTCTTCTGATTTTTCTTCAGATTGTGCAGAAGTTTTTTGGACGGATTCTTGTGATTTTTGCTTTGATGATATTACAGATTTCTTAACTAGATGACTAGATGATGTTGTTTTTTGTTCATCTGTGGTCGCTTGTAATGATGTTTTCTCAACGCTAGCTTGCGCCGAGTGTTTTTCGACAACCGATTCTTGTGAGGATCTTCGCTCAGCGGAAACTACTGATTCTTGTGATGATTTGCGTTCAGCAGAAACTACTGATTCCTGCGATGATTTTCGCTCAGCAGCAGACCTTTCTGAAGTTTTTTGTGACGCAGAGGTGAGTGAAGATTTTCTTTCGACAACAGTAGCCTCTGATGACGTCTGGTCGACTCTGGAAGCTTCTACTGACGAAACTGATGATTTTTGTTCGACAGATGATGATTGAGCAGATTGCTTCTCAGAGCTCGCCTCGTATGAAGAGTGAACAGTTGAACTTTGAACTAAAGTTTCGTGTGAACTCTCTTCAAGTGATGTCACGCGTACAGACGATTTCGAAGTGACTGATGATTCAACACTTTCTTCTATAATCTCTGCCTTACCCGCCTTCTTAGCAGCTTTGACTGACTCACTAACTTTAGAACTTTCGTGGCTCACAGATGATTTAGTTTCTAAACCTGATGTGAGTTCACTTTGTGCGCTGGTGATTTCTTGTACTTCACTGAGGAGTTCACTGGTTTCGGTCTTTGAAAGTTTTTTGGCTACCTCGCTTTCTAAAGATGCCTTTCTCTTGGATTTTAGTTGTTGCAGAGATTGTTCTCTTGTGAGGACTTCTTCAACTTCTATATCTTCAACCTTCTGCTTTTCAGCTTCAACTTTGGATCGTTTTTCTTGGACCTCAGCTGCTTTGGCGTCTTTAGCGTGCTCTCGCTTTTTCTTCTTCTCTTCTGCTGGCTCTGGAGAAACCGCTTGTGGGGAAGCTGCTTCCGGAGAAGCTACTTCTGCTGGAGTAGCTGCTTCTGGTGTTAATAGTTGTAAGTCGTCAGCCGCGTGCTCGGCTAATGCAACTGAAAAAGAAACAAATATCACCTAAATAAATACATATTATTGATTAACCTCTAGCCGCCCACGAATCAGACAGAACTTGCCAAGACAATTGCAATTCTGATTTGTCAGTGTAAAAAGTCAAAATATAATGGAACAGGAGGCCCCTGGAGGAGGAGGTTTCTGGGCGGCTAGAAGAATGATAATGTGTCTGCCAGCAAAATCTGATCCCAACGGAGGTATTTATATGTACGTCAAACCGTATCTACAGATGCAGAAATACTCGGCTTTGAATAATTATCTTTTTGCATTTAAAAGTTTGCAAAAACTGTACGAAAATTATTCGTAGGTACTCAATGCTTTATACTCCAAGAAAAGTTAATCAGAACTGATACAAGGGATATTATAACAAAGTTTATTATATATATTCAAGGAACTTACCGACGTCGCTGATATTCTGCAAGATCTCCTTCAGCCAGTTGTGCTTGACCTGTTCTTTGTGGGCCGATAAAGTCACGGAGAGCGGGGGCGATTTCTGGTGCAGCTTAAATTTGAGCGGTTCAGTTGAAAGGTCGTCTACCTCGACTTCCGGTAGCTGGAAATATCATCATCATATTATAATATAGTAATGTACAAAGGTGATTAAAGTCTAATCAGTACAAAATATGGACCCTATTAGGATGTAGTTTACATGTAACATACATACAGAAGGTTAAATGGAGGTATGATAACAAAAAACTAAATAATCTTAGTGACGAAAATATAAATATAAAGAATATCGCATACAAACAAAAATAGATATTTGGTTATTCAAGGCTCTGTTAACTATTTAAGTACCTAGTTCAAGAAAGAAATGAGATTGTTGACTTTCCCACCACAAACGAGGATTACGATAGTGATATAACTGATGGAAACTTGGCTTTGATCCAACTGCGGTTAAATTAGAAAACACAGTTGGTATTGAAGGTTTATAGCTTTGGACGCAATTATATTTTATTCATCACAATGAAATTTGTGAAGTTCACGTTAGTTATACAGTTTATACACAAAGTAGCTTTGGTTTGGTTAAGCGGTGCATAAATTAGCAGATGGCAAGAATAGATATAGCCTCGAATTGACGATATTCATTTTATTTGAGCTCATGACTCATCCAATGCTGTGTTTAAAATAGCATGAGAGTTCATGTACCTACTATTAAGAGAATTCGTTTATTACTACTTTATACTAAGTTAGATTGAATGTTAAAACAGACCACAAAAATGTTGGAAACTACACATATTTATATTATTTATATGCAAGATCGATAAAATAATACGCAAATAAGGTTTTTTCAATACAGTAAGCAAGCAAGATTAGTGCTTGACAAACTTGTAAGCACGAGGAAAAAGGTAGGTACCTAACTAAACAAAAAATAAACAAAAAAATATATTAGGAAAGGCTTCACAACTGAGATTCTCTTGAGCTTGACCATACAGCCAAACCAGTGAATAAAAAGTAAATCGGTCTTGTAAATGTTATCACAACAACCTGTCATCCATCGGATTCAGATAGAAGAAAACTTACTAACCTTGACAATATCCTTAAGCACGAACACAGATCTATCATCCGAGACTCTCTTGACTTTGCAGATGAGGATCCTAGCCTTAAAAAGGAAGAGGTAGCGCTCTTTATGCTTGCCGTCGGAGTCGGTGACGGTGAACCAGTCGTGGGTGAGAAGCCGGCCAAGCTTGAAGATATTACCACGGTAACCTGAAATCAAAAGGTTGAGGGTTAGAGCAATGTTTTTGTAATCGGTAAATCCAAATGTGAAACGTAATACTGTTTTTTTCTACCAAAGGTTTGCAAAAAACGATATTGACAAATTAGCATTGAAAAATAAGTGATACATCGATAGTATGTGAAGCATTAGTGCTTTTTTTTTTTTTTTTTTTTTTTTTTTTTTTTATGAAATAGGAGGCAAACGAGCAGACGGATCACCTGATGGTAAGCGATTACCGCCGCCCATGGACACCCGCAACACCAGAAGGGTTGCAAGCGCGTTGCCGGCCTTTAAGATGGGAGTACGCTCTTTTCTTGAAGGTTTGTAGGTCGTATCGGTCCGGAAATACCGCTGGCGACAGTTCATTCCACAGTTTGGCAGTGCGAGGCAGGAAGTTTCTGGAGAAACGCACAGTTGAGGACTGCCAACCATCCAAGTGATGAAGATGGTAATGTTGTCGCGTAGGGCGATGGCGAAAAGAAGCGGCAGGGATTAATCCGAACAATTCCTCGGAGCACTCCCCGTTATACATGCGATAGAAAATGCAGAGCGAGGCTACATCTCTACGCAGCGCCAAGGAGTCAAGCCGTTCCGAAAGACGCTGGCAGTCAACAATTCGAGCCGCTCTTCGTTGGATGCGGTCCAGAGGGAGAAGCTGGTATTGGGGTGCCCCTGCCCACAGATGAGAGCAGTATTCCATATGTGGGCGAACCTGCGCCTTATAAAGCTGTAGGCGCTGGGCCGGTGTGAAATACCGTCTCGATCTGTTGAGCACACCGAGCTTCTTGGAGGCTAATTTAGCCTTACCCTCTAGATGACCGCGGAACTGGACTTCACTCGAAATGTCGACACCAAGGATTCCGATACTGGCTGCGGCACTCAGGGGAGTGCTCTCAAAACGAGGTGACGCGACAAACTCTAACTTTTTTGCGGTAAACGCGCAAACCTGTGTCTTGCTAGGGTTAAAACGGACTAAGTTAAGTCGACCCCATTCAGAGACTTCCTTTAGGGAAGTCTCAATTTCAGACACAAGTTTGTTCCGGCTCTCGATGACGTTTTCCCGAGAAATATTGGTGCGGCCGGTGTAAAAGGCATCACCTGTACTATCATCAGCATAACAATGAATGCCGCTGATTTGCAGCATGTCATTGATATGCAGAAGGAATAGCGTGGGTGATAGCACACAGCCTTGGGGGACACCAGCATTCACAGACATGGGTTCTGAGCATTCACCGTCAACTACGACCTTTATGCTTCTGTCTGCTAGAAAGCTACTGACCCATACACATAATTTCTCGGGAAGCCCATAGGATGGTAGCTTCGAAAGAAGTGCTTTGTGCCAAACGCGATCGAAGGCCTTCGCAATATCCAAGCTAACAGCCAATGCTTCACCCTTTGTCTCGATCGCCTGTGCCCAACGATGTGTCAAGTAGACTAGAAGATCACCAGCCGAGCGGCCTCTACGGAAACCGTATTGTCGGTCACTAAGCAACTGGTGATCCTCTAGGTACCGAAGGAGCTGGCAGTTGATAATGGACTCCATTATCTTCGAGAAAAGGGAGGTTATAGCTATTGGCCTGTAGTTGGACGGGTTTGAGCGGTCGCCTTTTTTAGGGATCGGGTGCACCAAAGCTGACTTCCACGAGGTTGGGACTACGCCAGAAGTGTAAGAGAGCCGGAAAAGACGCGTTAAGACCGGTGCCAACTCAGGAGCACACATCTTCAGCACAATCGCAGGGATTCCATCAGGCCCACTCGACTTATGAGTGTCGAGGGAAAGAAGTGCTTTACGCACTGAGCTTTGGTTTAACCGGATATCCGGCATACAGCTCTCGCACCGCGGTATGGTCGGCGGCGCGTATCCCCCGTCATCCAAAGTCGAGTTGGACGCAAAGAGTTTACCCAGAAGGTCGGCTTTGTCTTTTGCGTCGTGGGCCAATGAATCATTTCCCATGTGCAGTGGCGGAAAAGATGGCGTGCAGAAATTTCCCTGGATAGCTTTGGCAAGAGACCAGAACGCACGAGTTCCCGAAGGGAGGCGCTCTAATTTCTCGCCAATTCTACCAATGTGCAGTGACTTTGCTCTGGCAATAACTCTTTTGAAGGACCTGGAGGCAAAGTTATACTCCTTTTTTAATGCGCTAGTCTTTACATCCCGTACTGTCGCTGCATCTACCCACGCTTGGTAGCACTCTTGCTTTCGGCGAGAGGCCCTTTTGCAGAAGCGACCAAACCAAGGTTGGGATTTGCCACCAACAGGAACCACAGAGGATGGAATGAATAGCTCCATTCCCTGCAGCACAACGTCAGCAACAGAATCAGCAACGACATTGGGATCATCCGGCGTGAAGCAAACCTGCTTCCAAGGGTAGGATGCAAAGAAGGTACGCATCCCGTCCCAATCTGCTGACCTATAGTGCCACACCCGGCGGCTACAAGCAACTCGCCGACGCGGCGGGCACGCGAGTGGCACCGTACTCCGGATCAGGCAATGATCCGACGAACCAAGTGGGGCCTCAACGGAAACATGGTAGTCAACCGGATGAGAGGTCAGCAGAAGGTCCAACAGGGAAGGTTCCTGGCCTTCCACATCTGGGATTCGCGTAGGCGCAGTGACCAATTGTGTTAAGCCATATGCCAGAGCAAAGTTATAAACAGATCTGCCCGCATGATCAGTCTTGCTAGAGCCCAGCCATTCGGCGTTGTGGGCGTTGAAATCACCAAGTATAATGATCTCAGCGGATGGGATCTGTTGCTGCACAGAGTCTGCAGCCATTTGGATCTGCTCAATGAGTCGGTCAGTTTCGGCATCACCGCTATGGGACCTATATAGGCACGAATAGACACGGGGATGATCATCGTTGTCTATACGCAGCCATAAGGTGGAGAGGTCCCTACCTTCAAGATTGCGGAGGCGGCGAGAACTGATATCGTCTCTAACGTACACGCACACCCCAGCCCTAGGCGAAAAGGAGTGTTCCAGTCAAGTTTAATAATGAGTCAGTTTAGGTCAACATGCAAAAACTGATTTCATTGCTAGAGTCTGGACCTAGAAAGTCCAAGTAGACCGCAAAATGATTGGTTTTGAGAAAGGAAACGAACCTACTTATTCCTTTCTTTTCTTTACATTTTGCATGTTTGTTAGGGTTCAGTATCATTATTAATAAAGTGTATTTAATTCATTCATATTGTATGTTATACCTATGAATACATTAACTTGAATTAAACGTTGGGAAGTGATTACCTTCGATGCTCGCAATAAATTTATTGTCGGTGGCGCGGTTGGGAACACCAAGGAAGAGTTCTAGAGCTTTCTGGAGATCCGTGCAATCTTCGCCGAGGCGTTTGGAGTATTTCACTAGCTCCTGGAATAAGAAGATTTTATGATTTAGTGTCTATACTTCTTCTTCTTCTTCTTCCTCGCGTTATCCCGGCATTTTTGCCACGGCTCATGGGAGCCTGGGGTCCGATTCAGTGTCTATACTAATAATATTATTAAATGGGTACCCCTTTTTCACTAAGACGATAGTTAGAAACCAACTTTTTTCAAAAACTTTAGTTGTTGTTGTTGGTTGGTTGATCATCGTTCCATGTTATGTTCATTATTGTTATATTGTTTTCTCTCTAGTCTGTATCATACCAAATAAATCATTTCTATAAAATTTCTACTTCTGTTTGTAGGTGCCATGGGTCCGCGATATCCCGTACAACGTAGTAGGTACATAAATAACCAGTAAGATTGGCTCAAAGGATGATAAAAATGTGTAACATTTAAATTCAAACAGCGACTAGAATTCCCCAAATATAGTGCTAGTTATAATTCACAACTTCATAATTCTGCTTGCAAAACAACTGACTATACTATCACTTCCTCTTTAGTTCACTAATCCCACACTGCTAAATAAGCTGCGCCTAATGACCATCCTCGCCTGATTTCAAGCCAAAACTTCCCATTATATCTCTAAAACTACGACTCAATTCCATTTCCATATATCCTGAAACAAATTTAATCCATGGATACACACGACTATCGCGTATGGATCGTTAATATGGAGATTTGTGGCCATTATAATAGGTCAACGACTTAGTTACGGTCTGGTATGCAATTTGGCAGTGTTTGTTGACAAATTATGAACGAGGTGTTACAGGCCAGATGTATAGTCATTATTTTAGCTGGTGCTGCTAAGGAATGTATTCTTGTCTAGCGTGTAGGATAAATAAGAGATGAAGATATTGCGGATATGTTGAGCGATCTTAAGATTGAAATTGATAGTGTAGGTACTTATCTACAATTATCAGCATCAAAAGTATATAGAGTGTGTATACCTAGTATGTACATTCGTAATCGTGCAGTATTTTTTAAATTTAAGTTTACCTATTATCTTACTATTTTGGTCGCAAGATGATCAAACTCCTTTAAGTTGTCAAATCACATTAGTCTCGTAAGTCTAGAATCATTACAATAAATATTGGGAGAAAGCTTTTCAATGAAAACAAACAATATATCAAGGTATCACTGTTTTAAACGTGATCTGCCAAATTAATACAGTCACCTGCAAAAATATGTTACACAACGAAGGCAGCAAAAATATCTGACACTATCTTATTTGTAGAGCCATAAGAGCGTGTCACATATTTTTCCGGCTTTCGAAGAGTACTTAACATACTATTGTAGATGACTACTTTGGCAGCGCAAACTTATGGCACGTTAAAACATAAGCATTCCTTACAATTGTTTGCCATCGTCATTCCGTACTTAGTCGGTTTTTATATGTAGAAAACTTATTTATAGTAAGTCATTAGTTATGCACGAGTCGTTCGATTTGATGAGGTGTCAGGTGCATCGTTAATTATAATGTCAAAACCGTGTCGTTTATGATCGTGCCAGAATACTGTGAAACCTGCACAGTGTTCAACACCTGTAGATAAATCATGTTAGACATTACAATTATAAGAGACAAACGTAGTTATAACTTCTGTCTAGACATATTAGGTTCTGTCCGGTAGGTCTAAAACTAGAATGCATCTAGGTATTCTAGGTAAGTATACCGAAATACCTACGGGAAGAAATGAAACTGATGAAAATAAAGCGCAAAATTTAAGAATTTATTTCGTCATGAATATCACACAGTAAAATAGGATTGTGGACTGCTAACAACATTTAATTGTTTAAAACGCTATTTGAATCTTAGAGAAATTGAGGGAACTCTTTGAATATATAGCTGGTCAAGCAAATCTTGTCAGTAAAAAAAGGCGCAAAATTAAAATTTTCTATGGGACGATATCTCTTCGCGCCTACATTTTCAAAAAATTGGCGCCTTTTTCTACTGACAAGATCTGCTTGACCAAGTATAAGTGCTACAGTACCTAATTTATTTATTTTCTTTGTAACACGTGCATATGTATTTAGAATTAACTCAGAAATAAATGATGGAACTGCCGACGAATATCCAAATAAGAACAACATTTGATCTTTGAAACTTTGATCATAATGAATAATGATTTTACAGTAGGTACATATGGTCATATTTTCCCGCACTAGTGCGTAAAATCGCACTTTTCGTGCGTATGTCAAAAGTTTAAAGGGCCATATATATGTACTGTAAAACGTTGTACGATACACGTGCGAATAGGTAATTCGCAACTCGTGTCGATTTAAAACACTGCCTTCGGTCATCTTTTAATTTATCGCCACTAGTTTAGAATTTCCTCTTTTCCGCACTTGTTATATCCATCCATTCCAGTCCATTATTTATTTCCAATTTTTAAACAGCAGCAAACTTTACGAACCTTAAGAAGAAGCTGGTAGTCGTTGATCCGCTGTATAGGTAGCTTCAGATGCTCGGTAATGCCCTTGTCGTCACCGAGGTCGTCAGCTAGATCCTGGAAAACGGACAATTATCATGAGAAAAAAAAAATGTTTATTGCCAAAAAAAACGAAAACTTACAGTATAAGTACAGTATTGATTACAAACATGCAAGTACAAAACAGCATAATATTAACAAATAGGTAGATAGCTAAAATGTCATGTAAAATTAAATCCATTCATGTGACAGAAATAAAGAATTTGGATGACATTTTGAAGTTGCGGCGACAATCAACGACCCTCAAAACAAACAAACTCGTACCTATAGAAAGTAAAAGATAACGACCATAGTCTAATAAAACATGGTCTTCTATTCCCAGAGTGACACAGGCCTACGCCACAACAACATGGCCGCTATATATAGCGCTATCGCATATTATCATATAGCGCTGTCGCATGATGACGTAGGCTTGTGTCAGTTAGGTGACCTAGAAAAGACGGGAATGGAGTACCAGGCGGAGTATATTATTATACCATGATAACGGCATTCGACAGGTGTATCTAAATGACTCTTCGAAAACTCAAATTTTCAGTTAAATTCCGTGTTTTCAAACTTTCAAACTACATGCACCACCTGAATACGCTTATTAAGAATGCTTAAATTTTACATCAAATCTTTGATGCTATGGAATAAATAATTGATTGATGATAATTATACTTTTTAAACAGGTACATACAATTTTTATAACGTGTCTTTCACTCCGCCCAAACATATTAGAGTACCACCTTTCAACTCTTAATGATCAAGTTTTTGTTTTCGAGTGGTTTATATGTCGTACCTAACTGTCAATTAGTTTACCTTAAATCAATTCTACATTCAAAAGCCATTTAACACCAGTTAATATTACAAAATCGTCCATCTGTTTCTAAAATAATAAGCGAACAGCCAACAGAACCTTGACAAAGAGCACCGGATGTCGTCGTAATTTCTGGGTCATCACCACATTTCTTAACACTATTTGTGACGTTCCACGGGAAAAGGTACCTTATGAGGGTTTCTAGTTTCGGAGATATGAAATGTTTTGTAAAGAGGTGAAAAAATGCTCAATTTTTTTTTATTGTGTGATCTGAAACCTTAATGCGTAACGTTTGTTTACCTGTTTTTATTTTTGTTATAAGTTAGTTATAAGCCTAGTAATGTCGTCTCAGAGTTTAGTAGAAAAGGTACCTTATGGAAAAAAGATTAAAAATTCCCAAAAAAACTAGTCAATACGGGAAAAGAAGTTTGGTAGAGAACTGTATTAGCATTCTGCAAAACTAATTTGATAATTTCAGTTCTGGTTGGGGCGCCTCGCAAATATTATAACCGTACATAGACCGACATCACAAATCCAAGTAGCCTGCTATTATACCAAAGCTACTCTCATCAAGTCTTTCTTAACTAGAATAATCTTCATTTGGTTTGGTCGCATGCAGTAAATCAGCCATTGGTTGGTGCTGAAAAATGCCAATATCCGACGCATTACCTTATGGAATATCTGAAGTCATTGAACCTCAATGCCGCTTATCTTCAATAGCAACCGAAATATATTATTGATAGGAAATAGACGATTTATACCATCTTAACCCCAAAATATTATTAGTTTATCCTAACTGTTCCATCATCATCATGCCTCATCATGTAACTTAATCACAAGGTACCTTTTCATTACATACAAATTATTGGTCTTTTTTAAGATTATTATGACGAAGAACTAATTAAATTTGGGGCAGTTTAATGTAAATTAATATTTTCTATTCATAAAAGATAAACTGTAATATGATTGATATTTTGTAGTGATGTATTATTAGATTTATTTCCATAAGGTACCTTTTCGTAAATGTATGGAGCAAATACTGTTATTGTTATGTAAGTTTAAAGTGGCATAAGGGGTTTAATATAGTATTTAGTTGCGGTTTTAGGATTTATTTCATTTGAATGACAGAATTTCTTTCATATGTGCTCAGAAAAATTGATTGTGTGTCACATTAAAAGTAAAAATATTCAATTTTGTGATTTTATATGAAAAAGTCAGAAAATACATTTTCACCTCTAAATCGGTATTGTTTTTTGCTTAAACTGTCTGTCAGTGTCGTTTTCTAATAGATAAAATTTAAATCTTGAGAGCGCATTGCAATCAATCGTGAAAATTAAATAAAACTTTATTTTCAAGAGATTGGTTAGTATACACATAAATCAGTCGATATCAAAAGTTTCTATTGGCATTACAGAACAAGTCGCAATATTTTTTTAATCTCAGATATATAAGGTATTATTATTTGTAGTCAACTATGTAACTTACTTCAGGAACATAGTTTTTTAGGCGGCTAAACTTAAAACTTCTCTATCGTAAAGTTGCTCATTTCACAACATTATTTTCAAAAAATCATATCTCTGTAACTACGCAACCTAGAAGGTTGATCTTTTGTGTTATCGATAGCTTATTTATTGTAGATTACTGGGGTATGCATAACTCCATACCCGCCATAAGGTACCTTTGACCGTGGGACGTCACATTTTATTAATTTTATCGATGTTAAAAATAAACCAAATATTTACATGGCCACTGGCTATTAATAAAAATCAAAACAAGAGTATTACCTGTTAGCCATGAAAAATTGTTGTTTTAAAAGCAAATAGGAACGTTTATTTTGGAAAACAGCTATTATTTAATAGTAGACGAGGTGTAAGGTCTCGAATTTGACTGCGGTAATAATTATGGTTGTCAAATGTTGACGTTGGACAATTCAGTTACCAGTACCACAAAAATATATACCTACTTTACGCCGTATTTCGTCATCTGGCCCACCTGTCAAACGAGAGGGCAAGATTTTTTTCTTACAGTTTAAATATCTTCTACAACCAATTACACTTTGATTTAAGTAAGTACTACAATTGTAATTATGTACGGACGAAAGTATTAATTTATGACCCATTTCGTACCCTGTCACAGTGACAATCAATATGAAAGTCGCTAGAGACCTCATACTATTGTCACTGTCAGCACAGAATAAATAATAGTACTAGGTACCGAAAGTTCACTACCTAACAAAACGCGTCTATTACGACAGATATGACCGCCAGGTGGCGCAAGCGCGAGCTGGCGTCCGTTCCGTAGCGGTGCGCGGCAACTACTATGGCTAGACACCAAAATTGGTGTGGGCCGCACGTACTTGTAGCGACGCGATGAGATCGCGGAGTGAGCCACGCCTGCCTAGAGTCCGATTGCGATTTAACAACTTGTTACGGTTTTGAACAGGTTTTGATACGACTTGAAGTCCTTGACGATCGTCTTGGTGATGGCGTGCACCTCACGCACGACTTTCACTTCATTTCTCATGCACCTATCATCTTGAGCGATCTACTAGGTCGTATAAAAAAAAAAGATCAAAATCAAGTGCTTAACTAAAAAAGAATCGGGCTTTTTTTATTATTTGTAATGCCACCGTTCACTAACCCGGGGTTAAACGGTTAAACGTGGAGTTACCAGTACAATTTGACACTGGGTAACGGTTTAACCAGTTAACCCCAGGTTAGGGGAAAGTGGGCCTAGGCTATCGGTAACGTTACATGATCATGATACGTTAGTTTTGCCAATAATGAAACAGGCAATTTCGAAATAGTTATTTTTAATTATGAAACGATTACCTATGAACGAATACTTATTCCTATAACAAACAAGAGCAATACAGACGACGTTCCAATGAGAGATTCAAATATAATACAGCTGGCATGAAATCGTAGGCGAGATGCATCACAAGCGCTCAAAATATCCTATTATTTGCGGAGCATACATTCATGAAAGCTGTTTTGTGTGAATACTGTGAATTAAATAGGCACCTACGTGAAATTCGTATGGAATCGGGACATAAAACACTGTTTACATAACACACACAATATCACCGTTTGAGTGAAGTGGAACTGCTAATTTAAAGAAAACCAGAAAATGATGGCACCTTAGATTGTTTGTGTAGTCGGCTATTTTTCATTGAATATTATTTTACGTTTAACTTTCTCTGTAAGCCCCAGACGCGATGTTATTTCATCATTTGGTAGGGATGAATTAGATGAGCGAACTAAAGGATGTAATAGAATTTGAAGGTGTTCATCTATTCTGCAGGATAACACGATGATTTCAGAAATCATAAATTATTAATTATTTGAGGAGAATAGTGAGGGAATGCCGCTGGGACATTAACCTGCAGCTCCAGATCGGATACCGGTATTTTTTGTATGGGAACGAAAACGATATTTTTTCGTTCTTTGTTAATTATTTCATTTCTAATTGGGCAATCTAATAATACGAAGTCGTTACCTAAAAACACAACTGAGTTTTACATTTGAAGTATAAAATAATTCGAAATATATGGTTATTTCGAAGTGTTTGCCAAAAACCGGTTACGATCCCTGGCTCCAACTCCAGGGCATTGTGCTGAATGAATGCAACTAGTGATCGACAGCCCGTCTATCTCCGGCCGGGCGCCCCTACACTACATCAACATCTACATACTCGTATAATGCCCCAGCCAGACACCCTAGTCATTTCTTCACTCTCCAATCAGTGTTCTAGATATTCCCGCCTAAATATCATGTCGATGGGCGTGTTAGTGTTATATTAGTTAATTGAACTAACATTCGTCGGATGTCGGTGTAATTGCTTGGCTCCCGACCAGCCGATCGATCGGTGTCGCAATTTCAATTTCGTTTTCTTCTGTTGATGCTTATTTTCTACAATTGTCTGTCATTTGCACGTAGGTTTTCATTGCATTTTGGTAAAAGCTCAGTGAGTTAAATGATTCGACGTAAGTAGAAAAAAAGAATTATACTCTGATTTAAACTTTCACGATTATTAAACATTATCAAACTGCACAACGGGACTTAATCGCGTATTTAAGTTTTAAGATTTACCTCCGACGTTTCGAGGACGGCGTTGTCCCCGTGGTCTCGGAGAAGACTGGCTCAAGTTGACATCAACATCTTCTAGCCGCGCGAGTTTTTCGAACTACCCGCACTTGGTCTTGTTTATCAGTTTGAACGTTTTGCGCACTAGGGATGTCACTCTGTCGACACACAACACTAACGATATTCGATTTATCGACTGTCGATATTCGTTTCCGCTTACATTTACTAATGACTGGATTCCATGTGGATGAGATCTTAAAACCCTCGTCCCGATTAAAATTGCAATGTTTTTTGATTTCAATGGCTTCCCGCACTTTTCTACTGTAGAAATGGCGATCCGTGGAGAGGATTTTAGGGTTATGCAGCTCAATCCAGTGGTTTGGTCCTGACTCCAGCAAATGCTCGGCCACCGCAGACTTGTTGACCTGACGATTTTTGACAGCTGCGATATGTTCCTTAACTCTTTCTGCTATGGTGCGCTTAGTTTCTCCGATATAGGAACTACCACAACTGCAATCTATTTTATAAACGCCAGGTGACTGGAACGGAATAACGTCCTTCGGTGACCTTAGGCTCCCTGCTACTTTGGATAAAGGTGTGTACACCGTCTTTATAGAGTACTTTCCAAGTACTGTGCCAACTTTATCCGTTACCCCTTTTACATACGGCAAAAATGCCGGCTGTCTGGAGACATCAGGACGTTTCCGCGTTGCCTTTCGTCTGGGTTGCCACTTTTTTACCTTGTACCCGTTCCTCCTTAGTACCTCCTGAATATGCGACATCTCACTCTCTAAATATTCAGGGTCACACAGATCATGTGCTCTGTTTACTAGCGAGGTAACCACCGATTGTAAGTGACGAGGATGGTGGTGAGAAAGGGCGTTCAAATACCTGTCAGTGTGTGTAGGTTTCCTATAAACAGTATGAGTTAGGGTTCCATCCACTCGACCAATCACTTTCACGTCCAAAAACGGCAAACTGCGCTGTGATTCCAATTCATACGTGAACTTCGTCTTCGGATGAATTGAATTTAGATATCGGAGTAGTTGCTCCACCTCCTGCTTCCCACCCTTCATAATACAGAAAACATCATCCACATAGCGCTTCCACAACTTCACCGCCCAAGGCTGCAAGTTTATACTGGCTTCGATATGCTCCATCCAGATATTTGCCAAAACCGGTGCTACAGGGCTACCCATGGCTACCCCATCAATCTGGAGGTAATGCTTTCCACAATACAAAAAGTAGCTTCCTTCCAAGCAGTTCCTCAGCAACACCATTACTGACTCCGATATACCCTCATCGCTCAGTTTCCTTCTGACTACTTCTAGACATTCTTTAACGGGAACATTGGTGAAGAGCGACTCAACGTCAAAGCTCACCATTACCTCATCTGGTTCCAGCGTTATTCCCTTGAGAATATCTATAAAGTGACGAGAGTCCTTCACAAAAGACGACGTACTACCCACAAGCGGCTGCAACACCGACGCAACATGCTTTGCAAGATCGTAAGTGGGAGAAGAGATTTGACTTTTGGCAATCCGTACAGTTTAGGTGGCAGTACGATCTTGGGTTTGTACAACCGATCGAACACGTCTTCTTCGAACAACTCCCTGTTGTCTTTGATGACAGCCCTAATGCGACGAGAGACCCTAGCCGTAGGGTTGTACGAAACAGGCTTGTATACGAGACTGTCATCCAGTAAGTGCCGTATTTTGCTGTCATAATCCGTTGAGTCCATCACTACAGTGGCGTTTCCCTTGTCAGCCTTAAGAACCAGGATGTCCTCATTTTCCTTTAGATCCCTAAGGGCTGATCGCTCCTCCGCAGTGGTATTACTCTTTGGAAGTTTGGCTTTCCTTAGAATAACGGCAACATCCTGTCTTAACTCTTCCGCGTCGCACGACGGCACCTTGTTACGCGCTATAGCCTCCTCAACACCACAGATCACAGTCTCATACGGAACCCTCTTAGGCGTCATTGCAAAATTTAAGCCTTTTTCCAGTACGCTAACAGTTGCATTATCCAGTGTAGCACTCGATAAATTCACAACTGTGGTGGTAGTTTTGTCCCCATGATGATCACTTGTACTCACGTTTCTCCCATATCGATAAAGCAGTCTGTCATATTTCTTATCATGCACATCACTACTAGACTTAGAAATACGATACGATCGTGAGTCAAATCTCTTCTCCCACTTACGATCTTGCAAAGCATGTTGCGTCGGTGTTGCAGCCGCTTGTGGGTAGTACGTCGTCTTTTGTGAAGGACTCTCGTCACTTTATAGATATTCTCAAGGGAATAACGCTGGAACCAGATGAGGTAATGGTGAGCTTTGACGTTGAGTCGCTCTTCACCAATGTTCCCGTTAAAGAATGTCTAGAAGTAGTCAGAAGGAAACTGAGCGATGAGGGTATATCGGAGTCAGTAATGGTGTTGCTGAGGAACTGCTTGGAAGGAAGCTACTTTTTGTATTGTGGAAAGCATTACCTCCAGATTGATGGGGTAGCCATGGGTAGCCCTGTAGCACCGGTTTTGGCAAATATCTGGATGGAGCATATCGAAGCCAGTATAAACTTGCAGCCTTGGGCGGTGAAGTTGTGGAAGCGCTATGTGGATGATGTTTTCTGTATTATGAAGGGTGGGAAGCAGGAGGTGGAGCAACTACTCCGATATCTAAATTCAATTCATCCGAAGACGAAGTTCACGTATGAATTGGAATCACAGCGCAGTTTGCCGTTTTTGGACGTGAAAGTGATTGGTCGAGTGGATGGAACCCTAACTCATACTGTTTATAGGAAACCTACACACACTGACAGGTATTTGAACGCCCTTTCTCACCACCATCCTCGTCACTTACAATCGGTGGTTACCTCGCTAGTAAACAGAGCACATGATCTGTGTGACCCTGAATATTTAGAGAGTGAGATGTCGCATATTCAGGAGGTACTAAGGAGGAACGGGTACAAGGTAAAAAAGTGGCAACCCAGACGAAAGGCAACGCGGAAACGTCCTGATGTCTCCAGACAGCCGGCATTTTTGCCGTATGTAAAAGGGGTAACGGATAAAGTTGGCACAGTACTTGGAAAGTACTCTATAAAGACGGTGTACACACCTTTATCCAAAGTAGCAGGGAGCCTAAGGTCACCGAAGGACGTTATTCCGTTCCAGTCACCTGGCGTTTATAAAATAGATTGCAGTTGTGGTAGTTCCTATATCGGAGAAACTAAGCGTACCATAGCAGAAAGAGTTAAGGAACATATCGCAGCTGTCAAAAATCGTCAGGTCAACAAGTCTGCGGTGGCCGAGCATTTGCTGGAGTCAGGACCAAACCACTGGATTGAGCTGCATAACCCTAAAATCCTCTCCACGGATCGCCATTTCTACAGTAGAAAAGTGCGGGAAGCCATTGAAATCAAAAAACATTGCAATTTTAATCGGGACGAGGGTTTTAAGATCTCATCCACATGGAATCCAGTCATTAGTAAATGTAAGCGGAAACGAATATCGACAGTCGATAAATCGAATATCGTTAGTGTTGTGTGTCGACAGAGTGACATCCCTAGTGCGCAAAACGTTCAAACTGATAAACAAGACCAAGTGCGGGTAGTTCGAAAAACTCGCGCGGCTAGAAGATGTTGATGTCAACTTGAGCCAGTCTTCTCCGAGACCACGGGGACAACGCCGTCCTCGAAACGTCGGAGGTAAATCTTAAAACTTAAATACGCGATTAAGTCCCGTTGTGCAGTTTGATAAGAATTATACTTACAGTCAAAAATATTTATATTGTTAAGACATCTTTTTTTGGCTGACTTCCCTGAAATTACCTATTATATTTCTTTTCCTGTACTGTGTATGTGAACTGTCATCATCATCACACACGTGCCGTGTTTAAACTTTTTATGATATTTCTTTTTAACCATTTTTCTGAGGTTAAAAGACGAGTTCTAATGTCGAATCATGAATTCAATACCAGGTCGCAATTTCGTCTTATCGAGGTTAGAGTAAGCGGGGTTCCACTGTATAATAATATTAATAATTGCTCGTTTAAAGTTATAAGGGTTACGCATCCTTTTGAAATAATGTTTCTAAATTTTTTGTTGCGGCAAGTTTCATCCTATAGGTATTTATGCTACATTGTATAATAAGTAAAACAGATGTATCAATTATTATGCATTCTTGTTGATAAGTGGAAATAGCGTCAGTCACGTGTAGGTATATTATTGTTTGCACGTGTGTTGTTCAGCAGTGTTTACCTAAACTGACGCAAATCTGGGAAGATTTAGACGGAGAAAGCGTTGTTGAGATTTAGCAGTGAATTTGGATACAGTTTCAATCAATCAATCAACCATTTTTTATTTCGACATTATAGCTGTAGGTAAATACATTAGTACAGGCTCCAATTTCACCACGGTGACAGGTGCGACAATTGTACGGCCCGTCCGATGGTAAGTGGTAACCGTAGCCCATGGATGCCTGTGACGTCGGCAACAGTGATTTTACAATTGTCGCACCTGTCACCGTGGTGAAATTGGGGCCAGGTGATAGGGTGTTTTAGGGTGTTTGTTAGGGTGTTTCTTGGCTATTGAGATGGCTATAAGCTTCTTTCTGTAAAGAAATCAGTTGATTTCAAAGGTTTAATGTAGGTAATGACACGATCAGTCGATTTTAAACTCAACATCCTGTTTAGAATGTTACTCAGGGCTTATGACACCATTTTAAATCTGATTAATAGCATCTTAAGTTCAGGATCTCGATTATTTTCAATTTCTTGAGCTGATATATTTGTAACTTCACCCGAATAAATGTCAGTTCCTTATAATGTACATTTACTACACAAATATCTCTTCGGTAAATTCTTGTACAATAAACTTATAAGTTTAGTAGGTACCTAATAAGTTGTTGGATTGGTTATGTTACGTAGGTAATCTAGACTTTGCAATTTTGAAATTAAGGATCTGATGATGATAATTAAGTAGTTTTAGGTTGGAATAGAAATGATTATATCGTTAGTAAGTACGTATTCATAGTAGAACAGTAAAATAGTTAAGTGGTGTTTAAAACTGCGTATTTCAGAGTTGAAGCATGAAACATAACTCGACAGATCGCCGAAACTAATAATCTGTGCGAAAAGCTACAAAATACTCGTAAAGCGTGCTGGCCGCGGTTCGTACGCACGTTTATAGATCACCTTGACATGATGGAAGCTCGTGCTATCGCGTAAGTAATTAGACGAATAACAAACATTTAAAACTTCAATACTGATAACAAGTAAGGATAGGTATATTTTGAACTAATAGCCATAGAAAATCCAGTTTTAAATCATAATTTTAAAGAAGACATAGATCTTAAGAAAAAGATAGTGAAAGTAAAGACACACTGTAGACAAATGTAAGACAAAAGTAATCCTTAAAATAAAGAGAGAAAGTGGGTCAAGGTCATCAGAAAAATCTTTGAAAGAACCGGCGGGAAACTTGCAAGAACCATGCGAAAACGCCCACACAATGACTAGAAATAAACCAGACGTAATGGTAACACTACACCGCGTAACATTGAAATAGAACAAGTTACTAACTAAGATGTGTTTAAGGCTTTCACGGCAAATAGCTCGGGAATAGGGTGTGCACTTTAGACTTTCACTCTCCACTTTTTTCGCGATGCTGAACACTTTCAAGCTTAAAAATGAACTTAGAGCATACCTGGGGGGAGAAAGGGGGGTAACACACAATCACAGACACACACTTCACTCGTCGAGTGGTCGAAGGTCGCTCGCTGGAGCGAGGCGATCGCGGGAACGGTGTCGTAGCGACTGGTCGGCTCCTGGATCCGCTGCGGCCCGACTAAAGATAGAATGAGCATTTCTCCTGTGACGTGTGCAAGGTCGCAAAACAAACCTTGGCGCATCCTTGCGGGTTCGGTAGTCCAAAATTTTGACATACGGAAAACGATGATGTTTTATGCATAATACGGAGGGTTTCTTGATCAAGGGTTAAGTTGACCAAACTAACGTATGACTGTAAAAAAAAACTTGTTTTCATGCTGTTACAGTGATGTATGCTGCCTTCATTATTTTGAAACTGTTAAAACTTAATCAGGTAATTATTGTTTATGTTTTATCAAAAAGTAGGCGTTAATTTTAATACTGTTGTCAGTAATATGTGACGTTCCACGGGAAAAGGTACCTTATGAGGGTTTCTAGTTTCGGAGATATTAAATGTTTTGTAAAGAGGTGAAAAAATGCTCAATTTTTTTTTATTGTGTGATCTGAAACCTTAATGCGTAACGTTTGTTTACCTGTTTTTATTTTTGTTATAAGTTAGTTATAAGCCTAGTAATGTCGTCTCAGAGTTTAGTAAAAAAGGTACCTTATGGAAAAAAGATTGAAAATTCCCAAAAAAACTAGTCAATACGGGAAAAGAAGTTTGGTAGAAAACTGTATTAGCATTCTGCAAAACTAATTTGATAATTTCAGTTCTGGTTGGGGCGCCTCGCAAATATTATAACCGTACATAGACCGACATCACAAATCCAAGTAGACTGCTATTATACCAAAGTTACTCTCGTCAAGTCTTTCTTAACTAAAATAATCTTCATTTGGTTTGGTCGCATGCAGTAAATCAGCCATTGGTTTGCTGAAAAATGCCAATACCCGACGCATTACCTTATGGAATATCTGAGGTCATTGAACTTCAATGCCGCTTATCTTCAATAGCAACCGAAATATATTATTGATAAGAAATAGACGATTTATACCATCTTAACCCCAAAATATTATTAGTTTATCCTAACTGTTCCATCATCATCATGCCTCATCATGTAACTTGACCACAAGGTACCTTTTCATTACATACAAATTATTGGTCTTTTTTAAGATTATTATGACGAAGAACTAATTAAATTGGGGGCAGTTTAATGTAAATTAATATTTTCTATTCATAAAAGATAAACTATAATATGATTGATATTTTGTAGTGATGTATTATTAGATTTATTTCCATAAGGTACCTTTTCGTAAATGTATGGAGCAAATACTGTTATTGTTATGTAAGTTTAAAGTGGCATAAGGGGTTAAATATAGTATTTAGTTGGGGTTTTAGGATTTATTTCATTTGAATGACAGAATTTCTTTCATATGTGCTCAGAAAAATTGATTGTGTGTCACATTAAAAGTAAAAATATTCAATTTTGTGATTTTATATGAAAAAGTCAGAAAATACATTTTCACCTCTAAATCGGTATTGTTTTTTGCTTAAACTGTCTGTCAGTGTCGTTTTCTAATAGATAAAATTTAAATCTTGAGAGCTCATTGCAATCAATCGTGAAAATGAAATAAAACTTTATTTTCAAGAGATTGGTTAGTATACACATAAATCAGTCGATATCAAAAGTTTCTATTTGCATTACAGAACAAGTCGCAATATTTTTTTAATCTCAGATATATAAGGCATTATTATTTGTAGTCAACTATGTAACTTACTTCAGGAACATAGTTTTTTAGGCGGCTAAACTTAAAACTTCTCTATCGTAAAGTTGCTCATTTCACAACATTATTTTCAAAAAATCATATCTCTGTAACTACGCAACCTAGAAGGTTGATCTTTTCTGTTATCGATAGCTTATTTATTGTAGATTACTGGGGTATGCATAACTCCATACCCGCCATAAGGTACCTTTGACCGTGGGACGTCACATATATTTAACAAATTTAATTGATCTCTTGAGTAGAAAAATAACATATCAGGAAAACAGTCATTAATTTGAGTTAACTATCAACCGCCTCGTCATTCATTAGGTTATTGGTAGCGTAGTAACAGTAGGTATATCCCTCTTAGGTTGCCAATAGCATCTGTTGTAATTTTAATTCTCTACATCTGCGCTAAGCTCATCTTCGCCTCAGTGGACAGTAATATTACTGGGGTTCTTGAGGTTTCTATGAAAAAGAATGCCACAATATGATGTTTAACTTGCTGAAACGTTCAAACTGCCATACAAGCGGATTATAATAGATTTTTTACTTTGGAAAAAAATAGTAAAAAGGTAAAATTTCTCTTAGAAGTTCTACCGTACTACACATAACGCCGAATACCTACGTGAACATTAAAAATAACCGGAAATCGTATTTAGAGAATAGTGACTCAAATGTTTTCATAAGGACTTTTCTATTTTACTTTGACGAGCCACAGCGAAAAATGCGCGTTCACGTGTATTTTCAACATTGACTCAACATCTGTGACGAATATGTGAGCCGCTGTTTTACTCATTCCCATTCAAAACAACACACGTGAGAATCTCGAAAACTTGCAATGATTATCTTACGTGGTCGTGATTCTTTAAAGTGTACTTTATATTTTAATAACAAAACTTCCGTGAGACACAGACATATTAACCCGTTTTTAATATATTTAATATACTTTATATGTCGTTATTCATAAACGCGTTACTGGCCTGCAGGCTGCAGGCGTATTATGGATGGCTTTATCCACGTTTATCCACGTGATAAAATAACTGTCACTTTTTAGGATAGAAAGTGACGGATACCGTTTTATCGCGCTGTCACGTAGACAAGAACGACCATCATATCCGTGCTGAATTAGCTATGGATCGTTTGTATTTACCTGTCATTTTAACTTATAAGAAAGAAAGGGATCAAACATAATTTAACTAAATCAGGTCCGTAAAGTTTTATGAATAAGGGCGCCGGGGTAATAAACAGTGATCGTACATTTTCCAGCATTTTTGGTGCAGAAGAGTGGTGTTAACGGAATTGGTATAGATAATTTCAACTGAAATGGTAAATTAAGGTTAATATTAACGTAATTAACGCTAATTAATTCCGTTAACACCACTCCGCTGCACCAAATTGATTCGCGTGGTGTTAACGGAATTGGTATAGATAATTTCAACTGAAATGGTAAATTAAGGTTAATATTACCGTAATTAACGCTAATTAATTCCGTTAACACCACTCCGCTGCACCAAATCGATTCGCGTGGTGTTAACGGAATTGGTATAGATAATTTCAACTGAAATGGTAAATTAAGGTTAATATTAACGTAATTAACGCTAATTAATCATTAGGGTTGAAATTATTTATACCAATTCCGTTAACACCACTCCGCTGTACCAAATCGATTCGCGTGGTGTTATCGGAATTGGTATAGGTAATTTCAACTGAAATGGTAAATTATCATTTATCATTTATCATTTATTTCATATTGTATTGTCATGTACATTGGGTGTTACATTATATATAGTCAGATCATGACACCCTGTTAGGGCACACAATAGTATTATTATTCTATTCTATTCTAGGCTAGTCTATAAGGCAACATAATAACATTAATAACATTTACTTATTAGTAATAAATTAAATTAAAAAATAAATGACGTCAAAGCTTAAAACTAAGTCTAAGTAAGTATATAACGTCAACAATATATTGATTAATGGTTATTTGTAATAATGTGTCAATTCTCTTTATTTTATTTTTTTAATTAAGGTTAATGTCAACGTAATAAACGCTAATTAATCATTAGGGTTGAAATTATTTATACCAATTCCGTTAACAACACTTCGTGCACCAAAAACGCTGGAAAATGTACGATCCCTGGTAATATGTAATAAGTTATGCTCGCTACCATGTATGTATAGATAGGATGATGAATGATGATTTACTTCATAAAAACTGCCATATGTCTTTCCCCGGGACTCAAACGATCTCCATATCACGTAGCTTCTAAATCGGTTCAGCGGCTTCAGCGTAAAAAGGTACCTAACAGACAGACTGATAGACAGAGTTTCTTTCGCATTTCTAATATTAGTCACGATTACGCAATCTCCAAAATTATAAATCAAATTTGGCACAAATAACGCTTTACGCAAATATCATGTTATTCAGTATTAGCAACAAAATGTCTTTAGTCCATCTTCAATTTACTCGTCATTATTGTCCACCTGACCAATGAAAACAACACTTATGTCCAATACAGCTTATTATAATAACTCTTAATTTTGCGAGACATTCACTGAATCAGCTTGAATATATTGTCTTGCTGTGACCATATGTAATGTGTATTTTGTATGTAACGAACGAAATCAGACCGCCGGTTATTGTCTTGTTTTTCTGAGTATATCTGCAGACTGTAAATTGTGATTGGGAAAAGATAAATCCTTCAATAACAGATTTCGCAGTGTTATGTTTTTTGGCAGTCTTGGTGTCGACGTCAGGGAAAACTGCCAGTAAATTTATTAAATAACATATAAGGCATTACATTTGGTCTTCTAGTTTGGTAGAGCATCATGTTCACATCCGATAGTGTTCACAGGTAGGAATACTTACATGTACGTAAGTAGGTAAAATCAACAAAATTATTAGCTTAGCATCCCTCCTTGCATACAAACATTCAAATTGATCCAGTGTGGGGACTGTATTTCTGTTGGAATTTCAGATGGAAGACGTCCTTATTGCACTTGAAGTATAAGGACCCTTCTGTAATGGAAAGACACAAATATTGGAAAGATTTTTTTGAACGAGGTTAGAAATTTACAGATTATATAATTATGGTTCTTTTCTTACTGTCATGGAACTAAACAAAAGCCGGTTTTCTATCATTGATTTGGTAGCTGTAACTGAAATACTTAATAAGCTAAAATGGGACTGGGCTGGTTACGTCTGCCGAATGCCGAATGAGTTGTGGGGAAAAATCGCTACAGAGTGGGAGCCCGAAAACTCAAATCGGGGAGTTGGTAGACCGCACCGGCGATGGCGGGATGAACTAGAATCCTTTTTGAAGGAGTGGCCAGACACAGCATTGGAAAGAGATCTGTGGAGAAATTGGGGGAGGCCTTTGCCCAGCAGTGGGACACGTAAGGCTCCAAACAACAAACAACAACAACTGTAAGACATGTTTTTTTGAAACGTTCATCACCATCTACGAAAATGTTTGCTCATTTATCCTCATTCTAAAGTTTTCTAAACTTTCTTGTAATCGTTGGTAAAGTTACTCTTTATAAATTATGGTTGTCAGTTGGCTGTATTCTATAATAAATGAAGTTATGAAGACAGTTTTCTCTCGACATATACATAAGTATGCCACAAATGTTGGCTCATCTTTGGAATTCCTCACTGACCTTGCCAACAGCTTCACATATTAGGACAGTATCAACATTACGGTTTTCAGTGTTTGTATTTCTCAAATGACAACGCATTTCATATTTTTCTTGACAAGTTGAAACATTTCTTAATTTTGAATTGCGGGAATAAATTTTTTATAATTTATTTTGACTTGTGAATTTTTAATAGTCACACTATTAACTCTATACCTACATTTTAAACTAAAATAAATGTCATATAATACAAGAAAAAAAAACGGCCAAGAGCATGTCGGGCCATGCTCAGTGTAGGGTTCCATAGTTACCCGTCCGTCACAATACGCTAAACTGTATAGAAGATTGTTAACAAAGAGATGAAATGATGCTTGGCGCCTTTCACATTTTTTGGGCCCATGGTTTTTTCTTATCTGTTTTTTTTTCTTATGATTATTTCCGAAAATATAACTTTATCAAAAAAATTTTGTTGAACCCTAAAAACGGACATTTTCCTATAAAGCTGCATGAAAACGTCGGTGTCGCCAGTTCGAATCTGGCTTCGACCACATTTTCTTAAGTATATTATCAGACATGTACTTATAACAAAACTTCCGTGAGACACAGACATATTAAATATATTAAAAACCCCGCCGCCCCGTCCGCCGCGCCGGTCCGTCACCGTAAACGCAAGCTCCTGATGACACTCCTCGGTACGGAGTGAAACATGTTGAGCGTTTTTCGACGTAAAATACGTGAGTGACCCGTTTTTAATATATTTAATATAGATATGTATTTAAGTTTATATTTTAATTATTACATTATCAATTTATCATGTATAGTTTATTCATACATTTTTATTTTAGATAGAGAGATAATATTCAGAATCAACTAGTTTAAGTATAGCAATTTTAAAAATACCTATACCTATTATATTTAACAAGCAACGTCAGCCAAAACTATCACAAGTAATTAAGACTATGAGTCCAAGGTTTTTGAAAATCATCCTCGTCTCGATTCCAGTATTCCACGAACTGCAACCAAGCCAAGAGCGCGCTAATATTATCGTGTTTACGCGCGGGCGATTGCTCCCGATATGATCACGTATAACGTGAGACTATAGGGCTGCTGCTGCGGACTAATGGACCATTGAAATTAATGTTAAAACTTCTCTGTCACAAGTAGTTAGGATTAAATTCTTCAAGGTGCCCGAAAATTACCCGACTCACCGTATCTATAACACTTTAAACTCTCGCGTTTTGTACACATAATTACACAAACGGGTCTACCGCGATATCATTTCATTGTTTTTACCTTTAATTCCGACGTTTCAGCTGAGTTGCACCAGCTGTGGTCACGGAAAGACTGACGTCCCAACAAATGTCAACAGAGATATTAATAAAACACCACTAAACTACCCGAAATTAGTTTATAAAAATGTTTGGGGTAGACAAAGAAATTGCAGCTTCCCGTTAAAGTTTAATGTTTATTGTCCACGGCACGACACGCAACACTCACAGTATCCGTACACTGGTCCGAAGATATATCCGCTGGATTCAACATTTGAATCACTGGTCCCCAAGTAGACGATAATTTGTACCCGTCCTCTCGGTTGAAATTTTTAGGGTGTTTTTTAATTTCAATCGCCTCTCTCACGATCCGCGGATAATGGTGTCGCTCGTTGGAGAGGACTTTGGGTTTATGTAGCTCAATCCAGTGATTCGTTCCTGTTGTCAGCAAGTGCTCAGCTATTGCGGATTTGTTTACATGGCGATTTTTAACAGCTGCTATGTGTTCCTTCACCCTCTCTTGAACGCTGCGCTTAGTTTGGCCAATGTACGCACTACCACAACTGCATTCTATCTTGTAGACACCCGGACTCTGGTACGGAATGACATCCTGTGGGCTGCGTAAAAGACTTGCTACTTTAGATAACGGCGTGTATACAGTCTTAATGGAGAATCTCACCGTATCTTTCAGTATTCCACAAACTGCAAGCAAGCCAAGAGCGCGCTAATATTATCGTGTTTACGCGCGGGAGATTGCCCCCGATATGATCACGTATGACGCGAGACTATAGGGCTGCTGCTGCGGACTAATGGACCATTGACAATAATGTTAAAACTTCTCTGTCACAAGTAGTTAGGACTAAATTCTTCAAGGTGCCCAAAAATTACCCGACTCACCGTATCTTCCAGTATCCCACGAACTGCAAGCAAGCCAAGAGCGCGCTAATATTATCGTGTTTACGCGCGGGCGATTGCCCCCGATATGATCACGTATAACGTGAGACTATAGGGCTGCTGCTGCGGACTAATGGACCATTGAAATTAATGTTAAACTTCTCTGTCACAAGTAGTTAGGACTAAATTCTTCAAGGTGCCCAAAAATTACCCGACTCACCGTATCTTTCAGTATTCCACAAACTGCATGCAAGCCAATAGCGCGCTAATATTATCGTGTTTACGCGCGGGCGATTGCCCCCGATATGATCATTGATCACGTAGGTATGGCGTGAGACTATAGGGCTGCTTCAGCTAAATCATATTTGTCTTCCATTATCCTAGTGTAAGTATTTTACTTATTATTTATAGGGTTCCGTACCCAAAGGGTAAAAACGGGACCCTATTACTAAGGGTCTCTATTGTAACTTTTCAGGATTGCCATAAAACAAACCTAACCTAACCTAACCTATCTATAGGATAACCTTACAAAAATCCTGAAAAGTTTACGGTTTCAGAATTATGACTAATGATAATCTGACAACCATTACATTATGCCTTTCAATATGTATATTATATTTTTATATTATGTCAAACAAAGGGATCCGGGCTATATCTCATGAACCGTGATAGACAGTTGAAATTTTCACAGATGATGTATTTCTGTTGCCGCTATAACAACAAACACTAAAAAGTACGGAACCCTCGGTGGGCGAGTCCGACTCGCACTTTTTTCAAGTCACGGTTCTGCTTGCAGTCCAGAAACTAATTGTCCGAATGGTTTCTGGTGTATAAATTTATGTGAGGGGGCAGGTAGAGGAGCCTCACGGGGATGATGGGAATGAAAAGGCAGGATCCAGAGCGATGAGGGGTATTTATTATTTAAATAATAAGGCACCTGTAACAATACAGGTTACGTGTTAACAGATAGGTATGTATAAAAACACTTTCGTAATTCACTTAGAAGGTTAGAAATCAAATAACTTACAATATGTGCCTTGGTGATGTAGATATATATCTGGAAGCAGCAGCAGTCTGCAGGGCCACTAGACGAGCACTATAGTACCGCAAACTTATGCACACAGCACAGCACTTTTATATTTTACGTTTCACTAAATAAAATGATACTATTAGGCTTTAGGACGTATTTTACGGACTTATGAAGTACAGTCGGTTTAATAAAATGTGATGTTTATTGATCCATGTATGTGATCGAACTGAAAATAAAAATCATTGAATGGAATTTGGAATAGGATTTGAATTTCAAAAGGGAATTTAGAATTTGTATGGTGCCAGAATTAGTATGAAGGTTGTTAGTGTAACGTTTCATTATACGCACCGTTACAATTTATTCATTTAATGTGTCCGAGTCTCACTGAACTTTTGTTATTAAAGTTGATATATCTTTATAGAAATATATTATGCGCCTAAAGAGGCGTTTGCTTTTGCAAGTTACAAGCTTTCATAAAATGGGCTCCAGGTGTTATCACCTGGAAGAAACATATTGAGGCAGGCATGCCCTCTGGCATCCCTGACAGCCGTCATTTGCCGCGGCATTACAACTATTCTAGTGTTGGCCCGGTGCCGGCCCGGCGCCCGCGTTTGTCTATACCAACTATCCGAATGCACGCCACATTTCTACTGTCCTAAGTCAAAAACAAGGGTATTCGAAACTGATTTCTATTGGGATGATGTTAAAGTTTAAATTTGAGAATTTTGTGCTGGTTCTGTTGGTTCTAAATTTGCATGCTAAAGTGAATAAAATTTTGAGTCATAAAAAAAGGTGTTGTACTCGTAAACAAATGTCTAATAGGTTGCTTTTAAAACTTAGTATTGATCATTTTATCCGAACACGCATGCCAGATTTGAAAAGCCCTAACTCGAAAACAATGGTATTCGAAAATGATTTCTAATGGGATGATTTTAAAGTTTAAATTTGCGATGACTGTGTTGGATCTGAAAATGTATGCTAGATTTATAAAGTTTTAAGTCACAATTATTTAAAGGTGCTCTTATTGAAATTTCTTAAGGTTATTTCAAGGCTCAAAGTTGAAAATTTAGATTTAGAAATCAGGTTTGTGAAGTATTAAATCAGAAACAAAGGTATTGTTAACTGAATTCTAATAGGATAGCTTCAAGGTAAAAATTTGAGCATTTCGTGTTTTGGATTAACCATTTTTACTAAAAAAATCAGTTGGGTAGACTATGACATACTTCTGAAAATTTAAATGCATCTACTAAATACTTTTGTCCAACCCATAGCGACATCTCTGAAAACACAACGGGACTACCAATACAAATCTATTCTCATGATAAGCTGAAATTTGTTACAGCGAATTCAGTTCAGTGGTTAGGATATTTATAGTAAATGCTATCTCTAAATCACGCTAGATGGCGCGATGCATACGATCATGTATTTGAAATAATGTAATGCTTGTTTTGTAGATGGCGCCACGGGAGCATTTCTAATTTTAACCTAACCAAGTGTCCGTTTTGTTCCCATTTCATAATTGTAGATGGTGCTGTAATGCTTACCAAGACAATTTAGTTTACTTTCCGATACAACTAAGGAAAGAGATACCTAGAAGTTGGTGGAGATTGTTCATAGGTGGCAGCAGTACTCCATCAAAGCCGTTTATTGTGGTGCTTCCACGCTCTATCACTTGAGATGTCACTGCATAATTAGTTTAGATGGTCATAGAGTTAGACCAAGAGAAGTCTGCAACGATTTTGATAGCACACGCACACGCAGTGCAAGTGTCATTTATACGTCATAATTTCATTGAAGTTTGATGTTTAAAATAACACTTGCTTTGTGCTTTCAAAATAGTTGCAGACTTTTCTTGGTTTAACTCTAGCCATTTTGTCGTGGGTTGAAGTGAAGCATTATGCATAGAGATTTGTTGTTCTCGAGAAAGTTCTCCGTTTCCTATAGGAAACAGCGAAAATGATATTACAATACGGAGAAAGTCCTCGAGAACGACCCGACTCTAATTATTAAGTATCATTGTCAACCATTTTAATTTAATTATTCTTCTTCTCCGTCGAATTACTCTTGGCAAAGCAGTCGTGGTCACGTTAAACGACGAACGATTCTACGCCAGTTCTCCCTGGGAGATGCTTCTCGGGCACATGTGTTAAGTGGGCTTTTATCTGATCCGTCCAATGCATTAGGGAACGTCCTCTTGACCTACAGCCATTGACCCAGCTATTGAATTTAATTATACTGACCTGGAAGTACTTGGCCACCTCAGGATCGTTCGCGAGCAGATGCTGCGCTCGCGGCTCATCGCGACAGTACGCGACGTGCTTGTCGAATTCCCGCTCCATGCGCAGGAGCGCTCGGCCGAGCATGCGCGGCTCGCTCGCGTAGTATTTGATGCCTTCTAGGAGTATCCTGACGAAGAAAATACTTATTAGCATTATGGGGATACGTGGACAATTCCGTCTTGCGAGAAGCAATAAAATGATGTTCCTAACATTAGGAATAATTATGAAGTGCATGATAAGGTTGTCCTGTAGCTGTACCACCACCAGATGTACCATTCAATCAATCCTTTTTACAGCTACTAAATCCAAACCACCTACCCCATAAGGAAAGATCTACCTTCTTGCATCTGTGCATTATTACTAGAGTTTTTATCTACACTGTATGATTTAGGGTCGTAATCCCGAATGTCTAAAAATTTGTTGAGATGGACATACTAAAAAAAAATCCCATAACATTTCTTGGTATTAAGTTGTTCTGAAATTAATGAGAAATGAATACCAATGGCACCATGATATTTATGTGCAATGAAACCAAAGAAAGAAACTTACGTATTATGGAACTCAGCAATCTGCCTAAAGTTGGAGAACAGCAGCTCCCTATTGTCGAATACTGGTTTGGGTGTGGTCGCTTTGTCCATAGGTCGCATGTACTGGGAGACAACTTGTTGGATGTCTCGACCGAATTCCTCTTCTGTCTCGATAAGCTCGCGGACCACGGCTCTGGAAAGGAAAAATATGTTTTATATTAGGATTTGATAGTTTTTTGACGTGAGATCTACAAAAAAGGCAGTAAGTAATAACTAGACTCCAATCCAACATACTGCCTTTTCAGTAGACTCTTAGGCTGGATTTAATGTCATAAAATTTATTTATGATTTCACGAGAGTAACGCCTTCATGGCTACTATGGGACATATTAGTTACATGAGTCGTATGGCAATTAATATAATGCCCAAGTACCTAATACGATACGAACGCGATATCTACACTTATCTCTTAAATTTGTGAATGGCAGTTTTTTCTTTGTTATTGGATTTCCGGTAAAAACGTTTGACAGCGAATTTAAAAACCTGGATGCTGGCACAAATCTTTTGATCATAAATTGACGAATATTTTAATTATATAAAACTCTAGATAGATAGGTAGTGACAATGGACATGGTTATTTATATCTACTGATACATTTTTGTAGAATGTGATGACGTCTAACTGATGGCGTACATAGTTTCATGTCATTGACGCGTGTTTACAGTTCGAAATAGGGAGAGAGTGGGAGAGATATTCATCGTAGGTAGCTAATAAGTAGCCAATAACTTTAGAGTGTTATGAAATCTCTGACGTTGTGATAACTCTATTACTTTATATTTGTTCTGTTCTATTTTCTACAAAGTGTGAGTCTTAGGTTATTATCATCTCTAAAATTAGACACGTGTGATCAGTGCCAGCCCAATGTCCACTTAAAAGCCCCTCATTCAACAAATATTTTTTTTTTTTATTTATTTAGAAATTTAATTCAGGTAACAAGGCCCATATTACAAATACCTTACAGACTAACACACATATGTATTATATAAACTTAAAACTAAACACTACAACTACACTACTACACTTACTACGTACGTTACGTACTATATACTTGGTCAAGCAAATCTTGTCAGTAGCAAAATGTGACAGATTTGAAAAATCGCGGGTTAGCAACACTGTTATCGAATAATTCCAAAATCGCGTATCATCTGTGTTTTATCTGTGGAATCCCATACAACCATTTCCAGTCGCCGTTACGACGCGGTGTTGACACATCTTGTGTCGACACCGTCTGTTTCGGTCACAATTCCAGTCGCAGAGTCGTCGCCGTGTCGACACAGTTACCAGAAATGGGGAAGGGTCGACACATGACACAAAGTGACATAAAGTGTGGTCGCCGTGTGCACACATTGTTTCGAGTTTGCGACTACTTTAAGCCAAAATCATTCGTTCATTCGTTCATTTTGTTCCTGTCAAATGGAAACTGTCAGATGGAAAAATACTTAAATAAAAATAAGTGACATTAATACGCCATCTCTAAAACGGATTACAAGACGTAATTATATATTGTTTGCATCTATATTACAATAGGACTTAAATTATTATGGGGAATTAAACTGCTCGAGTGATTTGATAAACTAAGTGTAATATAATCAACGCGCCACCACATTGTTTTAGTTTAGCCGGAAATGAAATTGTTTACTTCTCAGTGCCTGTGTTCATAACTATATTATTTGAAGCATTTTTAGTACTTCGATGCGTATACTATACTTAAATAACGGAAATAACGCTTTACATACTACGAAACTTGTTAATTATGATGTATAAATATGGTTTAAGGCTGAGAAATATTGCAGTCACAAAGTAGTTGCAATGTTTCGACTTTGTGTCGACTCTGTGTTGACACATGACACGCGCTGTCAAAAGTAATAACAAAGTTACTGGTATGTTACTGGATTTGCAAAATGGCTCCTTGTGTTTTCAGATATTCTCAAAGTGTAAAAATGCCGTGGTCAAAGATGGGCATTAATCGATTAACTGTTTATTCGACTAATTAATGGAATAAAAAAAAGTTAATTCTCAAATTTTAATCGCGATTAGTTTAGTCGACCTAACATAGATTGAAATTGAATTAATCTGAATATTAATCGAATAAATTATCGATTAAATCTCGATTGAAAGTTGACAGGGGGCCATTTTTGTACGTATAAATAATAGAAATGTCTTGCATGCAGATGGTAGCAAAACACTGTGTCATAAAAGTCGTCATGGATGTCGTTTTATACGTTTTAGGGGGCCCCAATTTTGAAAATGATGACCATTTTGGAATCCAAAATGGCGGCCATGCACTATGCCATAAAAGTCGTCATGGGTGTCGTTTTATAGGTTTTAGGGGGCGCAGATTTCGAAAATGATGACCATTTTGGATTCCAAGATGGCGGCCATGCACTATGTCATAAAAGTCGTCATGGATGTCGTTTTATAGGTTTTAGGGGGCCCCGCTTTCGAAAATGATGACCATTTTGGAATTTAAAATGGCGGCCATGCACTATGTCATAAAAGTCGTCATGGGTGTCGTTTTATAGGTTTTGGGGGGCGCAGATTTCGAAAATGATAACATTTTCAATTTAAAAATGGCGGCAATGCACTATGTCATAAAAGTCGTCATGGATATCGTTTTATAGGTTTTAGGGGGCGCAGATTTCGAAAATGATGACTATTTTGGATTCCAAGATGGCGGCCATGCACTATGTCATAAAAGTCGTCATGGATGTCGTTTTATAGGTTTTAGGGGACGCAGATTTCGAAAATGATAACCATTTTGGAATCCAAAATGGCGGCCATGCACTATGTCATAAAAGTCGTCATGGATGTCGTTTTATAGGTTTTGGGGGGCGCAGATTTCGGAAATGATAACATTTTCAATTTCAAAATGGCGGCAATGCACTATGTCATAAAAGTCGTCATGGATATCGTTTTATAGGTTTTAGGGGGCGCAGATTTCGAAAATGATGACTATTTTGGATTCCAAGATGGCGGCCATGCACTATGTCATAAAAGTCGTCATGGATGTCGTTTTATAGGTTTTAGGGGACGCAGATTTCGAAAATGATGACCATTTTGGAATCCAAAATGGCGGCCATGCACTATGTCATAAAAGTCGTCATGGATGTCGTTTTATAGGTTTTGGGGGGCGCAGATTTCGAAAATGATAACATTTTCAATTTCAAAATGGCGGCAATGCACTATGTCATAAAAGTCGTCATGGATATCGTTTTATAGGTTTTAGGGGGCGGAGATTTCGAAAATGATGACTATTTTGGATTCCAAGATGGCGGCCATGCACTATGTCATAAAAGTCGTCATGGATGTCGTTTTATAGGTTTTAGGGAGCGCAGATTTCGAAAATAATAACAATTTTGGAATCCAAGATGGCCGCCATGCACTATGTTAAAAGTCGTCATGGATGTCGTTTTATTGGTCATGGTCATCAATTTCGAAATCTGCACACCTGTTTCAAATAAGGTATCGGTAGATGCATCCTAGTAAGGGCCAGTTGCCCCAACCACATTTGACAGACTGATCAACGTCAGCCGGCGCGCCCCGGCACTTTACTATGAAACTTTCCATACATAAAAATTTAGCGAACTCTTTAACGATACGAACAGTTTGGTGCAACCGACCCTAAGTCAACAACATCTATATCTACTATCGAAATGTACTTTTGATAGTACGAAATGTAATCTGAAAGGAATCAAGTAATATATATTCCTGTACCTAATGAAGAATCGACATTGATTTCTATTACTAGTAATTGTAGTACATATTCGAAAAATTGATTCCTGATTCCTCAAATGGAATTGTACTTGGTAATTCGGTATATTTAGATTACAAAGTAATCTAGGAATCGGTAATCAGATTACAAAGTAATTTCAAGTAATCGTGGAATCAGGAATCAATTACGAAATGCCCATCTCAGACTAAGTAGCACTGCATTCAATTGATCTGTTTGGCGAACCGCGAGTTCACAGTTCGGGGCGAACTACTATATGTATAGGTTTTAGGGTGTGCAGAATTCGAAAATGATGACCATTTTGGAAACCAAGATGTCTACCGTACACTTTGTCATAAAAGTCGTCATGGATCTCGATTTATAGGTATTAGGGAGTAGAGAATTCGAAAATTATGACCGTTTTAGAATCTAAGATGTCTGCCGTGCACGTTGGTCATGGTCATCATTTTCGAATTCTACTCTTCCTAACACCTATAAATCAACATCCATGACGGGTCATATGTCAAAGTGCACGGCAGACATCTTGGAATCCAAAATAGTCATCATTTTCGAATTCTGCACTCCCTTAAACCTATAAAACGATATCCATGACGACTTTTATGACAAAGTGCACTGCAGTTATCTTGGATTCCAAACTGGTCATCATTTTCGAAATCGGCACTTCCTAAAACCTATAGAACGATATTCATGACGACTTTTATGACAAAATACGTAGCCGCCATCTTGGATTATAAAATGATCATCGTTTTCGAATTCTGCACTCCCTAAAACCTATAAATCGACATCCGTGACGACGCAAGTTATCTTTATTTTCAGATCTAACAAATTGCTACAGAATACAAAGGACAAAAAAGAAGCGAGGAGGTAATGAAACAAGCAAAAATACAGATGATTCCTCGACGCAATTGGATGATTCTTAAATTGTGTCCAGATTTTTTTGTTCCGTGACATTTCGACCTTGTAATTTTTTAAGTAAATGTTTTTGTTTATCTATGAGGATCTCACTAGAATAATATAATCAAGGTATGTTTATATTTGATGATTGAAATAGTAACGCAAAAAAGATATATATTTGTGTCTTATATTCCTGCCGAAGACTTTTATTTTACCTTTTCCTTCTACACAAGTTTGGCCAAGTAATAAGAATTTAGGGCTCTCAATTTTATTTTGACTTCTACAACAGTAAAGCTATGTTTGGTATCGTTTTCGTATAAATTCGCAGTACCAAATTTAGTGAAGGTATCACATTGACACCATTCCGAAGTAAAAACATATAAACTTATTAAAATACTTTCTTTTAAACTCCTCTTCACGCTTAAACTGCTGAACAGTTTTAATTTAAATTTGGTACACATATATTTTGAGTACCGAGACAGGACATAATAAGTTATCTCAAAAATCATCCTTTAAAGGTGTGAAATGAGGTGTAGGGGGGAATTCAGAATTGACTTCTTGAAGTTAATACTGTTTAAGTTTAGGTTTGAAGTCATGTTTTTTTATCATTTTTAACTAAATCAAAGATGTAGACCATCCCAAATTTCATATAAATCGGTTCAGAGGCTATTGATTTCCCGTACAAATTTCCACGCCACTTTTCACACCTTCAAAAGATGATTTTGGTTATAAGATCTATCCTATGTCCTGTTCCGGGACGCAAACTATTTCTATACCAAATTTCAACGAAATCGGTTCAGCGGTTAAGCGTCAAGAGGAGTTTCAAAAAAACCGGCCAAGTGCGAGTCGGACTCGCGTATTAAGGGTTCCGTACATTAAGTCCGACTCGCGCTTGACTGCACATTTCTAATAGGTTTTCCTGTCATCTATAGGTAAAGAACTATTTTGTGTATTCAGACGGACATACATACAGACGCACGAGTGATCCTATAAGGGTTCCGTTTTTTCCTTTTGAGGTACGGAACCCTAAAAAGATTTTTTATTTTATTTTGTGGAATGGTGTCAATGTGATACCTTAAATGGATTCAGCACCCCAGATTTATACGAAAACGATACCAAACACGGCCTAGCACCTTCACTGATATAGATATATCAAGATAAAATTGAGAGCCCTAAATAAACTTTCAAGAGCGGATATCTCAAAAACTATTCAACATTTCGAAAAAATTGACGGAATAAACTTGTAACAAATTAAATTAACTTTCATTTTGTATAAGTGGCCATGTCGCTGAGATGCATAGTTTCCGAGATATAATCGAAAAACCGGAAAATGGGACCTTCAAAGCCCCCTCTCTCCCCCCCGCTCAAGGGCTACGGCCGGGGACTTTTGATATGTTCACCTCCTAACTTGTCAAACCGAGTTACGGAGTCAAAAATTGTGTTCCGAGCATTTCCCTCTACAACTTTTGGAGCATTCGTTGCCTGACCTAATTAGCTTATTGCATTTCTTTAAAAACTTTTCTGTAAAAGGTTGACGGGTGTTGGGTGTTTATATGGTTTCGGTCGATTATTATCATTTGCATTGCCCATGATGACTTACTAGAATTACGAGCACACGAGACACTAATAGTAGTTTGACAAACCTTGGTTTTCAAGAGGTATTTTATATTGACATTTGCTGTCACAAATTTGCTGTCAGATTTAGTCGCAAACCGCACGCAAAGTGCACACAAATGTGTCGACACCTTGTTACGGAAAAGTGTAGACACGGCGACGACACTTTGTTTCGAAACAATTCTAGACACATTGTGTGGACTCTATTACGACACATCTGACATTTAGTTACCACTTTGTGATTCTGCGACTGGAATGGTTATATGGGATGTGGATCGTGAATGACAGCCATCCATCATGTTTGTCTACATTCTGAATCGTTGCTATTTCAAGAGAAATATCTGCTGTCACCATTAAATAACAATATGAAATAAGATTGTGCATGAACTTAAGCAAAGTCAAGGTGCCTACAATGTACAATCATGCTCGTTGATCGTAAATATTTGTAAAATTTGAGGTTATGATAATTACATGTTTTGGTTCGATGTACATTGCTGCTTTTCTTAGCGCAATACTGCTCTTTGAGTGTTGCCCTACTTCAATTTGATGTACATTGCTACTGACATAGCTTGACAGACTATATTTTATAAACACTGCAATCCATCGCTTTCGATAATGTGTCAGATTGGCAAAAATTACTAATGTTACCAGTACGGTTACCATCAGTTTGTCACTGACATAAACGCCCTCGCATATTAGTGCAAACGGGATGTATAGAAAGTAAATTACGTTCTCGACGGCGTTTATGTCAGTGACAAACTGATGGTAACCGTACAGGACGCTCTTCTCAAGGTTTTTTTTACTTACCTAAAGTTGAATTTCCTAATATGTAATGCTAATGATCAAAATGCATTGATCTCCACAAAAATCATAGGTTTTTTAAGATTGCACCAAAAAGGCATACTTACACACCCTACTCAATGCTAACAAATACTGTACCCTACGCTTGTGACTCTAGAAATAACGTCAACATCTTACTGATAAATGATAATTTTGATTTAGTATGATGTAGTATTTAGCGCATCAAATGCAATTTGCAATGCATTATAAATCACAATCTGTCCTATTACCGTCCGACCATTGCCAAACTGTCCTCACAATGTGTTGGCCATAACTTCTGACATTAACGGAGTTTTAATGTTAAGTGGGGTTTGGACAAATTGTGTCGTGACACCGCGTGATGTGTGACTAAATAAAGAGTGAATATATTTAGCATTGTTTTATGTAATTTTGCATATTGTGACTAGACTTAGATAATACCTACTACTTACATATGATTTTTACTGAAGCTTTTTCATATTGCATTGCCCTGAACATGTACGGTCGCCATCAAATATATCGGAGCGGCCGAGGTGCTCAAAAATATCTGAACACACACTCTAGCGCCTTGACAATAGAGGCGTGTTCAGATGTTTGTGAGCAGCTCGGAAGCTCCGATATATCTGTTGGCGACAGTACCTACTGCAAAATTAAGCCGCACATTTTAACCGAGATATTTAGTAGGTACGGTCGAAAGTATTAATTTATGACCCATTTCGTACCTTGCCACAGTGACAATCAATATGAAACTCGCTAGAGACCTCATACTATTGTCACTGTGACAAGGTACGAAATGGGTCATAAATTAAAACTTTCGACTGTACCTAAAGGTACTGAAAGTGCTAAGCCTGCAACACGCGAGTCTAATCAGTGGTACTTATTCTAAAGGTAGCATCGATCTGTCTGTGCATCTGTGGCATCGTAACTCTCAAAGGGATGAACCGATTTCGATGTGGTTTTTTTACGTTTCCTTGCGATGGTTCTTGTACTATAACGGCCTTTGTAGACCTCTTTTCTTGTTCTATAGAGTTTTAAAATCATACCGTTACTCAGGATTATGAGCATGACGATTATCTTAAAAATGTCGTTAAACCAAATGACGGCATCCATTCAGAATCCAAAAACAAACCCCAAATCTGGATTACATCAATATTAAGGTCAACATCAAACAAATGTAAGAAAGTCATACTTGTCAGATCACACGATCGACATGTGTCAGACGCTTTGTGGTGTGTTGACTGTTTTAAGTCTGCCCCGGTTTGTAATAGCCTTTATAATAAACATGTGTAATATTTCCGTGTGTTCTTGGAATGGATACATGCAGTTTAAGCAGAAAATATTGTTGACTGCCAAAAAAGAAAGCGTTTGAGTCTGAATTAAGAACAAAAATGACGTGGAACAAAAAAGAACAAGAATGTACGAATGAATGGGTACAAATATAATGACCACCAAAAAATACTTTGGTACCCTAAATAAATAAAATCTCTTACCAAAAAAAAACTAAACACTAAAATATAAGGTCTAAAATTACAAAACTACCAACTGTTGTAATCACGACTGCACTTCAAATTGTATTCTAAACACCAAATGATGACCAAATAATGATCACCAAATATTGAAGAGCAAATAGGGTACTTATTTGACTACTAGTCAAATCAGTTTTTTTTTTCGAACTGTCAAAACGATTTTGCTAGGTACTATGGAATTTATATGAAACACTAGCATGCGACGTCACAATCAAATTACCTACTCTTTATAGTTTTAGACGGGTTTTAAAATAGAAATTGTGTCTAAAACTAACTGCTGTCTATGTTTCTCTATTAATCTTCTGATGCTTTATTTCATGCAAAGTGTAAAATAATTTATTTTAAAATACTGTCAAATACCCTATTCATGCGATAATTTCATCTAAATAAACCACTATATGATTACGGATATCATCATTCTTAGGATAAAATCGCGGGCACTCGTGCATAACGTGTTTCTAGTTTTCGTGGAAGATCTTCAACAATCTAATATTTCAAAGTATGATTATTTATATTCCTTGGTATTTATGAATTGTATCATCGCCCACACTGTAAACTGACAGTTCGTGAACCTTATTACGAGAGGCATAATGTCCACTGATGGGCAGTTAAGAGTTGCTGTTGCGTTTATACAGGAGACAGGAATCGGCTATAAAATAATTACACGGATGAAATACCCCATTTGATATTATTTCAGAGAAATTGAATAAAATCGCAATAAAGCTGGCAAAAAGAAATTTATTACGATTGGGAGATTTTCAAGCCGTTAATTTTGTTTTCGCAGTTTTCTGTGTCATTGCTTTATTTTCAGACTATTTTTTAAAGATTAACGCTATTCTAATTTCTTATTAGAGAAGTTCTGTATGTATTCTTTTATAAACCACTAACGACGAGCCCCGGCTTCGCACGGGTTACACAAAACGTTAACAAATTGTACACTTAAACCTTCCTCAAGAATAACTCTATTGATAAGTGAAAACCGCATGAAAATCCGTTCACTAGTTTTTGAGTTTATCGCGAACGTCACGCGCGCGCTCGAGCTACATACATCGCCATTGTTAGTAGCTCGGTACTGCTTACGCTAGTGCGTGTCTTTTTTTAAATAAAATAAATAAATTTAAATTACTAGACTTATATCGACCGGGACATGAACCGTGATTACCTTTTGTATTGTTTTCGAGCTCCCGATATTTCGACGCAGTTACATGCATCTTGTTCACGGGTAACTGATGGTAGCGGGAGCTCGAAAACAATACAAAGGGTAGTCACGGTTCATTGAAACTAACCGTGAACCATTCAAAACTAAAATTTAAATTAAATAAATTTAAATAAATACGAATACTCCACTGTCCGTCTGTCTGTCTGTCACCAAGTAATTGAATCCGACTCACGCTTGACTGCACATTTCTAATAGGTTTTCCTGTTATAACCCTAAAAGTACCGTAGACCGGGGTGACTTTGGAAAATTTGGGGTTACTTTGATAGATTTAAAACGGCTATAGAATTACCATTATTCATTATTTACTGAAAATGTTCATGTAACTAGTTAGATTACTATATATTCATATTCACCTACTGAAAAAAATCTCGCATAAATATAATATATTATGGCTTAAAAACTAGAATTTTAAAGTCGCCCCTGCATTTGAAAGTCACCCCGGTCAATGGTACGGAACCGTCGGTGGGCGAGTCCGACTCGCACTTGTCCGGTTTTTACACTGTGCTACAGCACTAAGTAAGTAAGAATACGTACTGTCGCCTTGCGGCCGACGCTGTGGTGTCCCGTTCCGCTGCTCTGGTGTCTCGGAGCACCCTGGCCGGCACCAGGCCCTGTCGAGATCTGATCTCGCCAGCATCCACGTTAAGAATACGTACTGTTGCCTTGCGGCCGACGCTGTGGTGTCCCGTTCCGCTGCTCTGGTGTCTCGGAGCACCCTGGCCGGCACCAGGCCCTGTCGAGATCTGATCTCGCCAGCATCCACGTTAAGAATACGTACTGTCGCCTTGTGGCCGACGCTGTGGTGTCCCGTTCCGCTGCTCTGGTGTCTCGGAGCATCCTGGCCGGCACCAGGCCCTGTCGAGATCTGATCTCGCCAGCATCCACGATAAGAATACGTACTGTCGCCTTGCGGCCGTGGTGTCCCGTTCCGCTGCTCTGGTATCTCGGAGCACCCTGGCCGGCACCAGGCCCTGTCGAGATCTGATCTCGCCAGCATCCACGTTAAGAATACGTACTGTCGCCTTGCGGCCGACGCTGTGGTGTCCCGTTCCGCTGCTCTGGTGTCTCGGAGCACCCTGGCCGGCACCAGGCCCTGTCGAGATCTGATCTCGCCAGCATCCACGTGAAGAATACGTACTGTCGCCTTGCGGCCGACGCTGTGGTGTCCCGTTCCGCTGCTCTGGTGTCTCGGAGCACCCTGGTCGGCACCAGGCCCTGTCGAGATCTGATCTCGCCAGCATCCACGTGAAGAATACGTACTGTCGCCTTGCGGCCGACGCTGTGGTGTCCCGTTCCGCTGCTCTGGTGTCTCGGAGCACCCTGGCCGGCACCAGGCCCTGTCGAGATCTGATCTCGCCAGCATCCACGTTAAGAGTACGTACTGTAGCCTTGCGGCCGACTCTGTGGTGTTCCGTTCCGCTGCTCTGGTGTCTCGGAGCACCCTGGCCGGCACCAGGCCCTGTCGAGATCTGATCTCGCCAGCATCCACGTGAAGAATATGTACTGTCGCCTGGCGGCCGACGCTGTGGTGTCCCATTCCGCTGCTCTGGTGTCTCGGAGCACCCTGGCCGGCACCAGGCCCTGTCAAGATCTGATCTCGCCAGCATCCACGTGAAGAATACGTACTGTCGCCTTGCGGCCGACGCTGTGGTGTCCCGTTCCGCTGCTCTGGTGTCTCGGAGCACACTGGCCGGCACCAGGCCCTGTCGAGATCTGATCTCGCCAGCATCCACGTTAAGAATACGTACTGTCGCCTTGCGGCCGACGCTGTGGTGTCCCGTTCCGCTGCTCTGGTATCTCGGAGCACACTGGCAGGTACAAGGCCCTGTCGAGATCTGATCTCGCCAGCATCCACGTCTTCCAGCACTCGGACCATCCATCTGGAAAATGGGAAAATTTGTTTTTAAAATAACTCGTTAAATTAAAAAAAAACGGGTTGCACTCCGGGAGTGCCAGCAGAAGTGAAAACTCAACGACATTGTAACTCAAAATATTAATAACAGCGCCATCTAGTGCAAAATGTCTGCAGTACTATGTATATTTGAGGTTAACGCCATCTAGCTTTTCGCATTACTTGAAACCCCTAAGCACATCACTGTGAGTACTACAGTTATATTAATACCAGTTTGAGGGAAACTCACTATGGCATTTAAATCAAACACAATGACATTGTCCGTCACACGTGACGTCACGCAAGCGCCCTGCGCCGCCTAAACGAAACAGCAGGCTCAGGCATACATTTTCGCCGCGCGGTAGAAAGAGAGGGTTACGCCTTACGCTGTCTCGAGTTTAACATTTTTTCCCCACCTCAAAAAGTGCACAGCGCCGCTAAAGAAGTTTTCACTTCAAAAAAAACTTGACAATATTATGACAGTAGCGCACCAATCAGTGAGGTACAAGTTACAATAAAATAGCTATCGCAGAAGCACTACCACCAGTTTTAACATTGACATATTCACTCACGTTTAAGTAACTTACTTTCTATGCATCTCGCTCGTACTCGCATATTAGTGCAAGCGAGATGTATAGAAAGTAATTTACGTAGACGCGAGCTAATCTGTCATTGTCAAAACTGGTGGTAGCCGTACAGGTGTATATAGGTATTCTCAAATAGGTAGGTTCATTCGCATGGATATTACGATGTCACAAATAGACACACAAATGTCACATGTTAGACTAACACCTCTCATATTGCATCGGGGTTAAAGATGATTTTATTTCGTAATAAATAGTGTATATTAGGCTGCTTACCTAATACCAAACCGAGCGAGCCGTGACATAGTCATCAAAACTAGCTAGAAAGGATTTGCTGAAATTTTGAATATTTTACCCCACTTATTAAACCCCAAATTTAACGGGGCTCACAGATTCCCAGTTCGCCGGACGATATAAGACTGTCAGTGTTCGGAACTATCACCTTTTGCATTTAACTGACAGGCGGATATCATCCGGCGAACTGGTAATCTGTGGGCCCCTTTACGTCCTTGACTTGGCTTAAAGTTGACATCCCAATTGTCATAGTTGACAGCCGATTTGCTACCTCTATTGCTTAAAATTGAGGGTGGCAATCATTGTGACAGCAAAAACTTGGGATAGTGTCCAGAACACATATTGTCGTCATCTAAAATGTCGGTCGCTCAACTTTTCCCACACATTTATATTTATTAACACTTTCTTTTATTTCACGCCAACAAATCGGGAACTGCCATTCAGACAGCGACACATATGCGTCAACGGTATAGAGCACCATGTCTTAGATTCTGTATTAGGTGCATAATATGCCTAAGTACTTTTTTTTTGCTGGGACATCAGTTAGCCGCGATCACCAGTGAAACCTGTGTTGAAACGTCGGTAAATAAAGGTAGGGAATAAAATAAATTCGCGATAGACCCGTCTATAAATGTGAGTTAATATGTGTTCAAAACGCGAAAGTTAAGCCAAAGAGCGCTACCTCAAAAGAGAATTCATTGCTAACTTATACTTTAGTTTCTATTACTGAGAATTCCATTTTCAAAATCATTTGTTTTTGAGATTCGGCTTAGGAGAGCAGAGTTTTCAATTGCATTTTTCAGTCATAATATCGGCCGAAAGACGACGACGTCCACTGCTGGCCGTAGGCCTTCCCCAGGGATCACCACAACGACCGGTCTTGCGCCGCTCTCATCCATCGGCTCCCCCGACTTTAACCAGATCGTTGGACCATCTTGTGGTGGGGCTTTTCCTGCTGCTTTTTCCGGTTTGCAGTCGCATTTGTCAGTGTTAATTAATAAATGTAATTCAAAAACTAAATCCACAACTCCAGGGCTACAGGATCTTCGATTGAGAAAGAGGAGGAAGAGCTTACCATTACCTACTAAACCCACACCAGCGTTTTACGGCCAACATAAACGGTCTTCCCAGTGTTACACCATAAATCGTCTGAAATAGACGAAAATGATGATGATGGGCTTTGTCTTTTTGAAGTTTTATAAAAAAATTGATTGGGAGCAAAGTTGCACGCGTGCTATGCGTGAGTTTTACACACCATCTAGTGGGCGTCGTCTGTGGTCACCGATCATCAAAAACGAAGTCGAACCAACGCTTCCGTCGCTTCGACACGCGGAAGCTTTTAGCGCTCATCAAACTTGTGACGTCACTCCAGAATTAGGGTTGTCACTTTAATTAATGATGAAAATGTAGGGCAAGTTAAACTACGTCATAAGTTTATAATTAGATTTGTCGCTGTATTATAATTTCTGTGTGAGGTTTATTAGGGCTACATCGGACACTTTGTCTCTGCAACGCTTAACAAGGTAAAAAAGATCATAGTTATAACTAAAATAGATTGGCGAAATTGGAAATTATATTTCACAATAATACGCGTGTACCGTAAAATGGGGTGAGTTGGGTGAAATTTGACTTTCAAACCTCGATAAGATTTTATTTTTACATGTGAAAACTGAATGGTGTATGTAACAAGTGGTTCGGACGTTTGTATTTTAGTTTGTATTTTATTTTGGGTAGTTCCATTTCATAACTTTGACGATAAAGAGGAAAACCCACCTCACCCCGTAGTGCCTCGTATTTGGGGTGAGGGGGTTTTTCATACAAAGGTGATTTTGTAAGATTGTTGGATCGATTTTTTTTATTATGAATATCATTTTAAATTGGAATAGGTACATTATTTTTGTAGCAGTAGCCTTAAAAACCCACCTCACCCCCCTCTCAATCCTTCTCTCCCCATTCATAACCCATAGCTCCCCGCGAAACCTACTCACCCCGTTTTACGGTACATATATAAAAAAAACCGTTGAGATTTCGAACAAGTATTCTTCAAAAGTTATTAAACTCCACTAAAAAATGAAAAGCACCTAAGGGGAGAAAATAATGAAATCGCGGGCGGATCTTTTTATTTAAATATATTAATTAACTCTTAGGTAATATTGTTAGGAATCCGTGATTAATTTCAGACATGTTGTATATGCCGTGAGTCCTAATAACTCCGATAATATACATAAATAGGTATAATTTGAAACACAGCCAGAACTGGCGATATTTAAATAGTCATAAATATTTGTCAATAAACGTTTTCCATTCCAAACGACTCGGGAAGTCAGTGGCCATCGCACAAATATTTGCCCTTTCAGTGTGACATGATTCATGCTTAAACATTCTCGTACACTCGTAAATGTCAACTTGTAAAATAGTGTCTATTTTAGAATGAGTTTAACTGTTTTCTGTTGACTTCCTTAAAGCTAATGCTTGTTTGCAAAAGTAAGAAAGTAAAATAGATAAGAAGAAAAAATCTTATCTTAGGTACAATGTACCTACATACAATTATCAGCAGGAATGACATTGTAAGGAACGGTTTACCTTTATTTTGCCGTCAATTTTTCTGCAGATTTTCGTTTCACAGAAAAATTTTCAAGTAATTTCAAATCGCAAAATAATCTTTACATAGAATATTTACTTCAAATTATTTTAGTTCGGATAATTATGTTTCACCAACAATTTTAAACATTAGTTTTGTTTCAAGAACAATTTGTTCATGTAATTTCATTTCACAGAATCATCGAAAGTCACTTCTTATAAATACGGTTCACAAAAATTTAATATACAGAATAGTCATTTAGTCGAATTTTATTTATTTAGTCGTTAATTTAACGCAATCTGCTTCTCTGGAAGGAATTCGTTTTTAGGGGTTTCCGTTCTAGCCTAACCCATTTTTCTGGCAACAGTTCATTTTCTTGGGGGTCGCAGTTCTAACCTAACCCACTTTTCTGGCAACAGTTCGTTATCTTGGGGGTCGCAGTTCTAACCTAACCTAACCCATTTTTCCAGCAAGGGTTCCTTTTCTAAGAGGTTGCAGTTCTAAAGTAACCTAATCACCTGTTTTCGCAATTTCAATAGATAATACTACGAGTATGTGAAAGGTAATTTAGTAAAATAATAATTTTATTGTTGAAATTAATATTCTGGGGACTGTAGTGTAACACAAATAATATTCAATGAATAATAATTCTACAGTCAGTCTTTTATTTTATTTAAAAATCTTTGAATAAATATTCTGAATTTTAATCAAGTTACAAAATAAATTTCTTTGAAATGAATAATCGAAGAAAATGTGCGATTCGATTATTCTATGAATAATTTTCTGTATAACAATATTCTGCAAAAAAATTGGCGGTAAAATAAGGGTACACCTTTATTTATTTAACTATCTATATAGAGTTTAGATATTTTATTTTTGAGTGACAACCCTAGATAGAAGTCAACAACCTCGAGTTCAATAGCTACATTAGCTTTTAGCTGAGATTTTCTTTTGCAACAGTGTATTGCATTGGATATGTCGGGTACTAAAATAGTTATAGTCATAGTATATATCATCTTTTTTAATAGCAATATTTTACTCAATATGCGAGTCAAAAGACTCTGACAAAGGCCTCTGCAGTCCGCAATGGATTTCGATTTCTACATCGACCGGCCGTATGATACGCTACTAAATAACATTTTTGATCTAGAGGCATATACCATACAAGCAATACGATATTTCTTCTCTTAACCCTTTACCAGGCTGACATTTCAAAAATGACAATCGAATGTCAGTCCTACTCGTCGAAAATAGAACATACCTAATTATGTTTGAAGCGCCGTATGTGGGAATTAAATATCCCTTAGCCTGGTAAAAGGTTAATGAGCTTTCTGCTCTGCAAAGGAAAAGTTCTCGGATATAACAGGAAAAAAAATCACATCAAAATAAAGGAAAATCTGATTTTGAAAATGGAAAATTTCGATTCCCGTACAAAAAATAAAAAAAGTGTCTGAAATTAATTCATGTGAAAATATCGCAGTTTTAGAAACTTTCCGTCAGTAGTTACTTCAATTCGCAAACGAGATCAACGTACCCATAAGTTTTCTCACAAGTACATACATACATTATTAACAAAACTAGAACATGTAATTAACATAATAAAACCAATGATTTACAAAAAAACAACACATTGACCGACTTCAATGTTATTAAACTATCAATCTTCTATCAAAAGCTGCCGGCCATATAATGGTTGCAATTTCATCGTTTCTAGTGTCATGCGTTACTCTCACACTAACATTGTTTAAATGTAACGTATGGAGGGTAAAGGTAAGGGAGTCTTTTATGGGAGAATATTTGCAAAAGTGTCCAGCTGTCAGCAGTAAATAACAGTTCCAAATATAAAACTTTAAACTCTCGTGTTTTGTACACATATTTAATTACACAAACGGGTCTACCGCGATATAATTTCATTGTTTATACCTTTTTTGTTCTTTCCGTGACCACAGCTGTTGAAACTCTGTTCCAAATATCTCCAGAGTAGCGCAAGAGTTGATAAGAACGTAAGAGTTATTGACGGAGTGAAGTGCGCTGTCAAGGATTTGTAATTTTTACACGGCTGCCCAAAAAAGGAGTGTACCTATTGTTTATCAAATATTCTAGGTATTGTGGCGCCACCTAATTTTTCACGGACACTTTTTGATACCTGCGGGCTCAGCACGGTTCCATTTTTATCGACTATCACTATGCGCGTCCCTTTCGCACTTACATACTTGTTAGAACGTGACAGGCATGGTGACAAGGGATAAAAACGCGACCGTGCTAAGCCGCCTGGAGATTGATTTCCTTACCTCTACCGTCCATAATGCAACGGCAACTGTGACAGGCGTTGAAAGTGTGATCATCATAGTTCTGCACTATATAACTGTCATCGCGAAGTATTCAGTTTTCTTCAGTGGACCAAAACTAAAGTGAACTTTGATTAAATGCAGTTTTTACGAATCTCAAGGTCTTACTAAAATGGTTTCAGACACGAAAAGTTCGCTGAAAGGGAATAAAAGTCCTGAATTCTCTGAATTTCAGCTATCACAGTAAATCAAGTGTACTGGGAAAGGGGCGCCGCGTAGAAATATGACATTCGCATACCAGAGTTACGCAATTTATTATTTAAATGCTGAGTTGGGCTTGATTTGAAGTGGCTGACCGTTTGTTTTGGGTTAATTTAGGAACACAATAGGCGATTATTTTTAAAATTTTGTGAATTCTTTGACCGTGTTGACATACTCTCAGATTTTCAAAAAAAAAAACCTTTAAATATAGGTTTAGCTAAATCCTAAAGTAACATGTAAGAAAAGAAGCATAATTCAATAATTACATATTATCCGATATTCGCACATATTAAGTATCCGGCGGTGGGAGAAGGGAGAGTACCTAATGCTTTTTTGGATGCGAATAAGGAAAACCAGTAAACAATGACACCGGCAATGATACTTTTGTAGGGAATTCGAAAGCCCTACAGCCAATCTAATTGTCTGTTGCCTATCGCATAAAAACATGTGAACATGAGCCTTAGAACCAACTTATTACATATGTTTATGTTATATCAGTCGAGTCGGCCTATTTGTTAAACCTTCAAATACAAAATAGGTTTACGAAGATATCTTGCCCAAACAGATACCTATGAATATGAAGTAAGGTTAAAAGCTTATTAAACAACCATAAAAAAGCGGATGTGCGTGCGTCTAGCGCGCCCTTTACGCAACGTGTGCGATGGGCGGTGCGCAGACGCAGCGAGTAGAGAGCTGTGACCAGTGTAACGTGACCTGAGGCTACCGCGAAAACCGAAATTCGAAAGGCGTAATAAGACTGACAGAGAAAAATGTCCGCAATTTGCGAACTTCGGTTTTCGCGGTTATAGCCCTGTTACTTGTTGGTCTCAGGGTTATGTACATCGCAGTTCAGTTGTATAATTCTTGATATTTTATTTATATAAAAGGAAAAATTGTAAAATTTACCGCTTCCGGTAAGACTCGAACTTGCGACCTTTCGGAACACCAGTCCGGTCGCTCTTAACTAACTGTAGGCCTAGCACATGAGGGGCGCGACAGTATCTCGCCCGCGAGATAGACTACCCGTCTTTTTATAACTGTATTAATTAAAGAGGGACGGGTAGTCTATCTCGCAGGCGAGATACCGTCGCGCCAATCATGTGCTAGCCCGGCTGAGCTACGGAAGCTTACCAAAAGCGTGTAAATCTTTCCATTCCATGCATCATACTACTAGATATCCTTCAGATTATTTAGTTAATTATTAAATTATATATTCAAATTAATTATTGAATTGAGAGTGTTATTCTCGCGTTATGTACACAATTACACATATTTAATTACACAAACGGGTCTACCGCGATATAATTTCATTGTTTTTACCTTAAATTCCGACGTTTCAGCTTAGTTGCACCACCACACCACCACACACCACAGCTGGTGCAACTCAGCTGAAACGTCGGAATTTAAGGTAAAAACAATGAAATTATATCGCGGTAGACCCGTTTGTGTAATTAACTATTTAATTAAGTAATTATTAAAACTAAAATACAGGATTTTGGCGCATATATAATTGTCGAGCGGTTGGAATAAGACAGTGGATGTTGATATTACACCGGCTTCCTTTTGATATCGAATGTAGGACAAGAAACCGGATTGATTTGATAGTGCTTTATGTGAGCCGGAGGCGTTGTTGTGAAAAACACGATTTTTCATCGAGGTCATATGAAAATCGTGGTTTAAAACTTAATATATGGGTCGTTTCATTAACAGTTGTACACTACAATTTGTTTCAGGTTTGGGACTTGGGTTTAAAGATTTTTATTACTCATAATTCTCATAAAGAACATAAGTTCACTTAAACTAAACTGAAAATCGTAATTCAAGACCAAAAAAAGTAAGACAATGTTGCCACTGCAATACATTGTTTGTAAAATAGAAATTCCTTTTTTATAAATAAACACGCTAAGATATTTTTTTTTGGTATTTTACTTCTACGATTTAAAAAAGTACTTTTATTTACTTATTTTTACATAAATACAAGACGGCCAGTAAAAAGTGGCAACATTGTCTTACTTTTTTTGGTCGCGAATTACGATTTTCAGTTTAGGTACTCATAAAAAATTTCACGCGTGGTTTACAATATCCAGTTAATCGATGATGTTTAATATGGGTACGTTATTAGACTTATTAGTAATATCAGTGATATATTTTTAAACTTGGTTTTAAACATTTTTAATGATTTGCAATAAATATTTCACTTCACTAGGTAACGGCTCGATTCGGAAAATGAATTAGATTTCTACTAGACTTCAACAAGTTACGATACGGATAATTTAAAGATATTTGTAAGATAGATAAATGTCAAATTTGACGTTTCCGCGATTCTAGAGGTCCTCTTGAACGATTTCGACAAGTTATGACTTAGATATCCAAGTCACATCTAGTCGATATCTAATGTAGATCTAGTTGATCTCTAAATCGTCTCAAGATCTTGTGATTAGCTCGAAATCCGAATAGGCCTGTAAGTTATTGTACATTCTGTGCTCTCTCGTACATGATGTCTCTTTTGCCGTATCCTGTTCTGTGCTTAAAAAGTTTGATTCTATTTGTATTTCTCAGACAATGTCCAAAATTTCGTTTCATTTTGTCAATGTCAGGCATGTCTTTTATGTAAATTCTACGCAAAATCTCAAGCTCTTTCGATCTTAATATGAGAAAAAAAGTATTTTTAATACATGTACACGATAAATAAAATATATGTGTAGAGGATTAAAAGGCCAGCGTTGTGAGACATTGACTTGATAAACGAAAAAAGTACATATCCTTATTTCGGGGTCACAATCTTAAAAATATAATAACGGTCCTCTTTTAGTACACTGGTTGGACTAAAAACAGGTCACGCCTTACGAGGTTAAGATGTGTACATAAATATGTTATCGTGTTTTGACAAAATACATAAAACAACAATGAACGGAGCCAACAAAGTAAGATTTCCAGCTGTTTGAACTAATTACAAGCTTTGTTTACATGCGGGGGATTTATTTTGAGTTGGGTAAATGGAACGTACGAATTAGATAGCGGCGTGGTTAATTTTAAAACTTAAGAACTAACTCCAGTGCTTAGGTATTGTATAAAACCGAATGTGCTTTAGTTTCGACCGAAACCAAATCTTCGGCTGAAGCATGTTTAAATTTTATGTCGAAAACTGCCGAATCCGATACATCGGTCGGACATCGAAAATACAGTTGCGGCGGGGACTAAAAATTGGGCAGTTTTAGACGGCGTGTCCAACTGTCCACCATAGGTAGATGTTAGGATGCGTAGCGGCGGTTATTTTTTGTTAAGAGCCCATCAACGTGCACACTATCGCCACTGCTAAATAATCGTGATTATTTAAATTTAACCAAAGATATTTAAAAAAGGAGGCCACTATGTACTGTATCTTGTATTTAAGTACCTTTTGAATACATCAAACTAGTTTTAATGTTGCTGAATTCGTCAATCTATGCGTCCAAAGTTAAACGGCCGTTTTTTTTGTTCATAGATCGACAAATCCAGCAACATAAAAACTAGTCTGATGTATTCAAAAGGTACTTAAATACAAAATACATTACAAAGCGGCAGTAAATAAATCTTTCGTTAAATTTAAATAATCTCGCAAGTGTGCACGTTGATGGGCTCTTAAAAACGGATAGAGAATCAATCAATTTACCTATCCTGGTTCAGCGTGAAGCCACTAGGGGCTTAGCAAATATAAAAATCCTCAAACGCGAAAGCACTTTCCATGCCAAATAGGTCCGCTATATCTCGCTAATTCGCAATGCGGAAGACACAATGTAGGCCGACACGAGCTAATGGGTGTAAACCAAACTAATTCGTGTACTACATCGCTAATCGCGGATTAGAACTGATTTGGGAGAGTGACAGCACCCATATGGACCATCTTGGCCAATATTCTGAAAGTGATATTTAAGAATTAGTACCGACAGTTTTTTGTGCTATATTACTACTATTTATACAATTTTGTAGTTTTTTTGGCTAAATGACGAGCTAATGGGTGTAGAACATATTAATGTGTATACTACATCGCTAATTGCGGATTTATATGTGCACGTGACAGTACCCATATGGTCCATCTTGCTTGGCCAATTTCAAATGTAGAAAGGAGAACGGGAATCTCCCGTTGACCACGAATCACGAACGTTGTAAAGGATCCGAAACGTCGGGATGTATTTTAAATTAATTATCTGAGATGTAATGCGTTTACATAGTTTTATTTCGACTTGAGCGAAGACGGTAATCCAGATTAATGGCTCCCGATCTCATTTGCGGACCTTTGTACCGGCCGTAAATCTTCTGTCTCATTTACTACCCATTAAGCAATGCTCTAGATCTGCCTGTCCAGGACTAAAGACTGAATACATGGAATTAGCAAGTTCCAGTGCTGGAATGTGCTCTTTCTAAACCATAGCAAATATACAACCAAAAAAACCGGACAAGTGCGAGTCGGAATCCGAGGGTTCCGTACTTTTTAGTACCTATTTGTTGTTATAATAAGAAATATATCATCTGTCAACTGTCTAGCTATCACGGTTCATGAGATACAGCCTGGTGACAGACAGACAGACGGACAGACGGACATTGGAGTCTTAGTAATAGGGTCCCGTTTTTACCCTTTGGAAAAATTCTGAAAATTGAAATTAAGTTAATGCAGTGACAAAATGGATATTGTATGAATTTAATTTACATAGTACAAATTTCTATTTTTCTTGCACAATTGTGAAAAAAACCAAACGGACAAAATGAAACGGAAAACGGACTAAAATTCGGCATGAAACAGCCGGGAAGGGAAGACTTGAGAAAAACATACGAATGTGTCGGTATTAGAAAGGAAGATGAAACGAATACCTACTGTTGTCCCTCCGTAACACATAATTATGTAACGTTCTCTTTCTCGCTTGCTAATAAAGTGTGCCTTCATTACTGCTTGGATCCGTCGTGATGTCGTGAATTGTGTGAAGCACTAGTAGCAATATAAATCACTAGATCACTAGACTGAACCTTGCTAGAAAGGGATGCATATATTGTTTTTATGTCTCGTTTTTCAAGACTGCGCTTTCCAGTCATACACAATACATGTTAATTCCTTGACCAGCCTTCACTGATCAAGGCATCAAAAGGAACACATAAATTTCGCACGCCCGATTCGGACCGTCAGTCGTTTGGCGCCAATTTAAAACACATTTTTTAGGTTAAGTCAGCCCTTCGAGCAACACCGGCTTCCACACACACATCGGAAGGGAGGGGCCCAAGCGATATCTTACCGTACAAATCTTTCTGCCATTTTTTGCGGGGAAAAGGTGCACACAGTCGCACTTCTCACACACTTACATACAAAATCCAATCTGTAATGACGACACAAATACATAGAAAATGACAAACGTCAAAGACAAATCTTGCAAACCTCGATCTCTTTTTGTGTACGGACGAGTCACAAGTGTCACAACACGCATACTAACACATTTTTGTCGAAGTATTTTATTGTATTCTGACAGATGAGAAGTCGGATTTGTCGCTCGACCGATTAGTGTAGTAAATGAAGCAAGTTGTTGTATGGAGACCCATGCATTAATTTCTCAGTCGATGGAATTTAGCTTGGTTATTGTATAGTATGAGCCGAGACTAACATTATAAATATCCAAAAAAAAAACACTCCTAAGTTAGGTAAAAACACAAATCTGATTATATATTGAACCGAGTAATTCCTCAGTCCAAAATTATTTTACAAAATAAGTTATTTGTATCAGTATGTGATACTAGAAAAAAATCTAAAAGTTTTGTCAAACATGAGAATATTTTTTTATGATACTTCCTTTTTTTGACGCTCATTTTCATCGGAAAATTGCTCTGTCATTTTTTTCTTCTTATATGATCTTAGAATATAATTTGGCGCAGTGGGTAAAAAATCCAAAAAAAATGCGTATCGAAATGTATGTATTATAAAACTATTAAAAACTGAGAGTGGAAAATTTTTATATTTTCATTTTGTAGGTATAAAACGGCAATAAAATGGCATTCCAGTGAAAAAATTAGACTGAGCAATTTTGCGGTCCAAGACACGCCAAAAAATTTTATTTTATTAATACTGGTATTTTTGCTGGGATATTTTTTTGATATTTAATATATTGTTGCAATACGTTACATGAATATGTCTGGTTAAGAAAGTTTGAACGGAGCATTTTTCCGTAAAAAGATATTAACGATTTAAGACTTTAGGTATTTACTTTAATTCTATTATTATTATTCTTTGGAAATTTATACAATACTTTTTATTTATTGATACTTTATCATACTGTAAAGTTTTTTCTGGCTGAGGAATTACTGCGGGGTCCACTACCTTTATTTACTACACTATTTGTACTGGGCGAGCAAAATCGATAAATCCAACAATTACATGAGACTAAAATATAATAATTGTGTTTAAATGTAATTAAACGTATAATATGTAAAAAAAATATTACATGTGAAATGTAACACCTCCTTTTTCTAAATTTGATGTCTCCGACCTCTTTTTACGACAAAAAACCGAACTATTAGGCATTTTTTCTGCTGCTGTGTTCACGCGCGCGTCTGGACTCGGTCTAGTGAAAAATCAGAGCGCAACTAGTTTTATTACCCGCGCTAGATCAGTTGATCTTGTACCTAGGCAGAGGGGAAATAGTGCGAATGCCGCCTCCCTTCCGTGTTGCTCGAAGGTTAATTCCTTGACCAGCCTTCACTGATCAAGGCATCAAAAGGAACGCATAAATTTCGCACGCCCGATTCGGACCGTCAGTCGTTTGGCGTCAATTTAAAACACATTTTTTAGGTTAAGTCAGCCATATTGGAATTATGATTTTATTACTGAAAACATTTAATTTCAGCATCGATATGTGGAATCGGGTTAGTTTATTGAATGTTGTCATTCGCTTTGACGTTGATTTTAATTTAGGTTAGTTATTTGGGAAAAGCTGAAAGTAATGCTAAATGTAAGTAAATGTAATTTATTAGGTCACCACTTATCTTGGACGATTGGTGAGATGTTACAATGTTGACGAGCACTCTCTGACTAAAAGGTTTGGCTGGGTGCAATTTTTTTTTATTTGTAACTCAAAATTAAGTAAATAATTTAACTACGTTTTAATCCTACTATATATTAATTACGCAACAACCTCACCAATCGTCTTAGTGGGGTAGTATTTGAACGACAACCGACAGCAATTTCACAGGGCTTTTATTCTATGTTTTCGCTAAGTTTATAAATTTTATAATGTTTGAAGCAGACCAGAAAAATAATATATGAAGATAATGCTGTCAAGTGAAATAGAGATCTCAAAATGATCAATTGATCAGCAATTCAGCATACCGACGAGTGACGAGTTTTTCTATAGGTCCTACTTAAACTTTGTGACCTTCGTAGGTATAAACATGTACATAAAGCCGAAGAAATATCTGACGTGCACTGTAAATGACAATGCTATACGAAAAGGCGTAAATCTACAATTGTATCATTGCTCATATTTAATTACACAAACGGCTCTACCGCGATATAATTTCATTGTTTTTACCTTAAATTCCGATGTTTCAGCTGAGTTGCACCAACTGTGGTCACGGAAAGACTGACGTCGCAGCAAATGTCAACGGAGATATAAATAAAACAACACTAAACTACCCGAAATTAGTTTAAAATGTTCGGGGTAGACAAAGAAATTTCAGCTACCCGTTGTGTAATTAAATATGTGTACAAAACGCGAGAGTTTTAAAGTGTTGTATCATTGCTTTTGGTCATTTTTTGTGCTTCGTACAAAACTTTGTTTACGAAGCACTTATAGGATCACTTCGGTCTTGTTGGACAAAATACCTCTTGGCGAAGAACTCAGCTCTCCTAATTTATGAACTCGGCACAATTTACGATACTGCTTTTCAGACGGAGCCCTGATAGCTATTACAAAATTGATTTAAAGAGGTCACCGTCGGCAGTGTAAAAAGTCAACGGCGTAAACTGGTCGGTTTATTGTGTTTAAATGCTCGTAAAACACTCAAGGCTTGTCGTTATTGAAAAGTGGAATTTAATCGTGTTGTGGCTATGTTATGATGTAGATCAGGAGATCTATTAAAATTTAACCATTTGTTATGGATTTTAACTGGTTTTGATGCGACTTTGACGATTGTCTTCGTAATTTGCGCAGAACTCACGCACGGATTTCACTTTATTCGAAAATTAACGTAAGATATATTTAAGGTCGCATCAAAGCAAGATCATATTAGTACATTGTAGGAGAGGACGGAAAACCGCTAAAAGATGGACGAGTGAGTTTTGAGGGCCGACACGTTAGTGGAGGCCCTCGAATAATACGAGTCCATCTTTAGCGTTTACGGCCGAGGCATTACATAGTGCTTTTCACGACTACTGCGAGGAAATAAGAAAACATTTGCATAACTATAAGTACTCGCGATTTCTCTGGTAGAAAATTACTAGCCACTGCCTTCTGGTAGCAAATTACTAGCCACTGCCTGTGCTGTCTCTTGAATTTCGGTAGGCGTCAGCGTAACAATATAATTTTCTTCACTAGAAAAACTCATTTTATAGCGAGCGTAGCTTCGTGTTTCTTCTATTTTTTAGTCAAACGCAATTTACACTATCCAATTCAGTGAGTATTTTCCGATCCCGCCTTTTTTACTTTTTTTATCACTTTTAAGAGGCGTTTTTCTGTTGTTTGCTTCAAACCGACTCTAAACTTAGAAGCGTTTTTGCTAAAAAACCACAAACAGCTACAAAAGTAAAAAACGCCTTAAGCGTGAATCGAATGAACTGACTGAATGAATGAATGGTTTTGACATTTCTTTTTTTTTTTAACAAGAAATTGGTCCTATAAATATCCTAATTTTATTTTTGAAGGAAAAGGTTGCGCCAATAAAGACCTTTTATTGATTTTTATGTTTTAAATGATACTCATTGCTGTAGCGAACTGTCACCAATGACAGATGATGATAACAATGAAACATTGTAGTAGTGGTGGTTCAGGTGCTACAGCTATTGCCTACTTTCCAGCTTGGTTTTAGACCATCTATTGCCACATTTCCGAACAGTGGCGTGAAAAAACCATAGTTGTTGTCATAGTTGTAGTCAAAACCAAATGTTAAATAATCAGGCTCCAGATCGCAACTTGTAATTTTTTTCACATTTTTGTTATGTGCACTACATTTTTTTAGAACCATAATACTATAAAATATTTTGCAATGAGTTACGCAAGTCATTTTCATATAGGTACCAACTATACCAATTAAAAATCTTACATTTTCATTAAGAAATGATTTGTTAACGATTAAACTAAAAATTTTCATTGTTGTAAAAATGATAAGGACAACTTTATTATAGATATTTTTAAGACACAATAGCACACTGAAGTTGATGTAAATAGGTATGAATAACTGCTTAAAAAACCGTATTATACTTGTCATAAAAACAAATGACAGGTTATTTTTATTAGAAATAAAATGAGTCGCAAATATTAAGATATATTCGCAGAATGTTCGAAATAGCCGATAAGCTTGGACTAGATACAAGCGATAAATGATTTGATTTAGAGGTGTAGGTTATGGACAGCGAGAGAAAATATTATAAATGTAAATAATACAGTCGCGTTATATATAAACTGACAGGCAACGCACATCCCAAACCATCGAAGGTACTTGGGATTCGTTATATGAAAAATAATACCTAGAACATATAAAAGGAAGTTTTGAAATACAACCCCTATTGAAAATGCGATTCTTAACGATTTCTACGCAGTTGAAGTCGTAGTCGAAGAATAGTAATAATTGTCTAAAAGACGATATTAAATGTACTACTTGTGTTTCAATTTCTGAAATAAATGAAATGCGTCTTTTTAAATCATCTAAAAGTGTTTGTGCTAGTGCTTTATTTAAATAGCAATAAAAATAATATTTTGAGTCTTGAATCTAAGTAAGAGTAAGTTTGTTTTGGGTATACCTGAATCAATTTAGTATTAAGAAATTAGGTAATTAGGTATAGTCACCTGCAATAATATGTAACTCTTCGAAGGCCGCAAAAATATGTGACACGCTCTTATGGCTCTACAAGTAAGATCGTGTCAGATATTTTTGCTGCCTTCGTTGTGTAACATATTATTGCAGGTGACTGTACTATTTAAGAAGGATCATAAATATCTATAAATTATGTTATCGCCGTCCTAAGGGTCTTCACATTTAGCTTTTCTTATATTATAAAATCATCGCAACGACGGGTGAAAAAAACTCCATGTCGAAAATACCAAAATACCCGTCTAGACAATTTGGGCCAGATCAGGGTAATTGCACATCCGACATTAGCTGAAGTGGGCGTCACGGCGTGTCCAGAAAGCTAATCCACTTCAGAATTTCGTAGAACCACCCACCATTTTACTCTGACCCCTCTCACCTCCATATCACCGAAGTCTTCAAACAAAATGTCTTGTCGTGAACACTGTTGACTGATCATTCTTAAACCTTATTACTAAAGACATAGGATTCACCGATGGGTAGTGAAAAGTGTTGACGTTAGGAAGTGTCATATATGACGGCTCATTGTAAAATGGTGTCGTTGGATGAATGATCGTGTACTGTTTTTGCGAAAACGGGACGATGACCGGGATGATACATACGATTATTTTTATTTGCACGCTCTAAACAAATGATTTTCTCGAGAGGGCAATAAATTTCTTGGATACCTACCTACCTAAATTTAATATATTTTGCGCTAAATTGTGAGCCCCATTTTGTTGAGATTTGATTAGAAATCTTTAACACATTGTTTGACTTAATACTGGACTTTAATTTTATTGAAGTGATATTGACTAATTAACCATTGAGGCGACCATCCGACCACATGACCAGAAAAGTGCTAGATATCGAAACTAAACCCCGAGGACGAGCAAGACCCCGAAATCACATGGACGTCCGTAGTAAATAAGAACCTCAAAGAAGCCCAAGTCAACAAACAGACGACCCAGGACCGAGCTACCTAGAGACGCACGATACGGAGGGCCGACCCCAAATAAAATGGGAAAGGGCCAGGCAAAGAAGAAGATTGACTAATTAACGTCATTCTCTTACTAAAATAGAGTTAAGGTAAGGATAGTTTCTAGGCGGAGCGACGACAGGTAGATCAACGTGAAAGAAATGAATTAAAGAGGATGATTATGATGATGATGATGATGATTAGTAATATTCATGCGTTTACAATAAGTATATTTTTGTGATAATTCCTAGATTTCGAGATTGCATTACTAATCAAAATTGGATTTAATGGAAACAAGAAATTCTGATTTTTATTTCATTTACGAGGAAGCAAACGAGCAACAATTTTCATGCGCGAAACGTACCTATTCGAACATTCCTTGTCGGCCGAAAATCTGAATAGATTTGGTAGCCAATTTGGTTTAAGTATAAAAAAAACACAAAAGAAAATTAAAGTCTATTAAAAATACCAACATAACGATTATTAAACATGAAAGTGAATAATCTAATCACGCCGTCCCAATTTCAAAACCAGCAGAACATAATTCCCGATCAATTTCAATTTAATTGTAGACTAGAACACATTCACCCTACATCTGGGGACCTTGGTATTATTTTAACAATTGGGTCATCTAAAATGTACATTATGTAATTGTAATATTATCGGAGTTACATGCGAACTGAGAACACGAGAAATACATTGCGGTAAGTGGAGCGGACATTTGTATCTATCATTTTATTCCGTGGCTATTATTTTTCTGTTAGTTTCTCTGGAATTTAGAGACATTGAACTAAATAATTGAATAGTGTTCCATGAGTTATTTTTATTTAAATTTCATTAGACATTAATATCGGAGAATAGTAGGAGGGGGATTGGATAGTTTTTGATAAATTTTTATGAAAATGTTAAGTTAGGAAGCACAGTAAAAATCTTGAAGAGAACGACTCCGGTTAATGGAACGAAGTTTAATATCTCTTAATGACGACGCCAAAAATAGGTTATACTGGTTATACTCACAACTAAAAATCTGTGGGCTTCAGTAGGCAATTTATTTCATACTTATTTAGTTTACTTATATTTATATTTAAGTTTAGTTTTTAATTCGTTTTATGTTTAGTTTATGTATTATTTTAATTATGAAATAAAAATATTTCTTGATTTATTACCATAAGTATCTGAACGAAGAAAATTAAGCAGAGTTCTAGTCTGTTAAATGCAAATCCCTCGTCAAATCAAATCATTAGTTAAGCAAAAACGTTACTTAGAATATTATGCGTCGTAATTCTTATACAGTGGGACTAAGCTAACTCTGCAACAAATTTGCGTGAACAAAGTATGGAAAGTTTCTATAAAAATATGACGTTTGTAATGCCATTTCCATACATGGTTCTGTCAACGTCTCGTGACTAATCGGTGCAAATTTAGCTTAGACGGACTCTAAGCGTTATTACTGCTACGGGCACGATAACATCCCACAATTTGTGCATCTTCTTTGCATTCAAAGTGTTAGATCCGAAAGCAAAGCCCACCAAAATTTACCTTTCCTCAGTCTTCCCACTTTTGCCTTTCGGATGGTTCTTCTTCGGCCTGACCGCGGCTTTGTGCTTCGCTGCGCTGGAGTCCAGAAGTTCCACATCCAGGTTCAGGCCAGGGTCGTTCAGGCGTGCCCTGGGAGTTAGAGTGACCAGTGTTAGGGAGGGGCTAACAATTATGGAGGTGGGATAATGGATGATATACAAGGTGAACACAACAATTCTAAGTAATTATTTTCTGATTTCATTAACTTATTAAAGAAATCAGAAAATAATTACCTGTCAAAATAATAAAGGGTCTCCAAACTTTTTGACAGAAAGGCCACGACCAAGTCTCATTTCTTAGTAGGTAAGGAAAACCGTATATAAGGGAAGACCGTCTACAAGCTCTTTCGTCGCTTTTAACTCTGGCGTACATACACACTTTACATAAAGAAGGTTGGTAGAACAGAAGGAGTGAAGCTCTTCCTTTCTGACTGCGTCTGAGCGACATACGTGTAATAAGAGTGTTCTTGCCTTATACCGGGTGTGGCCTGTAATATGAGCAAAAAATTAAACAGTAGGCTGTACTCCTCATACTGACCAACATTTGTTCAGCGACTTTTAAAAATAACTTGTGGTTTGATTTTTAATACACTTTAAAGTTTATTCTAAGACGCAATGTATTGCGAATTTTGTTATGTTTAAGGCGTGACAAGCAACGTCAATCACAATGATATGGCGTGGCGATGGCGTCCATTGAAGATAATATTTATTTTGTGTGTGTAATATTTATTATAAAAGTTGTTGAACAAAAGTGTCACCGTTTGAAGAGTACAATCTATGTGTTTTAATTATTTGCTCGTGTTGTCAGGCCACACCGTGTAGGTATATATTATGTATAGTCGCTTAACTTCAAACTCGGGTAAATACATCTGTCAGATTATGCGATTTTAGTAGGTATTAAGAAAAGGTAGAGTAGATCTTTGCTGAGAGGGTCGAATGGATTTACCCGAGTTTGAAGATAAGCGACACATAATACGGTCTTCCCTGCAATAAATTTTATATGACGGTCTTTTCCACTTTGACCTGACATGACTGAACTCAACTGTTTAAATAAATTATTTATCCCAGTCCATACCCGCACATGTCATACAAAAAGTGACCTTTTATGAGTCAACACTATCATATTCCCCCTAAAACAACTTTACATAAAATAGTCTAAAACTCTATAACTTTCTGAAACGAAGCTCGCTCTTCCTCTAAAGATAGAAGACGTCCATCAATCATGGGTGACAGTCGCAATGTCAGGGTCCAAGCCTCTCGAGTTGCATCATGTGATCCGGGGCTATTTATACCCCAGCGTTGGGTAACGCAGCCCAGCTGTGGCCCGTTTCACAAAACTACTCGTAGGCACATGTTATAGTTTGAGGTACTATTGTTTGCAGTCAAAGTTTATAGCAAACTAGCGACCCGCCTCTGCTTCGCACGGGTTACGAACCTTAACAAATTATACACTAACCCCTTGTTCATAAAACTTTACGGGCATGATTTAGTTAATTTATGTTTTATCCCTTTCTTACAAATACATAAGTCAAAATGACAGTTAACGATAAAGTATTATTAGCTAATTCTGATTTGTAGCGCGTTTATGAATACGAGGGTTAAACCTTCCTCAAGAATCACTTTATAGATAGGTGAAAACTGCATGAAAATCCGTTCCGTAGTTTTAGAGTTTCGGCTCGATTCGGGAAATAAATTAGAGATTTACTAGATATGAAATAATAAAGATATGTGACGTTCCACGGAAAAAGGTACCATTGCCCCGGCTGATTATTGGAGCGGCGTTAATATTAGCGTAAGCGCCAGCCGCCATAAGGTACCTTTTGCCGTGGAACGTCACATATCTTTACTATTTCATATCTAGTGAATCTCTAAATCATTTCCCGAATCGCGCCGCTTGTCGCGAACATATATACACACAAACAGACAAATGCGACGGCGGACTTTGTTTTAATAAGGTGTAGTGATGAACATTGGGTTTTTAAATAAATTGTAAATTGGGATTCATGGCTTTTTAAAGTAGAGTGATTGGATTGTGTTCAATGAAACTATAAAGAACACACTCTTGTGGTGCAGAGTATTATTACCTTGGCGTTTTGCAGGACGCAACAGACAACACAAAACAGATATAAGTAAGTTGATAAATACTTGGTTCCTATTTGACGACCCAGGTAATAATAATCTGCACCATAAGAGTGTGTTCTTTATGGCTTATTATTAACCGGGCAACTAAATAATTAAACAGGAACTCTCACTGGGCATATAATAATAAAATTTGGCTGTGCATTAATATTTTAGCGCCAATAAATTTATATTAGCCTCAAATTTAAGCATCATATTATTAAAAAACTGGCAGCAAAATCAAGCTACCCAAAAAATTATAGGGAACTTGAATTGATAGGCTGCATGGCGTCTAAAATAATAAGTTGGCAACGAATATTGTAAAGCGATCATAAAATTTGGTTGTTTATGTATGTACCTACATATACAGAATACCTAATATACCTATATACATAAGCTTTAAATACTCCAACTTTAAATTTCTTAATCCATAAAACACCACTAATTTATTTACCAATGGTCAGTATCTATACTTATAGTCGTAATGCCTAATCATGAAACACCTAATGGCCATTATACCATTAGGTCTTTAAATTTTTAATTACTAATTCAATAGTTGTCACGGTGTTCTGCAAGCGTCAAAGGATAGATGCGACGACGAGCGAAGCGAGGAGGAGCGTGTTAGGTTGACTGTGTAGTGATAGTGACCAAACAAAATATTTTAAAAGAACTAAACTTTTTTAATTAATAGATAGCCGTTTTCTTTTTAAAACGTGCTTCGTAAATGGCTTCCAATATAATAATTCAGTTGCCAAATAAATATTTGGTACCTGCCTAAAAATAAACCAAAGCTGTAACGGCATTTAAATGTTGTCTCATATTAGTCATATTTATATATTTTAAGGCTCTCTTTTTGTTGCCACTCCATAAGTTTAGTACTCATTTCTATTTTTTTAAACTACTCAAATTCGATTAATTAGTTGACCGGTTAAATACGTGCCGTTCTTTTTGTCTTGTCCTAAAGTTGCATCATCTAAATTATAAAGCTCAATCCTTTTTGGCGTGCCCTATCTTCATGAAGAAAACAATTTACCTACCTACCTAATCCTATTTACACACAAATACGGAAACGTAAAGCATTCTAAAAATATTATTTTGCAAATAATGTTGATACAGGGCGATGTCCCTCTACGACCTCCGTGATGACTTCACCCCAAGGTACCAGCCATTTTGGTAAATTTTGGCATGAATTCACAATTTCGCTTCATAAATACCACTTCTGCTAAAACCAAGGTCTCCGAGAATAAATGAGGAAGTTATTCAAAAGCCGTTTGACATGACGTAAAACACTCCTTTGTTTATATTTTTCATACCATGATCGTATTTCGCGTACGTTGAAATTTTAATGCATCCAATGACAAACTCGATGGAACAAAGGCTGCTAAAATTAGGGTGCGTATGGTAGTTGTAGCCTGTCTTTCTAATTAATTGGTAATCCGTCAAAATGCTTGAAGTTTTCTTTAATGTCAGAAAACCAAGTGCAAGAAGTGATGGAATAAAACCTTTTCAAGAGCTAAATCTTAGCTTATCATCTGAGGCTTAGATTTGAGGCTGTTGCACACAGTCACCTGCAATATGTTACACAACGGAGCCCGCAAAATATCTGACACGATCTTAAATATTTGTAGAGCCATAACAGCGTGTCACATATTTTTGCGGCTTTCGGAAAGTAACATATTATTGCAGGTGACTGTACCTACTACTGTGTCTTTTAGGACCACTTGCACCATTCACTAACCCAGGGTTGACCGGTTAAACCAGCGGGCTCAGCACGGTTCCATTTTTATCGACTATCACTATGCGCGTCCCTTTCGCACTTACATACTTGTTAGAACGTGACAGGCATGGTGACAAGGGATAAAAACGCGACCGTGCTAAGCCGCCTGGAGTTACCATGCTTATCGATACAATTTGACACTGGATTAACGGTTTAACCGGTTAACCCCTGGGTTAGTAGGATGGTGCAAGTGGCGCTATGCAGGCGCAAGACACTAAACTTATTTCTGCGGCCGCTATTCATTTTCGTTCCTTCAGGACAATTAGAAATACAAATATAAGTACTTTCATTCCATCACGATTGAGGAGTGTCTTTTCAAAAGGGCTTATTTTTGTCTCGATTTGTCTCGATGATTAATTTTGTGCTATATATATTGTATAACTTGTCTTATTATACTTGTACCAACTCGAATAATAAATCTTTCCATCAGTGGCGGATTTGCCCTAAGGCAAAGTAGGCCCGAGCCTAGGGCGGCAATTGTGACAAAAAATTCGCAGATGATAACAAGAAAACTCAAAATGTACTCGAGATGGGTGCTGAGAAAGGGGCGGCCACAGGGCCTGGGGCCTAGGGCGGCAAAGACTGCAAATCCGCCACTGCTTTCCATTTTTTTTCTGTAGAAGATAAATAAACCAACAGTATTGACACGTAATAGAGACTATCTTTCTGATTTAGAGTCGGATAAGGCTAACTCTGCACACTGGCACAGGCCGGACGGTATCGGCCTGTCAGTTAGAACAAAATTTTGACAGTTCCGAACAACTGACAGGCCGATACCGTCCGGCGGACTGTTAATCAGTGGGCCCCTTAATACTTATACGAGTATACCTACCTATATACGGTCGCAAACATCTTTCTCTATCAAATCCTACTTTGCGATAACTAATCGCTTCATAGCTAATAAAACAAATAAATCACATTTTAACAATCCGCTCCAAAAACTCATTAAAGCTGGAGCTTATTTCTGTCTGCCCTACTAACGTTCTGACGTCAACGGTGGCACAGATATTGGGGGCAGAACTCCTCTGTCCATGTTGATGTTTGGATCCATGTCAGACTAGATTGGTTGTTCCAGTTTCTGGCTGATGAAAGTTCTGGTAACGTTAAGTAACATTGTGTAGAATGTCACTCTGGACAATAGGTGGGCCGATGTTTTTTGTTGCCGATTCTTCGAACTTACAAATTTTATCAAAATCTGACGGACAACTTTAGATTTTGATAGAATTTGTAAGTTCGAAGATCCCGCTCCTCATTTCGGGCGGAATAAATAGAACATCCTAATTTGCGACAAAATTCCACGAACTTTACGTATCTATCCACCAAAATTTAAAGAATTCTGGCTAAAAAATCGACAACAAAATAAAAATCTTGTTTTCTGTAATTTAAATGTATCTTTAGGTTACATAATTATTTAAAAATGTTTAAGTCTCACATTATTTTTCAACTGTAATATACCAGTTACCGCCCCCGTACCTAGATCGCTTTAGCCATAAATTACATTGATGAATGGAACGAATATTGTTATACTTATAGTACTTATATGAAGAATTTGTAAGTTATTGTAAAATAAAGTCAAAGACGCCTTATGGTAATTCATTTTCGCTCTGTCCTTGACGGTAGTGTTTACCCAGGATTCTATTTTGCTCGTTACGTTACCTGAGACTTGAAAACTGTCCAATAGTATGTTTGTCTGCCCAAAGGGTAAAACGGGACCCTATTACTAAGACTCCGCTGTCCGTCCGTCCGTCCGTCCGTCCGTCTGTCTGTCACCAGGCTGTATCTCACGAACCGTGATAGCTAGACAGTTGACATTTTCACAGATGATGTATTTCTGTTGCCGCTATAACAACAAATACTAAAAACAGAATAAAATAAAGATTTAAGTAGGGCTCCCATACAACAAACGTGATTTTTGACCGAAGTGAAGCAACGTCGGGCGGAGTCAGTACTTGGATGGGTGACCGTTTTTATAGATAATGGTACGGAACCCTTCGTTTGCGAGTCCGACTCGCACTTGGCCGGTTTTTTCCATACCGTGCGTTGTCCTGGCTTGCATTTATCCCACCACCCAGTTCGCACATAGCCTACGGTTCGAACTTTGGTGTCGCGACTTAAAAGGTAACAAGAGTTGAATTGCTTATTTTTCTATCAGTAATACTTTCGCACCTTTCAAATGTATGCCTCAGGAATTAGGCAAGGAAAACAGATGTGAGTAAATATTTAGTTAAACAGTTTTAGTTTTATTTAAACAGTCGTTTCTTTCGAAATTAGTGTCTTAGGTATGTCTGCTACCTATTTTTTATCTCATAAATAGAGTAATAAGTCGAGCCATCTTTCAGCGATAAACTTTCTTTTGCAAACTCTTATTAATACAAATTCTGCTGATGAAAAAGCAACCTTGATAAATGCTAATAAAGTTAAGTTTCAAATAGAACAACAGATTGTTGAGGAATTTGCTAAAATTTAATTTAAAACCTATAAAACTAGCTTCATAGAGTGGTAACGACCAAAGTGTTTTGGCCAATTTTATAGGCAAAAATATAGGTAAGTACTTAGAATATATTGTAACAAGGGTCCAAAGAAAAAGACGTATATCCTTATTAAATTAGAAAAGAAATAAATTTACATACGTACCTATTCAATCTATTGCTTTTATTGTAGTTTATATCTGACTTGTTGGGTAACATGAAGTTATTGAAAGTATACGTATGTACCTAATACTGAACTTTTATCATATCACACGGTATCAGCATCGCTCGTCTCATTCGTTATTTCTTATCCTTCTGTATTCGTCAATCGTTCTTTATTCGTCTTGATCAGTGGTGGGCAAACTTTCTTCATGGTGGGCCAGAAAGTTTAGAAAATTTAAGTGGAGGGCCAGAATTGTTGCCAAAATATATTTTGATTTGTGATAAATTGATAATCGTGGGCCAATGCCAAATACTAATTATTTCATAGGACCGGCGGCGGGCCGGATAAAATACATTCGCGGGCCGTACTTTGCCCACCACTGGTCTTGATCGTTTTTTGTTCCTTCCTTCCACAGGTGTGCAAGTATTACCTTCTTTGATCAAGTCTGTAACTTGTCCTGGATACATTTATAAGATTTTATTGGAGAAATAATCATCATCATCATCTACAAATCGAGAAAACAGTTACCTACCTACCTTGTATAATTGTCTTAATGTACCTATAACCACAGGTCTAGCTTTAAATGACACATCACCTGGACGGACTGGCATCCAGCCAGCGTGCTGAATTAGTTAAATCACCGACTTTGCCTACCTTTTGTCTTTTTATAAACTCCCCCATTTTACTGGGATTTTTGGGGCAGGGGTGATGACCGTATTGCGATTGTCATCTGACAGTTTGTAGACAATAGAATTAATGAGCAATATGTTTTTTGGATGTGACATGATTTGTGGATAAGTAGGTTAACATCGCAATATTTTTGTGACGTCCATGTTCTTCTAGATTTTTTGTTGTTTGACACGCTCAGTCTAAAACCGTAAACCATTTAAAGACTTGTGAGGTACTCAAAATAAATGCTCAGATCGATTTGTCAGTCGATATATACTGCCTTCATAATTTCTGGGGAGGTTTATACTTATACTTATTCTTATTTATTATTTATTAGGTTTATTCTTTCGTCTATGTAAGATAGTATGTCTTATACTGTTTGTTGTATTTTAATTGATCGAAAATTTTCTGATCAGTACTTTTGCAGTTTAGGTAAAAAATGAGGCAAACATGTTATTTCCTAGCGATGTCCATGATCACTAAGTAATACGAATACCTTTCAATGACTTGGTGTAAATAATGTTATTATTAAAATTACTGTCATACATAATATATGTTTAACTTATAGGTAAGTACATAATCTATCCCGATGGGTTGGTTAAAGAAGCCTATAATAACATCATCTAAGGTACTTGTTTAATCTTTTTTGAGTGTTTGATAAGCATCTTGACCAAATTTTTAGTATTTTTTTTGCATTTTCTTCAAGATTTTTTTTTCTGCTTTGAACCCACGATTTTCACCCCGAAACATACATGATAAGTACAGGAAAAGAAGTTTTTCTACTTGTGCTCTACTGTAAGAATCTAATTAGTCTCTTACCCCCTTATTCATAAAACTTTACGGGCATGGTTTAGTTAAAATACGTTTTCTCCCTTTCTTACAAATATATACCTAAGTCAAAATGACAGTGAAAGACAAACGATTATTAGCTAATTGAGGTTTGTAGCGCGTTTATGCATGAATAAGGGGGTTACATCTTTCTAATAATATCTACTCAGCTTATTTGCACTTCTACATTAATTTACCTACCACAAGTTTCATAAATTGGATATATTTGGCAATTAGGAACTTATGGTTAGTTTTTTTATTAAAATTTAATGGTTTCTGCATTAAGCACTTTACAAAGTTCATTTTAGCCAACATTTGGTGTTATGGATCGATAATCTTTATTTTTCAATAAAATTACAGACAGATTTCCCCATGGCAAATATTAATAGTAGCCTGCTTGTTCAGAATCATAGAATGTAAATGCCATGAGTCAGTCGTTATTCCTGAACTAACCTATCTCTGTACGTATACGTATCATCATAATGATTCCACCTCACACTGTCACTGTGAATTATATCGTGACTATTATTACGATAAAATAATTTTAAAGCTAAAGTAAAAAATAGACCACGCTTCGTATTTATATTTAGAAATAGACATCTTTCGCGCGTGGAAAAGGTGACAAATAAATTAACAAGAATTACAAGGCATTTAATTTTATTATACCTGTTTCCCTATAATTAGACAAACTAAATATTTTATACCACTTATATATGAAAATAGTAGTTGAAACAGCTAACAACACATGTAAAACTACTTTCAAACTTGTGTTTGAATTACTAGGAGCTACATCACCTAGAATACAAAGAATACAAAGAAATGATAAAACACAATGTAATGCAAATAGCGTAGCTACGTGTATATACAATATTAAAAACAAATGAATGTAACATAGTTATCACAATTCTAATTTCGATCACAACACAAATGATACAACATATATTTGCTGCGAGATATTTACAATGGCCAATGGTCTTCTTTCTTCATCTTGTAAAGCATGATCAGTAATAGTACATTCTGTAGGTGGGAACGCTAAATACGTAGTCAATGGATGGTCCTCGTGTATTGAAGAAATGGTTCTCGTAACGATATACTCGACCTCTGTACCTGCATCAACAATCTCTCATTATGTATTTATTCTTGATGCTAATGGTGTTATGTGATGGTTCGTGAGGGCAAATACAAATGATTGTTTATGTGTAAAGTTTAAGAAAAAATCGTGCCTCGAATTAAACAGGTTCTGTAGAAGGAACTGTACGGCTCCGAACAGTCAATATCAAAAGTAGAAGATGAAACAATACGCCAAAAGTATCTGCGACCCTCGAATACCTCCAAATAGTGATATATCTCTACGAATGGCGTTCTAAGTATCTGCCACTGTCTAATTGTTCGAAATATTGGGCCATATATCTCTTTTTACACAGCTATTAGAGAATGGTAGATACTTTTGAAGCATTGTCTGATACGTTACTTTGGTCAGAATTTTACGTTTCAGTAACCACAAAACAAGGCGCAGTATCTACAGCGCTCTCTGTGTCGGCTGTAAAATTACGAGGCACGTTTTTTTTACTTAGACTGCAACTCTCTATTACAATCAATAATTCTTTGGTGAAGTTGATGAATGCGGGTATAAAGATTTATGTGAATGTTATTCGTGTTTCGTAAGAGTGCAACGACCGGGCTAAAAATATCGGTCTCATGCGGAATGTTCGACGCATTGGATCTATTAAACGCATTCTTGGAATTTGCTATCCTCTACTTTCTAGTATTAGATCCCTCTGATAGTCCTCAATTTATGCTATTATTATTAACAATAATTGTACTACTTAAATGAAACGCTAATTAATGTATAAAATGAAAGAGTTGTTGTCATGTTCCTGAATGTTATGTTTCAAAACGGTTAATATTATACAGGATGTCTCTAGCCATTGGACAAAGCCGAAATGTACATATGCATTAGGGTATTTAGAACCCGTATACAAAGTATCATAACAATCGGTGTAGCGGTTACGAAGAAATTAACAAATTACGATTTTTTTACTTTGGAGCAACCTTTATTGTGTTAGTAGCTCCTGAGGTAATAAATAGTATGAAACCTTCTTCGACCGTTTTGACTATCTTTTTTATTTATGACATTAATACGATTCTGACTTTTGACAAATGCCATCATTGCCGCACATTTTCAAACAAAGTGTCAAAAGCACTGCCAATGATTAATACAGTATGTTTCTTTTTGTTGTCGATTATTGGAAATAACTTTTGTTTGATAATTTATTTTTTTATCTTTTGTTCTAATTAAAAAAATATTACCGTTAGAGCATTTCTTAGAAGTAACCCTACGTGGGATTTCAGGGTTTGTCCAATGGCTAAGGTCACCCTGTATAAGCTACTACAACCGACTGAAGATGTAATATAATAAATAAAATAGTAAATATCTCATTAGTAATACTTACTGACATACAGATCCCTTGTCGTTTCTATAAGTTACCGAATAAAATGATAGTTTCACAACTGATTAAAGTAGTCTAGTATATAAGTACAGATGATGTTAAAGATAGTTTAGTATTTTATCAAAGCAATGATTGTGTCGCAACGTACGCTCCAGTTATAAGACATTAAATTGGCCAACAGTAAACCTTATGGCGAAGATATAAGGTCTACAAATATGTAGTGCTGTTAATAAATGAGGGCACGGCTGTGCAAAGCGCATGCCAATAATATGATGTACTCACTTGGATCCGAGGGCTGCCTTCGTGTCGAGAACCTCTACAATATCCCCGGCTTTTAGAGACACTTCGTCGTCGGCTGAAGCCGTATAGTCTGTCGTGGCTACCACTACGTCTTCGACCTGAAACAAAGGAAAAAAACACTGTATTTCTGTAGTCATAGATATCATTTTGGCTCAAGTAGTAGAAGTCAGTTACAAGTGTTGAGTGTACCACATAATTAAACGCATCTGAAGGAAAAAGTTTCATAAATCTGTGTTTCTCAATAAGAAGCACTAAAATATTATGATCTCTAGAAATATCAATAAAAGGGTATTTTTAATAAAAAAAAAAAAAACGAAATGTCTTATCAAAGAAGTTTTGCTGAAATACAATGCGATGGATTAGGTATATGACAGTATCGTATATCCCCGAATTTTATTTCCAATCTACTATTTTAAACATTACAACATCGTTGCTTAATCTGACACAAATAAAATATTTTGGTATTAAAAATTACCTTAGAAGGACTTCTGCTACAACTAGATCTCGATCTTGAGAGAGATCTCGAGGGGTAGCGTTTGTAACTTGGCGTGTAATCCAAACTACTCATCCGACTCCTAGTGTTTTCTCTATCGAGTAAAACGCCGCTGTATCTGCGATTCCCGCTTGACCATCCGCCTAATCTGATTCTTTGGTTATTGGTTATACCATTACAGTAACCTGTTAAGTCTTCTGTATCTTCCTCGTGATTATCGGCGATAAGACAGCTGTACATTGCAAAACGGTGTGCTGTAGGTTGACTCAAATTTAAGGCTGAAAAGACGCTCAAAGGCTCGAAATGCCTGATTCCGCTTTCGTCAAGAACTGTGTAACCTACTTGTCCTGACAATACAGCTCGGCTAGCTTCTCTAGGAATCACACATTGGAGACCTCTTTTCATTATCAATAAAGCCCCTTTATGCTTTTTATGTTGCAAAAGGAAATCTTCCATGGCTAAGGTATTTTCGGGATCGAGCAAACTCAAAGGCACATCTGCCGATGTCATCAAAGCAGGCTCCTCAGGAACGATCATAAGCGCACCACTTTCTCTAACCAAATCCCGTAGTTTGGGATCTGTTCGAGCCAGTTCTGGGTCAGTCTCCAATTTTTTTAAAGCCGAGTGTAAGCTTGGTGTTTTGTCTGCGAGTTTCCGCATGACTGTCAGGCGTTTCAAAATGTTTAGACTCGTTGGGTCGCTTGCTATTTTAGATAAACATTGTTCGTCGTTCGCAACTGACAAGAGACTAGCGGCAACATCGCGCATTCCGAGAATTTTCGCCAAACCAACAGATTGAGCTATTAATTCTTTCAAATTTTTACTTTCTGTGTCATTTAATATAATTTCTAATTCCTTTGCACTCGCCTCTTGTACGGCAGATACAATAGCTTTTTGTAGTGTCTCTGCGGCTTCATGTTCAGTTTTGATAAACGAGATTGAGTCTGAAATATGACTCAAAACATGGTGTAAGATATTTGTGTCATTTTTAGTGATATTCTTGAAAGCCGGTCCTAGAACCTCATGTTCACTGCTCAGGAAATCACCGAATTTTTCAATTATATCTTCTTCACTTATTGCATTTTTCTGTAAAGAGCTGTTAATTGCAATTTTGATCAATTCGACTTTTGGCTGTGTCGTATTTTCCAATATTTCTTCACACAAGAATTCTTTGTCTTCATTTTTTTGTAAAATTTGGAACATAGCAGAAACTAAGTCTTCGTCTATGTTTTTTCCTAAAATGGTATCAATAGATTTTAAGATCAGTTTATACTTTTCCCTGCCGTTATTGTTGTTTATCTCTTCGAATTGTTCAGCAGTGACTAGAGCAGCCAAGACTGCTGCCGCTATAGAATTTTTGACATGTTCTTGTTGTGCACTTTGGCCATTACCACCAACATATCCAGTTTCCTGCATTTCTAATCTTTTCTTATTAACTCTACTCTTCCTGTCATTTATTTTTTCTTCATCATTTTCGTGTATTTCAGATTTCAAATGGGCACTCATTTCTATGATTGACGTAATCACATCCATCAATTGGTTTGCTATTTCATCTTTAAGTCCATAATCAGTGACAAACGCCTTCAAGGCTTCAACGTTACGTGTGTGGTTCAAAATTACACTGATAGCAGGTAAATCTGCAGGTACTTGTCTTCCAATAGACATTCCTGCTTCAGAAAGCTGTCTTAACATCTTGGTATCAATACTCAACTCTCCTTTAGTTGAAGTAGTATCATTGGGATTCGTTTTGACTTTCAATAACTTTAACTCCTCTGGAGTGACAACAAAGCTTTGTACGGAGAATTCAAGACCTTCTTCACCTTCTGTAAGATCAGGGGCAATGAATTTGAGGCCTTCAGGAGTTTGAACGATTTGTCCGGGCACGAATGTGACTCCGTTGTCATCAGTTTCAATGACCCTTCCAGGAACAAATCTAGGTCCTTCTTCAGTGTCAACCACTTGACCTGGGACGAACCTTGACCCTTCATCTTCTGTAGAAATAACTTGGCCAGGTATGAACGTAGGGCCAGCTTTCGTTTCAATAATTTGTCCCGGTACAAATCGCGGCCCATCAATAGTATGAATTGTTTGACCTGGAACAAATTTTGGTCCATTTCTTGTGTTTACTACTTGCCCAGGAACAAATTTGGGTCCGTCAGTAGTATCAACCACTTGGCCAGGGACAAACTGTTCTCCGTTTTCAGTGAATACTATTTGACCGGGTACAAAAACACCCTCTACCATCATTCCGGGAACGAAGCGTGACTGGTTTAATTCGTTTTTAACGAGCCGACCAGGGACGACTTTACCATCAATATTCGGCATCCTTGGCCCAGGGTAAAATTCAATACCCTTCGCTGTTTGCACCATGTGTCCAAAAACATACAAGGACTCCTCAGACAGCGAGCATGTCTTGATATCAATTGGTAATCCAGTAGGAGCAGATTCTGAGAACGTAATATCTTCTACAGACTTTGCAACTGAAAACTCCACGTGCCCATTAGTTTCCACAATAGTTTTGCCGGGCATAAACTTTTCTCCATATTCGGTATGCACTATTTGACCTTCAATAAATTTCGGTCCATCGATTGTTTCCACTGTGGTGCCCGGTACGAATTGTAAATTGTCGTTGCTTGTTGTTTTTGTGATACCGGGTACAAAGATCGTTTCACCGTCGACGGAAACGGTTTGACCCGGTACGAACTTCAGTCCGTTTGGTGTTGCTATTGTTGCTCCGGGCACGAACTGTAATCCATCATCTTGATGCACCACCTGTCCTGGCACGAATTGCCAATCATTATTTATCTTCGCGTTTTGACCTGGTGTAAAAATAACTCCTTTGCTGTCAGTCATAGTTTGTCCGGGAATAAACTGAACGCCTTCCGGAGTCATTATTGTTTGGCCGGGTACGAATATTTCTTCAGAACCGCTGTGTAGTACTTTTCCTGGTACAAACTTCAAGCCTTCTTCAGATACGACTGTTTGACCTTCTGTAAAGCGGTGGCCATTATCCTTATTTTTCATTACTTGTCCACACACGAATTCCTCTCCATTCGATGTATGCAGCACTTGCCCCGAGAGGAAGAGAGGTTCGTTGGTATTTTCATTTGTGACAATATGTCCCGGTATAAGCCCTGGGCCATCGGGCGTATTCACACTAAGGCCGGGAACAAACAAAGGACCAACTGGAGTTTCTACAGTCTGGCCCGGAACAAATACTGGACCCTGTGGTGTGTTGACATGTTGTCCGGGGATAAACTTTTTCGCTTTGTTTATGTCTATCGTCAAACCAGAAACTTTAGCTATTTTTTCTCTCTTGCCCTTCTTTATATTTTTAATAACATCCGGTAACATATCCAACGACGGAAGCATGTCAACCTTGTTTTCAGAAAGTAATTTCTCTTCGATATTCATTGTTTCATTCAAACGCTCCTCGCTTAATTCTTTCACTGCGTTTAGGATTGTTTCGGACGGACGTTCCTTTGGAACTTTAAGGGGGTTCACACACGGTACACTTTCCAGCGGAATCGACACATCGCTAATATTTTGTTCAGACTCGTAAATCTCAGCTTCACAGTGATACGGGGTTATTTTGACAGGTGTCGGCAATTGGGTTACCGTTGGGATTACTTGTTTATTACCCGCTTCCTTTTCAAACAGCTCCCAGTCCCACGATTCTATTAACGGATGCATTCGCTCCGTCCACTCGGCGGTGCAACTAACTATACTTGACTTAGAGCGCATATGGCTCACATCAAAATTGTTACAACTGAAGCTTTTAACGTCATGCTTTTCGTGTTTAGTGTCTAATTTAGCCTTCTTGGAGAGGCGTTCTTGCCTAAGCTTTTCCTCTTCCAACTCTTGTACTTCAGCCAGCTTTTCTTTGTTTTCAAATATTTTCTTCATTGAAGATAATCCAGCGGTACGTTTCCTCTTCTTCTTTCTTTCTTCTAATTCTTCCTTTTCCCTTTGCAATAGAACCTCTGCATTAGGCCCTTCCCCTTCGTACATATCAACGTCTTCTGTGAAATCCTTAAAGTCCATGGAGACACTACGGCCCTGTTTCGTTTTTATTAGCACTGTGTCCGAATCTTTCGCCAACATCACGTCTCTAACATCACCGTCGCGCACTGCCTGCTCCATTTGAGCGGAGAACACTAAACTGCATCTTCTTTCTTGTACGGTATACACGTAACGCTTATCTTCATTGACATGTTTCGTCTGTAGCATATCCATTAATGCCTTTTGTGCCTCCGTCGAACCATCAAGTACAGGGAAAATATATCTGAAGTCCGGTAGAATGTCATGTTTTCTGTTGCCGTAGTTAATTTCTGGAGCGTAGTGGTGCGGGCCAAGTTCGCCGGAGACGTTGGTGATTTTGCACTTCTTTCTGCCGGAGCGGGCGGTCAGAAGCACTGGAATGTAGTGATGAGAAGGCAGTCCGTAGGATTTGCCGGTGATCCTGCAGCATCGCTTGGCGTCCGCAGGGGAGATCGGAGCGAGGACCGGGAAGTAGTGCGGCTTGGGCAGCCCACGGCTGCGGCCAGTGATTCTACAGAACGACATGTTCACGCGATCATATTTGTTTACTCGAGTTAAGAAATGTTTTGTTTGTAGCGGAGCTTGTACGCTTGCGCGCGTTGCGGAGGTCGCAGAGAGACTGCCGAGCGGCGTTCGCGCACCTACAGACGGTGTGGGGCAGAAAGCTTGTTCCGGTTACAGGTTATTTATAAACAAAAGAAAGATGGATTTGCTCCGTATGACACAGTTTCATACAAACAAGTTTAAGAATATCGGTAATAACACCAACGCGAAATAAACGTGCATAACAAAAGAGTAACTGCCAATTTTTAACCAGTTACACAAACAAAGTCCGGAGTTACGTAATGAATAGACATAATTAATTAAATCTGAAGCGACTGACCTCAAGGAAAAGCTAATATTTTCAGAAATGAGACGTCACTCATGTGCTAAGCTTTTCGTGGGCTTTCGTACTCTCTGTCAAGGCGAGAGAAGTTTTACGCAAGTCCGGTTTATAAATATAATGTTCGGTTAAAGTGAAAACAGTCACGATGCCAGGTTAAATGTATATAAATATATTAGACAGAGCGTTTAACCTAAATTTATGGAAAGTAAACATCATAAGTTACAAAGTTAAATGTCGGCTGTTTCCATGCGGATTGTAGTCGGAAATAAAAACTAAATAAAACGCTTGATATCTGTTGTAGCTTTGCTCTCAATGTTCTTATATACTCGAAGCAATCTCAGATTATATGACAAATTATTTATATAAAAAAATTATCCCAGACTGCCAAGCCGATATTAAATAAATAAATATTAAATAGGACACTCTTGCACATATTGACTAAGTCCTACAGTAATTATCCTATACATAACGCTTAAGTGGCTCCTGTGATGTTGCTTATGTCCATGGGCGACGATGACCGCTTCCCATCAGGCGGCTCGTCTGCTCGCTTGCTGACTACAGAATACAGAATACAGAATACAGATCTTTATTGGTAAAAGCAGATTTTACAGGTCACATTTTATACATATTTACAAAAAATATATGTTAGTAGGTACACACATATAATATGTTCTTTAATTAAATTAATTATTACATAACATTTTTTTAAACAAAAACATTAATTTACTTATTACGTTACTACAACTTAAAAAAAAAAAAAAACATATGCCTAGCCTAATAACCTCCTTAGATGTTGACGTCCTCATTTGAAGTCCTACATTGTCTATTTGTTTATTACTTTTTACGTGATTCATATCACGTATGAACTTTTTTATTTCTATGTGCGTGACTCGCCTCAGGTGAGTCACCTGTAACATAATTTTTAGTGTTCCGTGCAAAACTTTGTTCACGGAACACTTATGGGATCACTTCGGTCTTGCAAATCAGTTAAGTGCGTTTTTCTCAGAGACCGTTTGATTTGACATACATAGATAGAATATATACATAAAATTTGGAACTAGTTATAGCAATTACCACCACTAATATTTCACATAAATGTTCCATCTTCATATAGCCTAGATAAATGAAACGCTTAGGTATCAGGAAGGAGGACTTTTTTAAATGATTGTTACAAATCAACTAATTTTTTTGGCAAAATTTTAGATTCCAAAATCAATATTTTCGGACAGACCATTAAGTTCGATTGTACTTTTCTTTTGTATCTTTTTACTGAGGTGTGCCAATAAAGAGTATTCTATCTATCTATCTATCTAAGTTCGATACTGGAACACATGTCGAAATCCAAGTTGCAAATAAATATAAAGTAGATTTATTGGACCGGGATTGGACCGTGATTACCTTTTGTATCGTTTTGTATTGTCTAGTGGAACTAACCGTAAGCATTCAAAACTGTTAAAGATAAAGTAGTCAAAAAATACTATTAGCTATAATTTTTTTAGGTAATTAAGACTTCGGTTGGCCAACTACATGTAAAAGTGTAACATAGAAGTATCGCAATAAACATCAAATGCCCATCAAAATATACAACTGTAAAGTCTGTGCAGAGCTAGTTTGGTCACGCAGATAGTTCTTATTTTCTATGAATTATAATGAGTATCAACAACAGCTGAAGAAAGGAAAGCACAACAGATTAGAAGGTTAATTTATTTATATTTCAGTTCATATTGCTTGCACCGACCTCGCATAGTTATATTTATGAACGTCATGTGAAACTGAACCTTCATGCCATGCAACGGCGATGTATTTTCGTACATTCTTCTGATATAACAACACAGATAAATTTAATAATTTATAGGTATAGGTACCTACTTTTATTATCTCTCTTCGATCTTTTGATTTAAATATTTCCTACTACTATCAATTATTTTATGAAAATATTTAATTTAGACGCCAGACGGCGCCGTGAGCTCTTAAGATATTGCACTTGGGAAATTTCGATTTATGTCACCGTGGACCGGGTGGCAGAGAGTATTAGGCATCTGCCGCGAATGCTTAGGACGCTGGTTTGATTCCAGCCCTGGGGACTGGAGGCCTTGGTCACTTTTTGTCGTATAATGACATCTATTTGACGACCGGTCTGGCCTAGTGGATAGTGACCCTGTCTGCTAAGCCGATGGTCCTGGGTTCGAATCCCAGTAAGGGCATTTATTTGTGTGATGAACACTAATATTTGTTCCTGAGTCATGGTTATTTTCTATGTATATAAGTATGTATTTACAGTACCGGTCAAAAGTTTAAGTTCACTCTGTAAATTCGGTTAAATGAAGCTATAACACAATGTACTAATAAAAGTATTTAATAATCTTTTATTACATAATAAATTAAAGGTAATTCTCTAATTTAAAACCACAATTAAATAAAAAAGATCAGTTTTTGCCAACTTTAGACTCTTCAAAATATCCGCCTTTTGCTTTCAATGCTGCCATACACACTTTCGGCATTCGCGTAATTAGTTTTTGCAGTGTTGATGTCGAAATTTTATTCCAACAAATGTATAGGTATTCCCAAAGCTGTTCTTTATTAGTTGGCCGCATTTTTCTCACACTCCTGTCCAATTCATCCCATAACAACTCAATCGGATTGAGGTCGGGCGATTGAGGAGGCCAATCCATATATTTTAATTCTTTTTGGTTCTCTTTGGATGAAATGTAGTTTTTGCACAACTTCGACGTATGCTTGGGATCGTTGTCTTGTTGGAAAACAAAACCTCTGCCTACAATCCGTTTTCCAGATGGAAAAGCGTGACGTTGCAAAATGTTATGATACATTTTCTTATCCATTATGCCATTGACTCTCACGAGATCACCAACTTTATCACCCGCAAAGCATCCCCAGACCATAACTGATCCTCCACCGTGCTTCACTGTTGGCATCACGCATTGCTTTATCATTCGTTCGCCTACTTGTCGTCGAACATATTGACGACGTCTCCCTCCAAAAATTTCAAACTTCGATTCGTCAGAAAATAAAACTTTAGACCACTGTTCAGACGTCCAGTTTTTGTGTTTCTGGGCCCATTTCAACCTCTTAACTTTATTCTGACTACGTAACAATGGTTTTTTGGCAGCAATACGACCTTTTAGACCATAGTTTCGCAGACGCCGTTGCACTGTCGAAACCGATACTCGCTGTTCTCGGGTGGCGTTGAGTTCTTCGCAAATTTCTGGAGCAGTTAGAGTACGTTGGCGTTTGCTCTGCACGCAAATAAATTGGTCTTCGCTTTTAGACGTGACTTTTGGCCTACCTGATCGAGATCGACTGCAATTAAGACCGGTTTTTCGTTTTCGTTTCAAAGTACTCACGACAGCGGTTTGAGAAACCTTCATTTTTTCAGCGATTTTCCGCGTCGTGTAGCCCTCATTTGACAGAGTTACAATAACAGCACGAGTTTCGACACTAAAATCGGCTTTGCGACCCATTTTAAATGATTTCTAACTTCACGAAATCTCATAGGAAATACGGAACAAAAATATTAAATGGATCAAATTTTCCGAATAACATAAAACGATTCCTCCAAGAGGTATTTTTATTGTTATTTGGTAGTCGTGGAAACAATTAAACGTTTGAAATTCAAAACATATTCTATATTTGAACATAATTAAATATGATAACCTTATTTCGCAGAGTGAACTTAAACTTTTGACCGGTACTGTATCTATACAAGTATGTATATCGTCGCCTAGTACCCATAGTACAAGCTTTGCTTAGTTTGGGGCTAGGTTTGTCCTGTGTAAGATGTCCCCTAATATTTATTTATTTATTTATTTATTTATTTCATAACATCAGTTCATAATAAGAATTGTTTAAGATTTCGGTAGATTTTTAACTTAAAAGATCAAGTCTCCGTACATACAAAATATATCTGAATCTATGAAGTAATTGGTCCCTTCGGCTACAGAACCCTAAAAAGTGTCTAGGGAAGCAGGATAACGAAAAACCGAAAGTCAATTGTAAATCAACATGTTGGGTTTAATTTTCTACAAACAAACCTAATCCGATGCTCAAAGTAAGCTAAATAAGGCTTGTATTATGGGTTTTATGGGCTTATGTAAAGGGCTCAACGAGGGTGCGGAGTGTTAAGGGGCCCACTGATTAACAGTCCGCCGGATGGTATCTGCCTGTTAGTTGTTCGGAACTGTCAACTATTTGTTCTAACTGACAGGCCGATTCCGTCCGGCGGACTGTTAATCAGTGGGCCCATTTTACGGTCAGCAACACGCATGTGGCGCATCAGGCGGGCCGTATGCTTGTTTGTCGTCGATGTAGTATTAAAAAACCGGCCAAGTGCGAGTCGAACTCACCTACCGAGGGTTCCGTACTTTTTAGTATGTTATAGCGTAGCAACAGAAATACATCATCAGTCTGTGAAAATTTCAACTGTCTAGCTATTACGGTTCATGAGATACAGCCTGGTGACAGACAGACGGACAGTGGTGTCTTAGTAATAGCGACCAGTTTTTATCCTTTACGTATGGAGCCCTAAAAAAGATCTCAATAAGAAATTCATGCTTAGCAACCGAAACCGTAGATAAAAATAACTTCAAAGCATTAGGCCAGTGAAAAATATAGAACTAAGTGCACGGAAATCTACGATATTCCCGATTATCCAAACAAACAGGCATTGACGCACTTAGCTTTGTGTCATTAGCATTGAAGATATTATCGATTGGTTATCAAAATTTAAATACACCATTGAGCCATAAACATCTATAAAAATCTGGAAATTTTGATAGAGTCTGTGCGGAAAGAGCCGTGGAATGTATAGGGCCCAATAGATTCCACGACTCTTCTCTTTCCGAACAGACTCTATTGTAAACCTCTGTCTATTCATTAAATCTTTCCATATTTTTTGGCTATATTTCGGTGGAGTATTCTTTAAACGTTATCATCGCTGGAGTCTGTTGTAGGTGCATATACTTCATAATGTACACCTTAACCGACTTGTTGACCGAGAAATCTCGATTTCTCAATGAATCTCTCTGACGCAGAACTGCGTCCCTTAGATAAATCTACGTACAGTATACATGCCCAATGATATAATACGAGTATGTAGGTAGTACTTGGCAGGAAAGCTCTCGTTACCCCAACAATTCGGAACTTTTTATTAGGTAGCGAATTTTCGATAAAGGCACACGATAGGGCAAATAGGTATGAAATTGGTATGCATTCAGTAAATGGTTTTAAAATGTTAATTTGGCGCGCATGTAATATCTCTGGTGTTGCAGGCGTCCTAGGCGGGCCATATGCATGTTTGCCACCTTCGACGTATAAAGAATAAACTGAAAAACGTGCAATAAATTCCACAAGTCTTAATGAAATGTCATAACACAAAATGATTTTACAAATATTGTTCAGTTGCCTAACCTTGTTGCATTACAGGAATGACGGGCGAGGACGACTAAATGAAAGAGCGGATCATTTCAGCTTTCTAGATATAATTTTATACCTAGGTTATTTTATGATAGTGGAGAAAGCTAATAGGAATTTGGGCCATTTTATTTAAAGTTTTGCTGTACCTAATTTTTTCTTATTTGTATAAAAACTCAAAAAACCCAACATCAGTCATTTTGCAATTAAAGTATAATATAATCCCCAAAAAATTACGTCCACTGAGAATTAATTTTGCACGTAGACGTTGCTTGCTAACAAAAGCTTCTTCTGACAGTTCACGTATAACTTGCGATATTTATAACTATTATAACACTGTCACAGAGACAATAGCACGCGTCTGTCCACCGCCTATTAATACTTGCAAGCTTCATAAATGATGCGTGGACAGCCAGAAAATTTGTACAACTCCACCGAATTCACAAGACCCTGTAAATCTTGGCTTTGTACCATTGTCTACGCTGTTTATTGAGAGTAAACCACATTGTGAAGACATAAGGTTCATTATGGCTAAACGTGTTGCTGTTAGTTCATAGTCTTTAGTTTTCAAGTTGATCTCGTTGGAAATTATTAGAAATTGCGAACAGGAGGCGCCATAAAAAAATCAGAACGAAAGAAGGCGACCGCTTCTTCAATCTCCATACAAACGTAGTCCCCGTTATCTCTGGATATTAATATTAACCATTAATTACATTATAGAAAATATGTTAAGGGATTTGATGATATTACTCGTTATGCTCGTGAATCTATTATAGAATTTTTCGTTTGCACGCAACTGACTGAAGTCAAAATAAGCACTCGAATGAATATTAAATTTTGCTCTCTTGTTCTACAAATAACTATTGTATTAACAACACTGACTTGCGGGTTCTCCTGATAAGGGGAGGTATATATTTTTTACAAGGAGGACCCAAATTGAATTGTTTACAAACTGTATTGTTTAACCCGGATAAACTTGTTTTTTTTTTCAGTGAAACTCTCATACAAAAAAGTACATTCTTAATTTAAAGCGGTGCCGGCATAATCTTAACTGGAACAGGACACGTGCTTATCATATTCTGAGATAGAGCTTTCGAATTTGGCAGGATAACCATGGGATTACCCTCATTATTTGTGTTGTAGTGTACATTACAATGAAAATGTGCATTTTGTAGTTTGTTGGCACGGATTGCATCATTGTATGTCGCACCTTTTCTTGTTTGTATATTTATTTTAAAAGCGTTGAATACTTCTGTCTTTAGTTTAATCGTTTCGTTGAATATTTACGGTGGGCAGGCATAATCTTAACTATTATATTCTGAGACAGAGCTTTCGAACTTGGCAGGGTTACCCTCATTATTTGTGTTGTAGTGTACATTACAATGAAATGGTGCATTTTGTAGTTTGTTGGCATGGATTCCATCATTTGCATGATTGTATGTCGCACCTTTATTTGTTTGTAAGTATATTTATTTTAAAAGCTTTTGGCTTTTGTTTTGTGTTGAATATATCTGTCTTTAGTTTAATCGTTTCGTTGAAAGCTCACAATTAGAGTCGGACCAAGCGAACTATGCATGGCATTTGCAATGACGAAGTGGCAATGTCATCGTTAATGTCAAGTTTGTATAAAACTATGACGTTCATGATACTCCCACAAATTGTTCATGTCGGTGCCAATTTAACTTAGACAAACTCTATTTATTTGTTATTTTGAACTTGTTTAGTTATACTATAACGACTTTTAATTGTATCATCTAGAAAATGCAATATGTTTTTTTAGTATTTATATTTATTTTCATTGTTTTATCTTAGACTAAACAACAATGTGTCAAACAGCAGTATTCGTGACATTTTAATCTTTAACGGCCGTTATAATTTCAAGGTTATTACACATTAATATTATATATCAACCCAAATTAAATTTATGGTTTGAAATTAAGCGTTTTATTACTCATTCATCATTACTTTAATAAAATATTGTTCCAAATTAAATATGTAATTAGACACGAGACAATAACAATAGATGAAATGAATTATCATAACTTTCAATTAAAGTTTTCGGAATCTTATATGTAATAACATAAGCTTAGGTATATTTGTGAACTGAAAGCACTATAAACATGTAAATAATGATTATTCATTAAACGAAATGCAGTCAATGTCGATCAGATTAAAATTGGCAGCCTTTTTCCATTTGTTTGTGATCCTGTCGAGAAGAAATGTGCAAGTAGATTTATTGATAACAATTTGGTAATGTGTATGTGGAGTGTGTTTTATAAACACTGAATGGACGCTTATTTTAGCTTACTAGATATTCGGCTGGATTAGTTATATGCACGCACACGCACTCGATTATATAACGCACGTGATATTTTGTTATTTTCAAAATTACTTACCCCGTCTTCGAAGATACCCCATGACACCTTGTTTATATTTATTTATTTTATTTTATTAGCGAATAGTTTTCTAACTTATTCTTGTTTAGATAAAACATTAATTTCTTCTAAATTATACTCATAAGATTACCAGTAGGTACCAATAATCCATACATTAACTCATGCATTGAAATAACTTCCACAGCAAATGTCCTAGATTCTGCTTGAGCACTACGTTTAGAAATAGGTCTCACTGGCTTGCTTGCGATTGCGATAAATTTACTTCAGAACAGAAGACTTGTTTGATGTTGTGTTCTGATGTTTTCTATTCTCCGAGCGGAAAACGTTAATTTTCGGCCCGCTGCGCTAAACGAAGTGGCCGCTTTCCGGTTCCATCTAACAGAATAGTACATTGTAGGAGAGGACGGAAAACCGCTAAAAGATGGACGAGTGCGTTTGAGGGCCGACACGTTAGTGGAGGCCCTCAAATAATACGAGTCCATCTTTAGCGTTTCCGGCAGAGGCATTATATAGTGCTTTTCACGACTACTGCGAGGAAATAAGAAAACATTTGCATAACTATAAGTACTAGCCCGCGATTTCTCTGGTAGCAAATTACTAGCCACTGCCTGTGCTGTCTCTTGAATTTCGGTAGGCGTCAGCGTAGCTAGGAACTCATTTTTATAGCGAGCGTAGATACGCGTTTCTTGTATTTTTTAGTCAAACACAATTTACACTATCCAATTCAGTAAGTATTTTCAGATCCCGCCTTTTTTTATTTTTTATCACTTTTAAGAGGCGTTTTTCTGTTATTTGCTTCAAACCGACCCTAAACTTAGAAGCGTTTTTGCTAAAAAAAACCACAAACAGCTACAAAAGTAAAAAACGCCTTAAGCGTCAACTGAATGGTTAATTGTTAAAAAAAATTAACTGAATGGTTTTGACATTTCTTTTTTTTAAAACAAGAAATTGGTCCTATAAATAACCTAATATCTTCCGGTTCGAGCGCCATCTTAATGGTCACGCTTCGTGATCAATTGCTTTGTTTTTTGCTCATTAATATTGCTTAAAGTGTAATATCGATAACCTATTATACACTAAACGAATGTGGTAGTGTGCAGTGAATGGAGAATTAATCTTGAAGCACGATTAAGCATCATTTTGGAGTCAACGGCCGGTTGTCCACGTGTTTCTTGTAATGCCCGCTATCGCTTTACAAGAGCTGAATCACCGTACACTGTCATGTACTAACCGTACAATTTCAATCGTATTATCCTGCTACTACGACCTTGATACTGGCGAAATAGCCCCAATGGGCTGAAGCCATAATTTTAAAAGAATGAATGAATGAATAACCTAATTTTATTTTTGAAGGAAAAAGTTGCGCTAAAAAGACCTTTTATTGATTTTTATGTTTTAAATGATACTCATTGCTGTAGCGAACCGTCACCAATGACAGACGATGATAACAATGAAACATTGTAGTAGTGGTGGTTAAGGTGCTACAGCTATTGCCTACTTTCCAGCTTGGTTTTAGACCATCTATTGCCACATTTCCGAACAGTGGCGTGAAAAAATTGTATACACACCTCGGGCAGTACCTAAATAGAATCAGACCTTAGATCTTACTTTACTGCCCTAGTAAGTGAGAGCATTTATGTGAGGAGGTAGGAGCACATCTTTTGAACGGTTTAACTTAGCATTAACTATTATTGTACTTAATTTTGTTGTTTCTTCAATAAAGAAAAAGAAATTGTACTGCTACCTGTATTTAATATGGTATTGACCTAGTCAAGTTCAATCTCCGTTATTACTTTTTGATGTTTGTTTCGGGCCGATTTTTATTTTGTTGTCGTTTTTTAGTCAGATTTCGTTGAAAATTTGTGAATTCCCTATATTTACTATACAATATTAAAGAAATTTTACCCTACTTATGTCCTGTTACGAAAACGTTTGAAATTTTCGTAACTCAACGGATAATATTTTTTTTAGTCCCAAGTCGGGATTTCTTTATTATTCCGCCCAGAATGAGGAGAACCCTCAAACTTAATACATTTTTAAAGCAAGATATTTTCTCAATTAGTTATATCATATTAGGTTTATAATTAAGTCTTTAGGTAGAAAAGTTTTAAGAAAATGGTAAAGTACTTTGTGATGAACGTATACGAGTATGTACGTGTACCCAATATAAATGCTTACTTTTGAGCATATGCTTTGTAAAACACCAATATGCTATATCAGTCTAACTAAAAATCACTAAAACTGTAAACACGTTGCAAGTATATTATTTTTACATTATTCTAAACCTGTTACTAGAAGCAGGAAATTGCTTGTACTTTTCACAAAGATGACAGACCGAATATACGGCGCGTCATTGTCACGACCATGAACTGTTAGTAGGTATATCAATTTGAAACCCGTATGAAAATACGACTTTTCGACTCTAGACGACCATGAGGTTTACAGGTGATTCGTTTAACTTCTGTCACAACTGTCTAAAGTTTTTCCCGTTGAGTTCTGAGATTTGTGAGTCACTCGCCCACGGCGTTGGAAGTAAATAATGTGTTTTTACTAGTCAATAGTAGGGTGCGTCATAGCTTTTGGCATGGAGAAAGTAAAGGAGTACATTTAGGAAAATGTATGGAAAAAATGCTCTTAGCTCAATAAGCTCATACATTCATAATAGATATTAGTTTAATTTTTTTAACGAGCCTATAAGGTGTCCCACTGCTGGGCAAAGGCCACCCCCCTAGACTTCCAATCCTCGCGATTAACTGCATCCGTCCAGTTACTGAGAAATGTGTCCAGGTCGTCCCGCCATCTCCTCTTAGGCCGACCATGCCGGCGTTTACATTGTGGCAGTGGCACCCACTCCGTGGCTCGTTTAGCCCACCTCTGTGGGTGTATACGTCGTACATGGCCTGCCCAGTCCCACTTTAGCCTAGCGGTTTTGACCCCAACGTCGACGTGGTGGACGTGTGGTTTTGGTGCGCAACGTAGTGTTTCGGATCCGGTCAATCCTTTTCCCCCCAAGCATGTTGCGCTCCATGGCTCTTTAGCAAACCTTCCGTTTGGTCGTTTCGGTAAGGGACCACGTTTCGTGATTAGTTTCATACTACTTAATTTTTGAAACCTACAAACACTACAGACTAGACCAGACCGGTCGTCAAATGTATACATAGGTACATACGAGTATAAGTCACTTAATCATGTTTATGTTTGCTAAATTAACTCAAATTTTCCGCTACTTTTTCCTTGCAAGAAACCTATAAATCAATTTCGGGGAAATTTTTATATCACTCGGTTTTAGAGTTCCGTAGTAAGTAAGTGTGGTTGGATGTGTAGGTATTTACAAAATAATTGTGATCTTTGAAAACTATTTTTCAATTCATATTGTATATTTCAGGGCGTCCTGAAAGTTAAAACGCTGGCGCGGGTGCACGGAGTAATGTCAATATCCAGAGAGGAAAATGGGGTCAATGTTTATATGGAGTAGCGATCTCCCCTTTCCTCTTAAATTATGTCCGTGTTGCGATGCTTTAAAATGTAGAATAGGTACATACTTACTTTGATATAACTATTAAATTAAACATTTTAGTAACCCCCTACGAAATTTGGTCAAATAATACCTGATACTGACTCTTCAAACTGCTGGCTCGATTTTTATGAATCATAGGTAAGAACCACCACAAGGAAAACCGCATCGAAATCGGTCCATCCATTTAAGAGCTACGAGCCACAAACAGACAAACAAACAGACATTGGCGTCAAACAAAACTCCTCTCTTTTTGTGGCGGAGGTTAAAAATAGACGATCAAAATGTTCATATTTACTAACTCATGTAACACCTCTGGAGTTGCAGGCGTCCATAGGCTACGGTGACTACTTACCACCAGGCGGGCCGTATGGTTGTTTGCCACCGATGTGGTATAAAAAAACGAATAACGAGAGAAAGAGTAAGTGTAAGGCCTGAGTGGACGCTCGGAGCGGAGCGTTCGGCGGGGCGTGCAGCGTGGCGTCGGGCTCACAAGTGATTTGAGAAGCGTGCACTAAGGCCGCTCCTATACGTTTGCATTTGTTTAACATGCACGGCGCACGCCCCGCCCCTCTGCACGCCTAACTCGAGCGTCCACTCAGGCCTTACACATGTAAACTACGGAACCTAATACTGAGCATAACCCGATATGCTCTTGGCCGGTTTTCTTATTTCTAATGTTATTATGCAAGTTGTAAACTCTGTTCTATGCCACCTGTCTTAGGAATTGCATGCATGTTTTTCATGTAACAGTATGGTAAAACAGTTAAAATGAGAAATCAACAGAATTGACGATTGTAAACATTCTATTTTAACGTTTTAGTAGCTTTTTTTATCATTTGTGAACATGGCTTTTCGCTTTGGCCTAGTTGATAAATTAATTATTATTTTTTTGATTTTTTGTCTGTAATATTTTGACTTTATTTATTTCGTCGTACAGTCAACAACAGAGCTATGAATACAGGCAAAGTTCCAAAAATGCCATGTATACACGACCTTAATGTACAGGCAATAAAGTACTGTATACATATTTTTGACACTTTGCCTGTATTCATAGCTCTGTACAAGTGGTATCCCGAATTTCGTCAGTTGTTTATTTAATCCTGAAAACCAGTGTTTAATTAGTGTAATATTCGTATAAGGTTTCCCACAATACTTGCTTTATTTAATAAATGCCAAATTAAAATGATAGAACGCTTCTTAGAGCGTCCGCTAGCTGGCGCGGGTGCACGGAGCGGGCGAATCAACAAATTATAAAAAAATGGACAAGTGCGAATCGGACTCGCCCACCGAGGGTTCCGTACTTTTTAGTATTTGTTGTTATAGGGGCAACAGAAATACATCATCTGTAGAATGTCTACTGTCTAGCTATCACGGTTCATGAGATACAGCCTGGTGACAGACGACAGACACACAGACGGACAGTGGAGTCTTAATAATAGGTTCTCGTTTACCCTTTGGGAACGGAACCCTACAAAACAGATTGTATAAAAAATAAGCTACCAAAATTAGGTAGGTAAGTACTAATTCGACGCATTCGAAGTCGCGGGCAAAAGCTAGTATAATATAATGTCTAAAAGCTAATTCCGTTCAATGTCACATACACGAACGGAAACGAGACCAGCGTCTGCGCAGGTGTACCGTGTTGTATTTGGATTTGACGTTTCCGGCTCCAACATGTATGAATGGCGAGAGACTACGGAGTACGGAGATCTACAAGAGTGACGCTTATATGCTTAAAGATACTTGAAGTGTGCAAAACGGAAGCCAACGCATATAAGCAAACAAATTAAAAACGTGACCACATTTTGAGCTTCATAGCGGCCGCTAGAATTGAATGTACCAAAACGTAAGGTAAGCGGACTGGAAAATACGAAAATCTGTATTCAGGAGATACGGTGGTTGGTTATACCATAAAATATACTTAAAATCGCAATCACACATAAAATACTTAAATTGTACATAGTTATATACATTAAATATATTATTTTCAAAAATACATTGACATCATTCAGATTTTGGTCGCGTTTTTGACAGGTAATCTTGTACCATATCAGCCGTAAAACTGCATGGCGAATTTACTAATAAATTCATTCATAATTTCTCCATGCAATTTTGCAGCTCACCGTACATTCTAGACTTGTGGTTCCAAGTATATCGTGATCCCAGCAATCTCAAAACTTTAGTGGTATTAGCTGCTGGGAATAACCCCGAAACATACAAACAGTCAGAAAATAAAGACGCCAATGTCAATATCTGAGAAAATTTGCCAAACGATCGTTAAAACGATTTGAGTCGCCATAAAATTGCAATAATTATGATTATGATGTATTTAATGTGTTTAGCTAAAGATGGAATAAGGTAATAAATTATGGCAAATGCATAAACGTACTGCAGACAAAAGGGCTGTTATTTAGGGGCCCTTAAATTACATAAGTGTCACAGCTTCAACGTATATTATTTCGTATGGATTTTGTACTAATACCATAGCCTTAAACAATACAGTCATTCGACGAAGCCGTCTAGACAGGGCGATCGTGCGGGGTGCGCGCGCACCCGAGCTGCATACATCGCCATTGTTAGTAGCTCGTTACTACTTACAGGGCTAGCCTGTCTTATAGTAAGTCTTGGGCGGTTGTGACAACCCTACTGTGTTCTTGTGCGGTGTCGGCATTTACGCAAACATCAAAGGCGTCGGTCCACTGTTACTTTTTACACTACTGTCCTAATACTAACAAAGAGCTTAGATATCTTAGCGGCTGCCATCTGACCTTTCTACCCAATGGGAAAGCTAGGTGGTCTTAGGATAAGCCAGATTTCCTGGTGATGTTTTCATTCAGCACCGAGCAACTAAGAAAATATTAAGTGTTATGTCGTACATAAGTTTCAAGAAACACATTATCATAGTGCAAGCCGAGATACGGGCAAGAAATTTGATTTCTGTGCTGCTTCGTACAGTCAGCAGCAAAAGTAGCTAAGCGGGCGAGGTGTTCAAAATTACCTTGACACGCTCTTATTCTTTTAACAATAAAGTTGCGTCTAGATCATTTTGAACACCTCGCCCGCTACAGTATCTTATAACAGTTATAATAACGTCAAATCCGCGGGTTTCAAATTAATTGTCACTGTGACAAGGTAATGAGTACATAGCACATAAAATGCTAACGTGTACGAATTTACGTTGATGATGACGATTTGGAATTTTGATAATTTTGGTAGAAAAAGGTTGGAAGAAAAAAGGCAATTGAAGAAGACAACGAAAGAAGACGAAAAGAAAAGAAAGAAAATTATAATCATCACGGTAGCATAAAAACATAGCAATCGAATATGACTTACAACAGTTTGTTGTATGATTGACAGCATAGGTATGTATGGTTTAAAAACCATAGTTCTTACCAAGTGATGAATAAGATAAATCAGCATTTTTGATAAAATCATTAGTTTAAATCTTGATTTTCCCTCCAACTTTTGCGGCCTAAAGGATCCTAGGTTAATACCGTCAAAACCGATAAGTATTTACTAAGCTCTCGCCAGAAAACATGTCCACAGATTAAGAAATAACATAACTCGGTGTAAGGATTATCAATCTGCATTTGTCATTCGTTTACTTGTCTGTCTGTGGAATTAATGTGTCGCATTCGGTGCTACATCGTCAAAGTGCAGTCGAATATAACTCTTATTTAGTTAACTTACGGTATGTCAGTAATTGTGCTATATTTCACGGGGTATAATGTATTGACGACAACTTGCGATTAACTGGTTTATAATTATTTTGGACGCGACCCAATTTTATGCGTTTTCCGGCGAATGCATTATGTGTCCTGCGTTGATTTCGGTGATGTATGCTTGTTTTTATTTAAATGCCAGTAACTTGAGGACCCGGCAAGAGAAAATCCCCAACAAGGTGGACTGAAGATCCGTATTACAAAATATATAATATAAAAGGCCCAATAGTGTCCTTTAATCGACCATAATTCAAATTCAAAACACAATTTATTCAAGTAGATCCAGCAATACGTACAATAGGCTGAGGCTTCTAGCAACACCGGGAAGGAAGACGGCATAATATAGTTTTGAGTTACTCAATAATTTTAGACTCGAATTTCTTGAAAATATGCTAATCGCTGGCGCCACCGCCCAAAGCCACTTCAGCTATCCAAATGAAAAATCAGCTAACCCGACTAATACAAATGAGTTGGCTCGCGGTGCGATAAATTAAGCCATCAGCACATCTTTCAAGTCTAGTAATATCTTCTGTGTATCAAGCTAGGCCTTGACCGCGTATGTCTGTTTGTCGCGAACAGTCTGGAAAAGTACTAGAACAAATTAGTACTCAACCTAAATAGATCTAGGATATTTTTGAAGAAGCATATATCAACTCCAGCAACGGATTGTATATAGACGAAGCTCTAGGTAAATTTTCCATTAAAAAAAATGGTCCATATGTCTGACACTTATCTGTTCACACCGCTGGTTCTTCTATAGATAGGTTAGGTTAGGTTTGTTTTATGGCAATCCTGAAAAGTTACGCGTCCAATTATGACTAACGAAAATTCGGCCAAACAATACATTATGACTTAAAACTATTTGGGAAACAATAGAGACCCTGGCAAAAAGCCGGGATAATGCAAAGAAGATGATGATGATTGAAAGTTATGCCTTCTTAATAAATATACCCCGCCCTCAGCTTTAAATATTACCCAATAGGTACATCATTTTATTACCCGCCATTAAAAAAAGTTGTAATTGGATAAGTAGCTAAGATAAAATTCTATATTATGTTATGTCAAATATTATGCTGGGCCCTTCGAGCAACACGGAAGGGAGGCGGGTTATTAGCGCGTCAATCTAATCTAGCGCGGGTAATAAAACTAGTTGCACTTGGATTTTTCACTAGACCGAGTCCAGACGCGCGCGTGAACACTGCTGCACAAAAATGCCTGTTTGCTCGGTTTTTTGTTATAAAAAGAGGTCGGGCACATCAAATTTACAAAAAGAAAGTGTTACATTTCACATGTAATTTTTTTTTACATATCATACTTTTAATTACATTCAAACACAATTATTATATTTTAGTCTCATGTAATTGTTGGATTTATCGATTTTGCTCGCTGAGTACAAATTGCGGATCGGTCGAGCGACAAATCCGACTTCTCATCTCTCAGAATACAATAACATACTTCAACGAAAATGTGTTAGTGTGCGTGTTGTGACACTTGTCACTCGTCCGTACACAAAAAGAGATTGAGTTTTGCAAGATTTGTCTTTGACGTGTGTCATTTTCTATGTATTTGTGTCGTCATTACAGATTGGATTTTGTATGTAAGGGTGTGAGAAGTGCGACTGTGTGCACCTTTCCCCCCGCGAAAAACGGCAGAAAGATTTGTACGGTGAGATATCGCTTGGGCCTCTCCCTTCCGATGTGTCGGAAGCCAGTGTTGCTCGAAGGCTGGGCCTTACAATATTTGACTTTATCAACATGTGCGCGCTGTACCTACAGTTGAGTTGCTCGCGGCACAAGTACCGGGCCGTGGGGTCACATTTGAGCTCCAATCAGACTTTTGTAGTTATCTGTTCGTTGTTTTTGAAGATGTAAAAATTTTAATAGAACAAGGCACACTTTCCACCACTTCCACCCATTCAGTGCTAATCACGACACGTTGTTTTTTTTGCCTCTACGAAGCATTTTCGCTACATATCGGGAAACCCATGTTATCGGCTACGACGTAGCACTACGACCGTAGCTTAAATAAAAAAATAAAAAAATTAAATATTATTTACCATTTATTTATTTATTATTTATTTATTTTATCATTTTTTAGCGGTGCATGTGTTAATGGGACAGACGCAAATATATGCACCGCTCAAAAGACTGCCCGCATTTCTTACCCAAATTCTGTTTATTCTGAGCCAGAATACTAAATTTGCAAGCATTTACATATCAGCTCAGTAAAATATTACCGCAAATTTATCACTGATGACGAAATAAACAGTAAAAAATGGCTTTCAAATTTAACTCGCAATTAAGACATTTAATTTTAAGCAAAACTATAAACAAATTAAAATAATTTATTGTTTAGAAAAGAATTTATTAATATTTTCAGCCGTTACAATTTATTTGAAAAACATTAATTGTCCAAATGTATTTTTCTTCTTGAAACGTTTGAAGCTAAAATACGTCGATGTCTTGGTGTTCGTCTTTAAATTGCGTTGAAATCGAGGGCATGTCAAGTTTACGTACACCAGGTTGGGATGTATTGGAAAATTAATTGCCTTTGGTCCAAAACTGAATGGATTTGACGCAAATCCTCATGCCAACACTCTTAGAGCCGCCATACACGGACTGCTCGAGCAGTAAACCAGTGATCAACATACACGGACTGCTTTTGCAGCTTGACCGCATGATGAAATTTCACCGCGTAGCCAACCGCCCGAAGCAGTTGTATTGCGAATGACGATTTTGTATTGAAACTGTAGACCGCTTGAAGCTGTTGGCACTGACTACTCAAAGCAGTCCGTGTATGGCGGCCCTTAGATGAACATTTACGAGTATAGACAGATTTGGTAGAAATGCGTGTACAATATGTAAATTACTAGCTAGCTGAGATGACAATTGTACATCGACAAAGGTAAAACGAAGAGAAATGATGTATAGCTACCTACAAAAAGTCATGTGACCATTTCCATACATTATTTAAGTTTCGATTGGCGTATTCTATCAAAGATTGTCATCTTGGCTAGCCTCGAACTCGAATCGGATCGAAACATGTATAATTAATCGAATTAATCTACTTAAATTTAGTGAGTGACCTGATATTTTGAATATTATGTTCGTGATGACGATGACGCCTTTATTCCTGCTATATTATTTTTCAAATTCGATGGGTACGCTGTACAGGTGTCATTTCAATAAAATTTTGCGAGATTTGGCATTTTTAACTTACAAATTATATAGAGATGACACTTGTCACCTTACCCATCGAATTTGAATGAATGAATCTCGGAAACGGCTCTAACGATTTCGATAATTTTTGCTATATGGGGGTTAGCTAGGTCTTATCTCTGGGAAAACGCGCATTTTTGAGTTTTAATAATATGTTTTCCGAGCAAAGCTCGGTCTTCCAGATATTTTAATACTAAACACAAAAATATTCTACAATCCCAAACCTTGGCTGTTGCCAGCAATTATTTTATTAGTGAGCCCTTCCCGAGTTATGCGGTCATAACTCTTCAATGTTTACCAACCAACTGAATAATGTGTGGTAAACCTCAATATTTAACTTTGTCAGAAAATAAACTTACCCTCTTTTCCCATTTGCCTCTAATTATTTATTGTAAACATACTTACCCCACATGGTATTAAAAGAAAAACCGGCCAAGTGCGAGTCGAACTCGCATTCCAAGGGTTCCGTACATAACTCAATTTTTAACAATGTACTCAAAAGGAAAAAAACGGAACCCTTATAGGATCACTCGTGCGTCTGTCTGTCCGTCTGTCACAGCCTATTTTCTCCGAAACTACTGGACCAATTAAGTTGAAATTTGGTACACAGTTATGTAAATTTGTGATCCAAAGACGGACATGTAACGTAATCAAGTTAATTTTAAACATGGAGGCCACTTTTGGGGGGTAAATGAGAAACATAAAAAGTAAAGTTTTTTAAACTATATCGTGTTACATATCAAATGAAAGAGCTCATTGTGAGAATCTCAAATATATATATTTTTTTATTTTAGAATAAATAATTTAGAAGTAATTCAAGAAAATAAGCAAAAAACGACCAATCCCCTCCGTTTATCTCCGAAACTACTGGGCCTAAAATTTTGAAAAAAATACACAAAATAGTTCTTTACCTATATATTACAGGAAAACCTATTAGAAATGCGCAGTCAACCGTGAGTCGGAGGCAAAGGCAGGCAAAGAACTATTTGTGCATTTTTTTCAAAATTTTAGGCCCAGTAGTTTAAAGATATAAGATATACCTAAGCCTACGGATTTCTCACTCAATTCATACGTCTTAAACTGATTTTAACAAGCCCCCAGTGACGTAACTAGAGCTTAAGCGTATTCTGTATCTGTAACTGGTTCAGGGTCGGTTCAACACCGATAATTATAAGATTCTCGGAAAAACGTCTAAGTCTCGTTGTGAACGTGAATGATATCCATCTGGTGAAAGAGGTAACGTGACGTATCTTATCCTCAATATATACCTACTGCCGATTTGTGAACTTTATTGCAAGGAAATAAGGTATACCTACATTACCTACAGTTAAGAGAGTTGCTGTTCTAAAACTAACTCTTAAAATTTTCCAGGTGATTTATAATTAGTTGTTTATTTTCGACTTTTTCGAGATTTAAAACTTTTAAAAGTGTTTCGTTTACGACATGGCCTAATATCACAAATTTACCTTTACGTCGACAACTTAGCGCCACTTGCACCATCCGACTAATCCGGGGTTAAACAGTTAACCCAGTGTCAAATTGTACTGGTCACCGTGGTAACTTCGGGTTTAACCGGTTAATAAAGAGATTAAAATTATTTCATCGTTCATAAAGCTCTTTAAGATATCACAAAATTTCGGTGGTGGAGAAAAATGTAAGAGATTTGCCACATAACAAAACTATATATCTTCGTCAGAAGATTTAATTATCATAGCTTATAATATTTAAAACTTTCGGTTTTTAAACACATATTAACATTTATAGACGGGTTTATCGCGAATTTATTTTATTAGTACTTACCTATATTTCTCCACGTTACCCGACCCGATAGACCCGTCTATAAATGTGAGTTAATATTATCATAGCTTGTCAAAGAATGCTTAGGTATTAATTAATATTAATCTGACTTTGGTTTGGCCACGGCTCATGGGTCTGGGGTCTGCTTGGCAACTAAGATACAAGTATAATCCCAAGAATTGGCTCAGGAACTAGTTTTTACGAAAGCGACTGCCATCTTACCTTTCAACCCAGAGGGGAAACTACACCTAATTGGGATTATCCCGGTTTCATAGAGATTATATTAGTCACATACAAAGATTACAAAGTATTGTACAATCACCATCAGATATATCGGAGTGGCCGAGGTGTTCACAAAGGCTTATTATTAACCGGGCAACTAAAATATTAAACAGGAACTTTCACTGGGCATATAATAATATAATTTGGCTCTGCATTATAGCACCTATAAATTTATATTAGCCTCAAATTTAAGCATCATATTATTAAAAAAACTGGCAGCAAAATCAAGCTACCCAAAAAAAAATATAGGGAACTTGAATTGATAGGTTGGCGTCTAAAATAATAAGTTGGCAACTAATATTGTAAAGCGATCATAAAATTTGGTTGTTTAAAATATATGTATTATATCCAGAATACCTAAGATACCTATATACATAAGCTTTAAATACTCCATTTTTAAATAATTTAAACATATGCATACCTAGTTCTTTAAATTGTCAAATTTCCTAATCCACAAAACATCACTAATTTATTTACCAATGGTCAGTACCTATACTTATAGTCGAAATTCCTAATCATGAAACACCTAATGGCCATTATACCATTAGGTCTTTAAATTTTTAATTCTAATTATAATAGTTATCACGGTTTTCTGCAAGAGTCAAAAGATAGGTGCGACGACGAGCGAAGCGAGGAGGAGCGTGTTAGGTTGACCGTGTATTAGTGACCAAACAAAATATTTTAAAAGAACATCATTTTTAAATTAATAGATAGCCGTTTTCATTTTAAAATGTACTTCATAAATAGTCTCCAATATAATAATTCAATTGCCAAATCAATAGTTGGTACATGCCTAAAAATAAACAAAAGCTGTAACGGCATTAAAATACAACTCATATTGATATATTTTAAGGCTCCGTTTTTGTTGCCAAACTATTAATTTTAATACCCATTTCTATTATTTTAAACTACCCAAATTCGATTAATTAGTTGATCGGTTAAATACGTGCCATATATCTCAACACGCCACGCCTCTTTTGTCAAGGCGCTAGATTGCGTGCTCAGATATTTTGAGCACCTCGGCTGCTCCGATATATCTGATGGCGACACTGTACCAAGAAAGGCAAAGTTAATAATCAACGTTTTGATCAGCTACACAATATAATAGAGCACTTTAAACTCTCGCGTTTTGTACACATATTTAATTACACAAATGGGTCTACCGCGATATAATTTCATTGTTTTTACCTTAAATTTCTTATCCTTATTCCTTTTCCTTTTCAATTAAATATAATAGAGCAATTTGACTGGATAAAAACTCTGATTTGTCTGTAAATAAAGCTGCTCATCGCTCTAACGTTTCCTAGTGAAACTATTTGATAACCATTACCCCGAAATACCTAAGCCAAAGGAATGTGTATCCAAATAGATACGTCTCACATTATTTAATTCCGCCTACGTCTGGTGGCATTCCTTTTTGCACCTTTGGCTAACAGTAAACAGCGACATTTTTAACTGACCGAAGGTAGTTCTTATCTCTTTGTAATAAGGATTACACATGGTTAAAGGTGTCGATGGTACTTTGTAGTTTATGATGCCACCGTTTGGCGAGTGTTAGGATGTTACTAATGTACAAATTAGGAGTTTGGGGTCAAAGCTTTCTTTACATCCACCCCGGGTTTTGTTACAAGAGCAAAAAATTTTACAAACGGTAGATTATTAGGGCGATTGGTATTTATTTTCTAGTAACTAAAAAAACAGTTTCTTTTGGAATACAATCTATGCGGAGTAGGTAATACCTACTAACAAAGATTATTTTCAACACAAAAGTTAAGTAATAAATAATTAATCGTACCCGAGTTGCTGTAGTTAACCAATTTGATTCCTAGGCCACTACAGAACCATGTCGCTTTAACTACTAGATACATAAAATACATCACTCAAGTACATAACAGTCGTAGAAGATCAAATTGATCCATTATGACATTGACTATTATAGTGGCCTAGGAATCAAATTGGTTGACTGTACAGCGACATAGTCAAATTTGAGGCACGATTTTTGTGCACGACGCCGTTCGATGTATTTTTTAAATGAAATCTACCTGGAGCAAAGTTTTAACTAATGTTCTATTCTTGAACCTGGTTCAAAACTGAAATAGCCACCACACGCATGGCGCAAAAGCGGCGCATCCGTCAGTCGGCATAAGTGCAGCGGAAATAACCGAACCCACGGGGCGAACGGTTATAGCGCGCCAAGGAGTCTGCTCTGTACCTAGAGTTTGCAATCCGGATCCGAAATGTATGAAATTATCCGGATCTGGATCCGGATCCGCGGATCTTCCCATAAATTTCGGACCCGTCGTGCAAACCCTATCTGTACCTACTAACCTAACAGCAATAATTTTTAAAAGCTAACCTACCTAACTATGTATGTTTATAAGGGTCAAATCTTGTAAGTTAAAGAACCCCGTACCAAAAATATGGAAAATGTGGTTTCAGTTAAATATTCTGAGATTTTGATATAATATAGATTTTAACGTCCTGAACAAAAGTCTCTATGGGGGTTACCACTGTTGCCGAGTCCCTTTTAGAGTTACGACTGATTTTGTATCAGATAACAAATCATTCATTAGATGCAATTACCAACTATTTGTTTAAACAATTGACATTAGATTGAACCTATATTGCGATATTTGCGATAAGCTGGCCATTTGACGAAAGATAAAATGACTGCAATGTCAACTTCAAACTCCGTCCGCAGAATTTACCTCTCGGCCAGGAGTCGGGCGTCAAGGTCCCACGGTATGGTGCCGGTGAGGGCGCAAGCGGCTGCATGCCCTATGGTCTTGTATCCTCTTATAATGCGCTGCGCAATCACTCTCTGAGGCCTTCGGAGGAGGGCCCTCGTTTTGTTGTTAAGCCTCCCGGCCCATATAGGTGCCCCGTATAGTGCCGTGCTACGAATGACGTTCGCATATAGGCGTCGACATGGAGCTTGGGGGCCCCCTACATTGGGCAATAATCGGCTCAGCGCCGAAGCGGCACCAACGAGCCGAGGAACCAAGTTGGTAAAATGTTCCTCGAACTCCCACTTGCTGTCCAAGACTAGGCCCAAGTATTTGATGTGGGCCCTCAGGGGGACCGCCTCATCCGCTTCTGGGATCACATCGTTGGGCCGCAGACTCCAGCCTCTTCCTCCGAAGACCACGGCGTCAGTCTTATTGAGGGACACGGCAAGCCCTAGGAGGTTGATGCGTCCCACCGTGAGTTCCGTTGCGACAGCGGCTCTCCTTATGGTTTCCTGGAACTGTCTTCCCCTCACGGCCACCATTGTGTCATCGGCACAACAAATGGTGACCATGCGGGGAAGTTGCTCTCCCCTTATTGCCCAGTCCAGTCTTATGTTCCAGAGCAGGGGCCCCAAAACCGACCCCTGCAGAACCATAAGGGAGAGAGCCAAAGGCATTGGCAATGTCTAGAGACACTGCTATGGCTCCCTCCTTTTACTCCCCCCGCATGGTCACCATTTGTTATGCCGATGACACAATTCTCTCCCCGCATGGTCACCATTTGTTATGCCGATGACACATGGTGGCCGTGAGGGAAAGACAGTTCGAGGAAACCTTAAGAAGAGCCGCTGTCGCAACGGAACTCACGGTGGGACGCATCAACCTCCTAGGGCTTGCCATGTCCCTCAATAAGACTGACGCCGTGGTCTTCGGAGGAAGAGGCTGGAGACTGCGGCCCAACGATGTGATCCCAGTAGCGGGTGAGGCGGTCCCCATGAGGGCCCACATCAAATACTTGGGCCTAGTATTGGACAGCAAGTGGGAGTTCGAGGAACATTTTACCAACTTGGTTCCTGGGCTCGTTGGTGCCGCTTCGGGCTGAGCCGACTATTGCCCAATGTAGGGGGCCCCCAAGCTCCATGTCGACGCCTATATGCGAACGTCATTCGTAGCACGGCACTATACGGGGCACCTATATGGGCCGGGAGGCTTAACAACAAAACGAGGGCCCTCCTCCGAAGGCCTCAGAGAGTGATTGCGCAGCGCATTATAAGAGGATACAAGACCATAGGGCATGCAGCCGCTTGCGCCCTCGCCGGCACCATACTGTGGGACCTTGACGCCCGACTCCTGGCCGAGAGGTACAATCTGCGGACGGAGTTTGAAGTTGACATTGCAGTCATTTTATCTTTCGTCAAATGGCCAGCTTATCGCAAATATCACAATATAGGTTCAATCTAATGTCAATTGTTTAAATAAATAGTTGGTAATTGCATCTAATTAATGATTTGTTATCTGATACAAAATCAGTCGTAACTCTGAAAGGGACTCGGCAACAGTGGTAGCCCCCATAGAGACTTTTGTTCAGGACGTTAAAATCTATATTATATCAAAATCTCAGAATATTTAACTGAAACCACATTTTCCATACTTTTGGTACGGGGTTCTTTGTCCCACTTCCCGACTTCCAATGAAGCTGAAAATTTGCATACATAATAAGTCAGGTGACAATGCAATCTCGAGCTGATCTGAGCTGATCTGATTTTGGAGACAGGAGGTGGCCATAGGAACTCTGTGATAAAACAACAAAACCTAATTGTGTTTAGGGTTTTTAGAATCGTCTCGATGAGCATAAAGTTGTACCAAAAATGAAATTAATAGGAAGCAAACGAGCAGGCGAGCCGCCTGATGGGAAGCATTCATCGCCGATTCGCTGCCCATGGACGTAAGAAACATCAGAGGACCCACTTATGCCTTGCCAACCTTTGAAAACCCTATAATAAATACCTGCTTCGTGAAGAACCCCATGTCATAGCGCAAGGGAAACATCTGAGAAGGTAGCTTATTCCACGACTTGCACGTTCTGGGCAAAAACGAGCGAGATGCCCGCTTGTTCTTGGTTTGCCACGTGTCGAGGAAGTGAGGATGAGCTTAACTTTATAGCTTGCTTCTGTCGTATGCCGTATTTCCGTATGCCACACGTTCAAAGTAAATATCATCCCCTTAACTTAAGGGATGATTTGCGGGATAAAAACTATCCTATGTCCTTCATCACGACTCAAATTAACTCCATAGGTAGGTACCAAATTTCACCAAAATCTTTTTAGGGGTTTAAGCGTGAAAAGTTTACAGACAGCAAATATACTGAAAGAGTTACTTTCGCATTTATAATTTTAATTATAAATTTTAAGGTGTCCGTCAGATAAATGCAAAACTGAAAATGACCCAAATAAATAAGCCACCAATTCATTTTCTCGTCCCCATAAGTCCGCAAAACTAGTTTTCCAGTAAATCCGTTTTATTTACTGGCAATAAACAAGCTCGGAACAGGAAACATAAGTCTGCATTAGAATTAATGGCAAACCGGGGAGTTATGTCCGCTCCAATTTTCAAATTATTCGCAAACGGGTTTAATCGTAGCGACAAATTTACTAGAATTTGCAAAGTTTCCATTGCATATTATGAGTCACATGAACCTATAGTCTGTATTTAAATAAAGGTAAAGAAACAATTTGTACATTTTCGGGAAGTTATAATATAACATTTATTGGTTAACCGACCAATTACAAAACCGCCTCGATCAGTCACTGAACGACCTGACTTTCACCTACACATGGTATAATAATATACTCCGCCTGGTACTCCATTCCCGTCTTTTCTAGGTCACCTAACTGACACGGGCTTACGTCATCATGCGACAGCGCTATATGATAATATGCGATAGCGCTATATATAGCGGCCATGTTGTTGTGACGTAGCCCCGTGTCACTCTGGGAACGGAAGACCATGTTTTATTAGACTATGCACCTACATTCGTGTAATGTTTTCTTCTACCCTCAACTGGCTTAACGAGCCAGTTGAGGGTAGATTTTGTTTAATTTTATTTAAATACCTAAATATACAGAGTATAATATAGCCGCCGCCATACAATCGAAGTTGCACTCTTATTTTAAACGACATTTTGAAATAATTATCCCAAAATAATAGTAATTTAGTAATTTTGGAAAACATTAAAAATCTACTTCCCGATATACAAATCAGTTACTTCAAATGTTGCTTGGAAAATTTAACCAGTTCCCGATATGTACCAAAAAGATGAAATTAAAAAACGACTAGAATACATTACTTATATAAACTGAAATAAATGTCATAATATAATGTGAAAAAAGTAACCACTAGGCATACTGTCTAGGTACCAGACCTTGTAAGTCCCGGCGTTCTGGTTACAAATTAAATTCGAGTTTTGAACTCTATACATATAAAACAAAGTTCCAAATTTAAAAGCGCTACAATTGCCCTGGATCTTACGACGCTGGTAAATTGGTGATGAATCAAATCATGGTCTTCAGCGTTCACAGCTGGAACCGAAACTGTATCGCCATCTATCTAGATAATCCCGTACTTCAACCGAAACTCCGTTTAAATCAGAATCTCTGCGGCGCGCGTTTCCCCAGCTAGCTAACAAAACAGTTCGGAATATCGCCACTAGATGGCGTTAATTTAAAAGCTCTCAGCAGGCCTATTTTTAAATATGATCAGCTATGAATAATTCTGATGTAATTTAATTTGGCAATCAATGTAGCAGCGAAGACGAGCGGCTAGCAATAAATTCTGTGTAGCAACATTGTGTTTCAATTGTTGTATGAGTAAAGAATGGTTCCTACCATTCTGCATGTAGCATAGAAGTCAAGTTAGGAGTAATCTAAATAACAAAAATACACAGAATAACCTTCATACTTCATACTTTGGCAACACTTACGCTAACTGCAATTACTGTTGACATAGAAAAAGCCTCTAGTTTAGTAGATATTCTACATTTTCAAAATTACCTCACTTTCGAAGTTATTCCAATGCATTTAAAATTGTATTTTGAAAAACAATGAATCATAGCTTCTACAGTTACTCATCAAACGGAAACCACATCAAACAAACTTGAAACAACAACATCAAATTTAACAACGGGTAACATGTTTCCGTTCAGTAAATTATTTCTTATGGTTATTGTTGCTTACTACAGTCAACATGAGGAGTAGGTAAGCGGCCCAGATTTTCAGATGTTTTTTTATGATATATGTAGGAAGTAAACGATCAGCGATGCCATATTGACTATCGGTACATCGAAGTGTTGAAGTGTTTGTATAGTAACGCCACCATGTCGGTCCGAGTACAGGAGCAGAGCACGAGGGCGATTCCATTGCGAAGAGGCGTAAGGCAGGGAGACGTTATCTCTCCGGAACTGTTTACTGCCGTAATGGAAGACGCCTTCAAGCTCCTGGAATGGGAAGGACTTGGCATCAACATCAACGGCGAATACATCACTCACCTTCGGTTTGCCGACGATATCGTAGTCATGGCAAAGTCGATGGAGGAACTCAGCATGATGCTCGATGACCTCAACCGAGTTTCACAACGGGTGGGCTTGAAAATGAACATGGACAAGACGAAACTTATGTCAAATGCCAATGTTGTGCCCATCCCAGTCTCTGTTGGGAACTCGGTACTCGAAGTTGTTGACTCGTACATCTACCTAGGACAAGTAGTCCAATTAGGTAGGTCCAACTTCGAGAAAGAGGTCAACCGCCGAATCCAACTCGGTTGGGCAGCGTTCGGGAAACCACGTAATGTCTTTTCGTCCGACATACCTCAGTGCCTCAAGACGAAAGTCTTTAATCAATGTGTGTTACCAGTGATGACTTACGGCTCCGAATTTCGTGATAAATAAACTTTGCTGCGAGTTGACTATTTAAATAGTTATTGCAACCATTACCCAATGTTTTCAGTGTCATAGGCAGAATTAACGCAAAAAATTGGCAGACACCGCGGTATTTAGGATGAATCGCCATACAATACTTTTTGAGAGCTAAACTGTAATTTCAGAAGTTTAGCGAATATTTGTTGGCAAATAATATTTTATACGCGTTAAAGGTTAACGAACCTGTGCTAAGAATCACGAAAAAAAAGATAAGAATCACTATTAAAAGTAATGAGCCATTTGCCAATTTTCTTTAAAGTGTAGAAACATTTTTCTTTTACATTTTGGATTTTTTATATTGCATTTATTCATTCTCTTTTACTCATTTTTAATGAGTAGGAGCGAGTTTTATCTAGACTTACCTCGCATAGTTCAAACCAAATACTAGTTTAGGCACAGGGTTAAAAATATCTGGTGTTATCAAGAACATAGTATTTGCTTGTCAAAAATATTCATCATATTTGACCAAAACTTCGCTTGCCCATTTGGTTGGAGAACAAGCTTCCTTTCAAAGGCACAGATTTCGCATCATTTCCTCTAAAAATCAGAAAGGTGATGAACCCCTTTCCGAGTCGTTATTGATGCAAAGGGAGTCGACAAACAAGAGATCGTTGCGAGCGTCATATAACTGAATGTTTGCACCTGGAGCGTAAAAAAGTACTTTTCGAATAAATGTTGTTTATTGATCGGCTGTTCCATTTTTCCTCTCATCTTCAAATTGATATCACTTCAAATTATTCGATTAAGCTGTAACTTCACATACTGGCAATACAATATGATGGTATTATCGAGCTGATCTGATGACGGAAACTGAATGTGGCGACAACGCAAACTTATTGTGTTTGGGTTTGTTACGACGTTACGAATAAAATTGTCTCGATGAATATATGAATTAACTGTTAAAGAAAAATAACGCAAGCGCCAAAGTTCGTATCAAAAATGAATAAAAGTTTCACGTTTTATTTCCCAACAAATCAAAAAATATATCAAAGAATACTTACGTCCATGTTGTCTTGAAGCGTTCTCGCCCGCGCCCACCGCTCGCTGAGCCGTCTGCGGCGTCGCAGCAGCGCCGGCACCGCAACACGGCTCACCCACTCCCCGAATTCTGCGTGATGTTTGACACCGTTATTTGTCACCGTTAGGTGGGAAATGCTTAGTTGGCACAAAATTGGAAATTAGTTATTTGTTACCGTTAGGAGGGAAAAGCTAAGTTAGCACAAAATACATCATTTGGAAATTCGTGAGTGACGAAGGGTGGATTATGCATGCCAGCTGATTGCGTAAGTATTGTTACTCTTAGGGGAACCGCTCGTGAGCCTTCTAAGGGGTAGCAGTTAGTACAGTTACCATCAGATATATGTATATAGGAGGGGTCGAGGTGCTCAAAAATATCTGAACACGGACTCTAACGCCTTGACAATAGAGGCGTGTTCAGATATTTGCGAGGACCTTGGCCGCTCCGAAATATCTGATGGCGACTGTACAAAATAGATTAGCCGAGCATTGGTGGGGGCTAAAAGATTAGAATGGATAACACAGAAGACAACGCAGTGAGTTGTATCTTAGCATCATAGTATCTTGGCTAGCTTAGATAGGACCTGCGGTAACATGGGCATAAAGATAAGCAAAGTGTATATTAGGTCAAACCAAAAGTAAAAGTTGTTACTTGACAATGTTAGGTTACTTGAGCTGGGTCATGTTTGTCTGAGACACAGGAGCGAGTATCATCTGATTAGTCAAACTAGTTTAGGGTAGGGTGAGATAGATAACAATATAAACCAAAGTAGACCAGATTAGTGGCCTTGGAACTTATACGTTAAAAACGGGACATTGAATTATGTTAATAAGCTCAGGTGTTTTCTTGGATGTAAAGCTTGTTGTATTTGTAAAAGTTTTAAAATAAGTGGTGCTGGTGCAGTAAAAATTATAAATGTGCTAAATGCTTGAAATAAAAATGTTAATAAATATTAAATAGGACAAATTGTTTAAAACTGTTTGTCTAAACATTTTGAACAAATGAAAGTTATAACGTCAGAAACATAATACACAGTTAGGAGAAAATTTGCGAAGATGCATTAAAGCATGAATTACACCTGCACCCTCTAGATTTGTTCAATAAAGGTTAAATACGAAATAGCTTAAATTAACTTATAATGTTATACATATTATATTGCATTGTGTACGACTATAGTTACAGCAACAATTAAATCGATTACAAGAGTAACTTTCCATAAACTAACTCATAACTTACGAGAATTGGCCAACAAATACAACACAAATTAATTAGCCATAAGATTGATGTAGGTTAAATATAACATAAATAAATAGTGTTACATCCACAGATCTAGAATGACGCTTACGTTTAAAGATAAATGAAGTGTGTAAAAGGGAAGCCACCACGTACATTTAATGAATGCAAAAGTGTCAGGCAGCAACTTTAAACACACGGCAACTTTTGGTTCTCTGTAGCAGCCGCTCTAAAGCGTAAGGTTAGCTGACTAAGAAATACGAAAATCTGTAACCAGGATTCAGGAGATAATATATCTTAAAATATTAGTGTTTCGTACAATACTTTGTTCACTGAACACTTATGGGATCATTTCGGTATTGCAAATCGGTTAAATGCGTTTTATACAAAAGCAAATAATTAACATATCCACATATTAATTCTGGATACAATACTTCCAACGACTTTTAACATCATTTCGATTTTCCTAGCGCTATTGATCATTGATAAGCAATCTTTTTTATTCTAGATCTGTGGTTAAATGAGACAGTATAGTAGCTACTGTAAGCAAGTGTAGGAATGCAAGTACGGTCAGCGTCCTTAATACAACATCAATTTTTTGCATAAATTTTGCTCTATGTCAAGCCAACATGTATACCAATTTATTTAAGATGAACAATAATATAAACTTAAGCAATGTGAAAGTGTCTACTAGGTGCTTTTAAATCATTTATAGTAAATTGAACTCACCACGAAATCAACATAGGTAATATAAATAAGTGTACTAAATTTATACATATACCTTTGATCAGGTACTTATGTCAGATTATCCTAATCACGAACAATTTACAGTAAATGATTTGATATAATAAACCAGTACGTGTATACAAACACAAATATAATATTTACATCGACGCCATAATGTTATCAACAGTGTACAAACAGCAACACTCCTATAACTCTACATCGGTGAACCTTATTACAAAAGGCATAAGGTCCATCGATGTACAGTTAACAGTATGGGCGATGGTATCATCATTGTTCATCTTATTGAATAAACACTGACCTAGTGCTTCTTTCGTCATGATATCTGTGTCGTGTTCTGTGTCCATTTTGTGTGTTTTTATATCACTACCTATTGACAAACTATCGTTTATATCGTCACCACACTGACAGTTTTGTCCACTTTCACTTGGCACTGTTATGTTCGTTTTATGTCGTTTCGTTGTAATTTAGGAAGTGTTACAGGAATTCCTTGAAGCGTTTATTGATATTGCTGGTACGATCTCTATATTATGAATCATAGAAGAAAATTATACGGAAAATTTCAAAAACATTTCACATACCAATCAAATTTATAGGTTTGTTGTAAAAAAAAACATGAATTAAATACCCCTAGCATTATTTAAGCAAATCCTGCACTTACGTTTTATTTTGCTGAAAAGCTTTTTATTCTCCTATCATATTACCTGATTCAGGCATTAAATCTGCCATTTGTACGATTTTCTATCGTGCAATAAAGTTGAAATAAATAAATAATTAGCAATATAGCAGTAGTTGCTTGTTATCCATTTCTAACTGATATATTTTGTTACTTTTCCGCAACATTAGTCTTCTCAATAAACGATTATCTAAAAATATCTCCGCATTGACAAGCGAATGACGCAACGAAATCCTGATTCCATCAATTGGCTGTGATTTCTGCAAGTTCAAGCTTTTGGCATGCATCCGTTGGCATCGATGACAGACGGGTTGCGCCATACATTCCCGTCCCTCGCTAACCGACCGCACCGGAGTACATTACTCTGGGGGATTAACTATGTGCAGGTGGATTGCAGGTATTTGCCAAATTGAATGAATATAATGAGTAAGGGATTAGGTCAAATGTTTTTGGCTATGAAATTAATTATTAAAACTTCTACACAGTGGCAGAGATCGCGGAAGTACTTAATCAAAGTATTTAATAGGACCAACATGGAGATCCAACCGAAAATCAAAGAGCTAGAGAGCACACATAGTATGGTATTCATGGTGGTTAGGTTTCATAATAGAAAATAGACTACGGGGACTATTTTACTACGAACCAAAATATAAAAAGTAGACCAAATTTCCAAAGCATGTAGACTAGAATCTAGTCTTGATCTAAATTCCGGACAAGGTCGGGACGGGTTTATGGCAACTGCTGAACATTTCATTGCTCGGCGTCGCCCATTTACTGTCATCTGTCATGATTTAAGACTAACGAGTTGGCTTTGGAAGAGATTCTGGTTGATAAAATGACTAATGAGACTTCCTGGAGCGTGCAATATTGAAACAGATGTAAAAAATGTCCGGTCTTAACGTCAAGATGTTGAGTCACGTATCTTAGGGAGCTTTTAGTAAAATTTGTAATTATTTTGCTACTTTTTTTCCACGTATGTACGTACATATGGCTTCCAATTAGTTATGCATCATGTGCATAAGGACCCTTCTCTGATGAACATATTATTACGTGGAACCTGTAAAATAAATTGTATTGAATGGAATCGAATTGTATTTCAGTAAAAGTCCATCATATTCCATCATCATACCATTTCTAAATGTTGTATAAATAAATAAATCATTTTATGGGCATGAGTATTTTAAATGATTCCTGTCAGACTCAGATTTATTTAAACTAAGAAAACAATAAAATTCGTATTTAAAAAAATAATGTAATGTTGAATGGGCTGAACGTTTTACCGTCAAATTATTATTATTTGTGGCACTTTGGCTCCTTTATCTGCTATTGTGTACATTTTCTCTCGTAAACATATTGCACAATAAACCCAACAACCATCGTGAATAATAGTTTTTGGCACACTACGATGAATTGAACACCATTAAATTATGACTTTAACAACGTTTGTGACTAATGTTGCATTAATAGCATTACTGTAAAATTTGTCACGGCTGTTAGTGAACTTGATGCCATCACTCTCCAATCTTAGCGATAGCATTTATTTCGTGGCATCCTCAGCTACTGCTGCGGAGCCCAGGATCCGCTTTGAGACTTTTTCTTCGTACCTACTGTTTTTGTGGACCTCTTTTGTGAGGCCATTGGGGCGTATGTCATCTCCCACAACTTCAAGCCAGCTCCTGCTCTTAACATGACATTGTATAAATATGAATGAGTCATGACACCCATTAAAAAAAGCGGCCAAGTGCGAGTCGGACTCGCAAATGAAGTGTTCCGTAGCAGCAAGTAACATAATAAAATTGCGGTTTACGATTTATGACGTATTATAAAAAAAGCTACTTACTAGATCTCGTTCAAACCAATTTTCGGTGGAAGTTTGCATGGTAATGTACATCATATATTTTTTTTAGTTTTATCGTTCTCTTATTTTAGAAGTCTGTAAGTCGGTGAAGTACTGGAATCCTTTATAACGAGACAGATTCCCCAAGAACAGGCAGGTTTTGCGAGAGGAAGAGGGACACGGGAGCAAACCCTCAATATTAGGCTGGTGATAGAGAAGTGTAGGGAACATAACATCAGTGCCGCTATGTGCTTTATAGACTATGCAAAGGCCTTCGACTGCATCAGCTGGAAGAAAATGTTCGAGGTGATGAGCGAAATGGGTGTGCCAGATCACCTAACCTTTCTGGTCCAAAACCTCTACCTCAGTGGTAGATCCAGGGTGAGGATAGGGGAGTGTGTGTCTCAACCTTTCCAAACGGAACGCGGGGTGCGTCAAGGATGTATCCTGTCACCGCAATTGTTCAACCTAATCGGTGAACATATCATGCGTAGGGTTTTAGAGAACCGGCACGGCGGGATACGCATTGGCGGCTACCTCCTGAATAATCTGCGGTTTGCGGATGACACTACAATCATAGCCTCGACAGAAGCTGAACTCGCCGATATACTGGACCGGATTGATCGCATCAGCGCAGAATATGGTCTTCTGATCAATCGAAGTAAAACCAAACTGATGTTTGTCAACAGGAGCGGCCATCCACAGAGAACCAACGAGCTACGTGACCTCGATACAGTGCACAAGTTTGTATACCTAGGATCATAAATTAGCGATGACGGGGACTGTGATCAGGAGATAGTCAGGCGAGGTCAGATGGCCAAAGCAGCAGTGAAGCGACTTGAGAAGATCTGGAGGAACCGAGGAATTAACCGCAAAACAAAGATAAAGCTCATGCATACCCTTATCTTCTCAATCTTCCTGTATGCTTCCGAGACTTGGACATTGAAAGCCCGGGCACTTAGAAGGATAGACGCGTTCGAGATGTGGTGCTGGCGCAGAATGCTGAATATATCTTGGACTGAACGCCGCACAAACGAGTCTATCTTAGAGGAGCTCAATATCACCACAAGGCTATCCACCATCTGTACCCAAAGAGTCCTCAAATTCTTCGGCCACACAGTCAGACGCGGCACGGACACGCTAGAAAGGCGCATTATTACCGGGAGTGTCGACGGACGAAGGAGTAGAGGGCGTGCACCCAGTAGATGGTCAGATGTGGTCCAAAATATTACCCAGACTTCGCTCCAGGCAACGATGCAGATGGCCGAAGATCGAGAGGCCTGGAGAGCAGTGGTAGGAAGAATAACCCATAGGAGTCACGTCCCTCAGACATGAGGTCACGACCACGAAAAAGATTTTAGAAGTTACAGGGGTGCGAGGGGAGGGGGGGCACACATTTTACCACTTTGGAAGTATCTCTTGCGCAAACTATTCAGTTTAGAAAAAAAATATATTAGAAAATGTTTGTTTGCTCTGTGGATATTCTAGTTGTTATTCCGTTGTTTATTTTTTGTATACGTGTTAGTAGTTAGTGGCAACTTCACTGGTTCATGTATTGAATAATATTAATATCTGTAAGTATTATTGTACCGTTTGTGCCCAAATAAACATTAAAACATTAAAAACCTCAATACCATTTTTGAAGACCTATCCATAGATACCGCACACGTATGGGTTAGATGAAAAAAAAAATTCAGTTTCATTTCTAAGTATGGGGAACCCCCAAAATTTATTGTTATTTTTCTATTTTTGTGTAAAAACCTTAATGCGGTTCACAGAATACATCTACTTACCAAGTTTCAACAGTATAGTTCTTATAGTTTCGGAAAAAAGTGGCTGTGACATACGGACGGACAGACAGACAGACATGACGAATCTATAAGGGTTCCGTTTTTTGCCATTTGGCTACAGAACCCTAAAAATGCGGAAATTGTTTTTGACTAGTGAGCCTAAGGACCCAGTTTTAATTTTTAATGAAGTATAAACAAAAAACAACACAGTATCTGAAGCAAATAAACACCGTGACTAATCCTAAGCCACAGAAATGCATGGACTTGAAATAGTTATCGCTAATATTAGTCCCTCCTACGATATTCCGAAAATATATGACGGATGTGCGTTCTTCAATATGCAGACGAGTGGGATTAATATAAACAAATTATATTGATTTAAGGATTCAAAATAGCTATCAATCGGAAAACTTATTAGTTTTTTGTGAATTAAGAATAAAATAAAATAATATGGTATAATAATGTAAATGATGCAACAGAATCTTTTGAAGATAACTATTTATGTTTGTATACGGCAAATCATAGAACGTAAATAAAGAAATTGTGATTACTCACCAAATATCAGAAAACAAATTAGATCGCGGTGTGGATAAAGAAGAAATTTCTAAAGCAAAACCTACTTTTCTCTTGCACAGTAACCTACAATCAATCTATACAGTAATTAAAGAAGATAAAGTAGTTTTATTTGAAGTGGCAGTCGCTCAGTCAGTGGTGTCAGTGGCAGACGAAAATGTCAAACGGTGGGCTGATACCGGCGAAATGAATCATGATGTTATTTGCAGGGTTTCAATCAAAGTTGCTACATTACTGCAGTGGTTTGCACTGTAACCTTTTCTTAAACAACAATTTTTGCATGATCAACGTAATAATATTTATAACACAATTTTATTCCATTTGTATTCATCATATCTATTAAAAATTGAGCCTCATTTTTTGCAGTAGGTACTTAAAAAATAATAGCTTGACAGTTTATTTGCCTGAAAACATGAAACAATATACTGAAATAAAAGTAGAACTCTAAGTGTAATGTACACCGATTTAAAAACTTCTCTACTCAAAATCGAAGTCAGATTAAAGTTTGTTTCACATATGTACCGTAAATTATTTTTTTTGTTTATTAGGCAAAGATTTATACTCAATTTACTTCCTGAATTATATCCAATGAAATGTACTTAAACCTAGCGATAATGTTAAAATGAACGTAAACATTTTTACACGATAATCATAATAAATCCGGCCCATTCCAAGAGGCATTACATTTTGTAAATAAACAGATGTTTCGTACGAACGGTTTAGTCTCGAGAGCTTGAATGAGGGTATAAATAGTTGTTTTGGCTGGAAGGTCGATGAATTGTGAAATTGTCGGTAGGTGCTATAAACTGAAATAAGTTTAAGAAAATTAAAAAACAAGCAATATCACCGATATAATTATATTCATAAGAACAATATTAGTATTGGTGAATAGAATCAGGCGTTACTTTGCGGAAATCCATACTAATTAAAACCAAAATATTACTTTGCTAATCCGCGAAAAGATAACGTGCTAGTCAATCAGTGCTAACCCGTTATACTTACTTGCGTATTTTTACATGCAATTAATATTCCCACCAATTTTTTTTTTTTTTTTTTTTTTTTTTTTTTTTTTAACTGACCAAACTGAATATGATCAGAGAGTTGTTATTTCTGTGTTCGCTACAGGACAGGACTTTCCGTTCTATTAAAGGGAACTATTGTCATGACAACGGTGAAGATCGTGAACTTCTCGTGAGCACTACAAATAATATTGAATATATTAATTATATTAATAGAAAAGAGAGTGATACTGATAAAATAGTTACACCAGCTACGTATCAATTAAAAGAAGTGATCGCCAAATGTCAGTGCACGGCGTACCAATCAGGTCCGCGTTCCGGTGTGTTTACACTATCACCACTTTATCTTTTCACATCAACAATTCCTAATCTCGAAGCCATAAGGCCGAAACTCGAATGTATCGATTCCCGTGAAAGCTTGTCTGAATTACAGGGCGCCAAATTATGTAGGTCGTCGCCGTCAATCTTATTGAGAGGTCGGAAGGTCTATTTTTGATTGGTTGGGGTTGGAAGAAAGTTTGTTGGAGGACAAGCCGGGTAGGCCGGTCTAAAAGCGTCTCCTGGCACGCCAGTGGGACAAGGACGCGACTATGCAGTCCGCAGATTGATAGGTCGATTAATCTTTAGTTTAAATTTTAAATTACTAACAATTTAGCGTTTATCAGTAAACAGCCAAATGTTCGCTTGGCTACCTAATCTAAGAAGAATTCACGTATAAGTTTATTTCTCAACAGATCATCGTCTGACCTTGTAATATTGAAGGAAAACTATTTAAGCCGTATTATAAGCTTAAAATTCTTTTAACTAGCCTCTAAAAAACTTGTACAATTTTATTTATTAGCAGTTTCCGTAGTAGCTTGGGCAACAATGATTTCGTATCCCGACTGTTCAACTCAAGAACTCGTTCAGTTCAACAGGTCGCATTTCTCATATGATTCTCTCCTGATATTTTGTTTGGTTTATTAGGATCATCATTGTTTTTTTTTTCTATTACATTTTCAAAAAAACATATAAATGGTGGAGCCATTGGGACTTGCGAGGACAGCTCACAAAGCCACAAGTGATATTTGTTTCAAAACGTTTCCGCTCAACGCGCTCCAAACAATTTTCGTACAGTTTCAGAACTGCATAGCGTAAGAATGTTGTTTACTGTCGTCAAGGTTGCGTTGCACGTTTGTTTAAATTTGAGTGTTCCACATCACTGCACATTCACGTGTGAGGTTAGTTACGAAGGTTCAAAGGGTTAAGAGGTTACGAAATGGAATTACGAAACGGTTCCGATCGATGTATTTCGGGCAGCGCGTGCGCCGGCGGCCAACACGGCAATATAACTGACTGAAGCTCGAAGCTTTACTATTTTGATACGAGGATTTATGGGGTATAAAAACGATCATTGTGGCGTGGATTTTAACGTTTAGCATGTTAATGAAGTATTTATATCCATATAAACCATTGTGGCTTCTAAAGACCGTTCACAATGACTAAATTAATAGGTATAAATATTTTTCTTAACCAATGCAATAGTTGTTACTAATTTGACTTAGTAGGAAACCTAACAAAGCTAGTAAGGATAAGTACTCTTAAAGCGTACATACATTCAAATTATAATCAACCATATTCTCCTTCTTCTCAGCATATTTGCGTCCATTGCTGAACGGATTTCCATGTTGATCTGTATGCGGCGGTTCTATGCCAGGTCGGTCCTGCCGTCTTTCTAATGTCGTCCGACCATCTGGCTCGTGGTTTTCTGACCGTATTATTCATATCATATTCAATTATTAATTCCTTTTTAAAATTAATCCAATTTTCCATGTAGGTATATTTAGGGGTGGGTCGATGTATATTATGCATGTGAATATTATAAAACATATTTCAAAATCTGAAAATAAATGAAGTGGATCCTAATGGGTGTAAGTATGCAAACATAATGTGAATAAAATTCATTAGTGTAGAAACTGTAGAATTTCAAATGCAATATTTTATTTCAATAATACCTTAAAAGAAAATACACACAAAAAATTAACCAAAACTTAATTATTTCGTGCACAAAGATGTCACAATATTTTGACTAAAATTAAATAAATATTACCGATACTTCGAAAATAATACTCCGCCCCAGATACATTTTCTTAAAAATAATAAAATGTATTGCGAAGATCACTGCCGAATATCGAAGTGAGCATGGACTATAATGAAATAATAAATACAATACAATAAAAATACTCTTTATTGCACACCTCATTACAGAGAACAATACAAATAATGCAGGAAGAAGAGGTTAAACAACAGGCGGTCTTATCGCTAAAAAGCACATACATTACATTAAATACATTATTTTCTGAACTTGGATGGTAGTACATTTATGTCTGTTATCCAACATCCTAGTGTACTATTTTTGTGATATATTCCAAAATACGAAACGTAATCGCCGTATACTTTTCCTGGGGCTGGCGGTTTAAAACCCATACCATTAACGTCTATATCCCTCACAAAATAATTCCCTTTATTGAGTTTGCATGCAATAACGGGCACACCGAAAAATTGAAACCACATTTTGAGGAAAGGGTTTGTACAAGTCAACTTCTTCAGTGTTGCTTTCCATTCGATACCCGTGGCTGTTTTTTTGCCCACCCGAGCTGTTGCTTCCATATCCGCTAATGAAAAGTCTTTTTCCACTGTCAAATTAATTTGCACACGATTATTAAATACACCTTTGTATACCGAGAAATCAAGATGATAGGGTAGTTCTTTGGCATAAGGAAAGTCTGGAGTTTTGCAGTTCTCTATACTGACGACGTTGGCTTGATATTTTTTACAGGAACAATATAAAATATTTGAATATATTAAGATTAGCAAAAAATTCATGGTATGTACGCGTATTTAAAGCAAACACAAACGAAGTGTGTTAAGAATAGTTTCACAATGATGCATAGGAATATTACGAGTAGATAATAATCAATCATGAAAATTCATCCAAGCAATTTTAATACTATTAATTTTACATTACCATTACAGGTATATATCTGCATTGTGTGTTTAATTCGATTCAATGATTATGTTATGTTATAGGTACGCATTTTAATATACGTAAATCATAATCGAACGAGCGAGCAAAGCGAAGCGAAGTTCTTACATTCGACTTTGAACACGCGGCTGGCTAGCGGCACGTCCCGGCATTTCGATGTTTTTAAGCTGAACTGTCAGAAGATAGTTTGATACTCAATAACTTAAGTAAATTTGTTCTAATTTAAATGAAATTGGGTAAACGTGTAGTCGACGGCATTACATTCTAGTCATTAAATTATGAGCAGGCCCGATCAAGGGGTTATTGAGCTAGAAGAGCTTAGAAGGCCAAAAAGCTGTTTGTGAGAGGTCTTGCTATACTGGTCATTTTTTTGCAAGAAACATGGTCGAGTTTAGTATCAAATGAAAGTGCTCGACTTACACTTTTATAATATCGTTTTTAAAGTTACCATTTTGAAATAATTAACAAGATAAAAATAAAATAGAATAAACATAATATATGTATTTGACATTTGACAGGAAATATTTCGGCTTAGCACAGATACAGTTTATTTTAATCTCTATGGTGGTGACTTAAATCTAGGGGAGGGACAGCCGTATACGAAGCCCTTTATTCGAAAAATAGCGACATCTATATTACTTAACGCTAAACTTGTAAATGGCGCTTCAAAATTGATGCAAAAAAATAAATCTTGTCAGTAGAAAAAGGCACGAAACTCAAATTTTCTATGAGACCATATCCCTTCGCGCCTACATTTTTTCTACTGACAAGATCTGCTTGGCCAACTATATTATACATACTACTCTTTGCTTAAATCTATCAGTTAAGGGCTCCACAGACCTTGCAATAAATCCACGCGATCTTTGATCCATTGTCGCCTATAGAGCGACATAAAATAGTAGAAATTAAATAAAATGGAACTCAAAAATGTCCATACTAAATTGTTGCCATGTGTAAGCATTTTACGTCAAAAATGTGACAGTTACGTAGAAAGTGGCGCCCTCATTTATTTTCTATTATTTTATGTCGCACTATACGAGCACCTAAGTAGGTGCAACAAAGTCAATCGCTATATAATTTTTGGTTAACCGCGAGTTCTCAGTTCGGGGCGAACTACTAGTTATTTAATTTTAGAATTTGTATTAGCAAACTGACCACAGTTAGAATGATTATTTTGCTACTTAGATATAGTACGGCTACTGCACTAGTGAAGATCACTGACGACACCCGGGCGGGGATGGATGAACAATCATTCATTACCTACGGTGTTAATGTTAATAGATTTTATCTACACACATATCATAAACTCTCTATGATACCTTCAAAATCCGTAAATAATGGCCCACATTACGATAAACTGTTTTGTTACAGCAAATTTCTTATCTGTGAAAATGTGGTAATAGCTTCATTACTATATCAAAATCGATTTGGTAATGACATTCAAATTTCGAACATCTCTGGAAAAAAAGGCAATTTGATTTGACCCCTATTCTAATATCAGTCGAGATGACGTTTTATTCGTAATCAAATGACAATTGCATACAATATTGACAAATCTCGCTTGTAAGTTGGTATCGGACGATATGGTAATCGACCCCGACTCTAGTTTGTCTTTGAATTAAAAAAAAACTACGGATGCGTGACATGCGTGAAAAAAGTTTTCATTTGCCGCCATTTGACGTACAGTTTATCTTTTAATTAGTTTGTAAGTAAAAAATAATTTGTTTTGTTGTTTTTAAAGTAACTATAACAAAAGTTTCTTGTAAAATGTACGATAAAGATATTTCGGAGACGCCATCTCATATCCGCGAGTTCCGCCAGAGAGGAAAGTGCCCCAATGTCGGCTGTAATATGAGGTTAGTGAATATATCATAGAAAGTTTATAATATGTGTGTAGATAAAGCAGTGTATGTAACTGTACATAATTAGGCATTAAAACACTCGTGTGATACTATTATGAAACTCATTTCATTCGTTTCATAAACCCACACTCGTATTTTAATGCCTTTCATTATGTAGCAGTCACATAAACTACTATTAGCAATGTGTTTATAGATAATACTAATACCGTCGATTTTGACTTTATCCTTGGCTCACTACGCTCTCTTAATATCTCCTGCGGCGATAATCGGATGGTCTCGTAGTATAAAGGTGGATGATACTCTTTCTTCTTGGTGCAACAAGTTAGCCGGCGTTCCCCAAGGCGGCGTGATGTCTCCTTTGTTGTTCTCTATTTTCATTGATTCAATTAAATAAATAAATATTATAGGGACATTCTTACACAAATTGACTAAGCCCCACGGTAAGCTCGAGAAGGCTTGTGTTGTGGGTACTCAGACAACGATATATATAATATATAAATACTTAAATACATAGAAAACAACCATGACTCAGGAACAAATATCTGTATCATCATACAAATAAATGCCCTTACCAGGATTCGAACCCGGGACCATCGGCTTCATAGGCAGGGTCACTACCCACTAGGCCAGACCGGTCGTCAATTACTTGTAACTTTACTTCACATTATCGCCGTTATGCCGACGATCTTCAGATCTACTCGCCAGGCGGTACTGGCGATCTCACGTCTATTATTAGAAAAGTAAATAGTGACTTACAGAAAATCTGGAAATGTATTCGAATACTTTAATGATTAACTTATCTTCGTGGATTGATGACGATGATTAATAAAAAAATACCCTATGTCCTACGCCCGGGCCTGAAAGTATCTCTAAACCAATATTCATCCAAATAGATTCAGTAGTTTAAGCGTTAAGAGGTAACAGAGAGACAGACAGAGTTACTCTGAAGAACTGTATTTGTATATAATAAGCCAGACATAGAAGTTTTTGTGGCATAAACGAGTGTTTTAGAAAATGAAACATCGATATCGATAAGTCTGTAACATATTAATAATTAAAAAATGTAACTTCTACTTGCTGTAAATTACCGACAAATTTTAAGAATTATAAACTGGTATACATTATTTCTTTATTTATAAACCAAGTAAGGCACTAGTCCCACCAAGGGCGAGTAAGCGATAAGCTATAGACTATTATTTTCTCGCTCTAGAAACAAACAAAAGATAGACCAAAACATTGTAACCTGGTTACCAAAATAATTTACATGTCAATTTACAAAAGACAACATTCATCCAGTTTGTAAATAGGAATGCTGTCAAACAACCTCTCACAGTTACTTCCTTAGATCGAACTGTAACAGAGTCTAATCAGACTAACTTTTTAGGTTTATGTGTGGATGATACTTTATCTTGGAATGAGCATATTAATAAAGTATGTAGTAAAATAAACTCGTTTGCATTTGCCTCGTGGAGATTGACAAAAATTAGCAGTAAAGAGACGACAATGTTTTCTCTGTACTCAGATATGGTATTCTTGTTTGGGGAAATTCTAGTTACGCAATCCAAGCACTGTTAGCACAGAAACAATGCATCAGAGCTATTTGTAATGTTGGCATAATGACCTCCTGTAGACCTCTTTTTAGAAATATCAAACTTCTGACTGTGCCATGTATGTATTTATATGAAATTTGTTTATTTGTTAGAGTGCATCCTGAACTTTTTACTAGATATAAGGACATTTATTTATTTTTTATTATAGAACATTATTACACAAATTGACTAAGTCCCACAGTAAGCTCAATAAGGCTTGTGTTGTGGGTACATAGACAACGATATATATAATATATACATATTTATAAATACTTAAATACATAAAAAACACCCATGACTCGGGAACAAATATCTGTGTTAATCACACAAATAAATGCCCTTACCGGGATTCGAACTCAGGACCATCGGCTTCACAGGCAGGGTCACTACCCACTAGGCCAGACCGGTCGTCAGTTTATTACAAGATACCCTAATCGTCTCGTCATACCTGCTAAAAAGACAGTATTATATGGAAAGAGCGCTTATTGTATGGCAATAAAAATTTATAACTGTATCCGAGTGTGTATTTTTTTACGTTATGCGTAGACAGAAATATATACAGGATGATTCATGAGACGTGAGCAGGACTAATCCTGCACACTCAGTAACTGATAATTGATCGATCACCGTCATATTTAGGAGAACCAACAACACTTTTTCCTATTTTTTAACTTTTTGGTGAGGGCAAATTTAATTCTCAACAATCATGGTCACCCTACAGGACCTAATTAATAAACATAAACCTCTTTAACCGTAATGGCATTTTGATTACGAAGAAAATAAACTGTCAAACTTGAGTCAGATACGAGTTTTCTAAAGTAACCAGACCGTGATGACAGTAATGACATTCAATTTGACACAGAATATCGGTAGTTTAGTATTCTAATTTTAGGGTGACAATGCATGTCGTAAAAAAATTAATAACTTTTTTTTTCAACACGACTAGAAAATTAACGTTAACCTCACTAATACTGATACGAAACAGTTGCTTATAATTAACGATATGCGCAGTGTTAGTCCTGCTCACGTCTCCTGAATCACCCTGTATACTACCCAAACATTACATATTCAAGTGAAGAAACCCTATATAATAGGAGCTACAGTACAGCGTTGATTTGAGAGCGCTGCCGTGTCACGCGCATCTCATGTAACTTTAAAAGTTGAGTTTCGAGATAATTACGTTTAAAGTTTTAAAGATTCAAATGCTGTTATCGTTGACGGTTCGTCGTATTTTTTTAATTTTTTCTAATCTACATGTAGGAAATATGGTCACAGATTAGGCCCTTTAATTTGTTTTTCGCATTATTGAATAGTTTTCATTTTATTCGAATTAAATGATTTCGCATGATCAACTCTTCCGTACTATAGTGGTCACACGAAGTCATGTAAGTCAAGTTACATGACATACGCGTGATCAAACGTGACACGTTTTACTATACCAATATTGTTGTCGTATAAATCAAGCGCTCGGCCAGTCATGCCTAACTCCGGTAACTTAAGAAACAATGTTGATATTTTGGTTGTGTCAGTCATACAACTCAAGTTAACTAAGTTGTGCCTGACGCCATCGGCAAAAAAAATGAAGTTACATGAGTTAGCCATATGCTTTTCTCAGTAAATAATGAAGATTTTCAAAATTTTATTTTAGAAGATATATATTTAATGGTTTTTAAGAGGATTTAGACTGGTTATCCGTAACTCGTGTAACTCGAGTTAACGGAGTTTGGCGTGACACGGTACAGCGACTAAAGTTTTTTGGTTCCTAGTTGCCGTCGACCTCGGTAAGGCGAAATCCTCGTTAACAAGAAATAAAATGCCATTCAGAGCCAAAAACCTCCATAACTCAAAATATTTAACCTCACTAAGACGACCAGTGCCTAAGGAAGTCGGTACTTATATCAAAGGATTTACTTTTGTAAGTTTGAAATTGGATTAACTATGTTTTTTTTAGATTTACATTAAGATTATTATCATCACTAAGTACCTATAGACTACATACTAAATAACCTAAAATATAAGTTATATAAAATTGCGAAAGCAATCATGTTTGTATGTCTATCATAATAATACTGTAATAATTTGAAGTTTGGAGTTAATGACAATACCTAATGACAAAAATGATAGAACTAATGTCTAATTAATCGTTCCATCCAGGACACGTGTCATTGTAATACTAATTTTAATAAAATCCGTTCGTATTTGTTTTTAAAAAAATACAAGATCATGAAATATTTACTAATCTTAATATATTCAAATATTTTATATTGTTCTTGTAAAAAATATAAAGCCAACCTCATCAGTATCAAAAACTGCACAAATCTAGAATTCCCGTATGCCAAAGAAATACCCTATTCAATTGATTTAGAAGTCTACAAAGGCATATATAACAATCGTCTCAAATTTAATTTGACAGCGGAGAAGGACTTTTCAGTATCGGACTTGGAAGTAACAGTTATTGTTGGAAGAAAAACAGCCGCGGGTACCATCGAGGCGGCAGCAATAATGAATCATTTGACTTATACAAGCCCTTTCATTAAAATATTGTTACAATTATTCGGTATATCGCCTATTGGATGCAAAATAAGAAAAGGGAATTATTTGGTAAAGGATATTGACGTTAACGCCATACCTTATTCAGCGGTGCCAATAGGAAAAATATATGGCGGAGAATACGTTACCAAGTTTGTCATATTGCGCAAAAACAGCACAATGGGTTGTTGGGTGACCATTGTAAAAATAGTGCCGACATAGAGAAATGGTTACGGGAAGAGGACATGGGACGATCGATGCTCCATACAAAGGTATGATGGTGGAAAGCAGTGGTGAAAAAATAAGCGTTTATTCATGCAATATTAAGTGTATTTGTTTAGAGAAAAAATTACGTACATGTTGACACGATCGATATAAGAGCATCAAAATAAAAAAACATGACACAGAAACAAATTCAAATATTCCCGCGATCATAGACAATGTGAGCAGCCAGCACTTTCCAACAACGTAGTTCTCATTTTCCTAACTGGATATTGACATTATGGAATAGTACAAGTGGAATATTGTACGAGAGTCTATTATATTCACGACAGCCGTAGGCTGGAGTGAATTAAACACTCGAGTAATAATATTCTTACATCGGAGTTACACACAATGTTTTTCATCACACTTGCGAAGAAAAATCTAAATTTTAAGCGAAATCATTCTTAAATACGGTGACATTTCAAACATTCGTCCGCCATATTGAAATTTTATAGCAGTGTAGGCGTCGAAGCACAGACCCATCGACATTCAGCCACAATTGAAAATTGTGTAAAAATATTATAAACGGCTTTTAAATTAATCTAATTAAATATTTTTAAGCATAAACAAAAATATTAAATAATAAACGTCTATTTTTAAAGTAAAACCCCTGTATACCTTGACTTTAAACAAAGTATTTTACTTATGACGTATACATGGTTCGTATGAATTAGTGGCATAAGTAAAAAAAATCCGTCAAGTGCGAGTCGGACTCGCGTTTCAAGGGTTACGTACATTAAGGCCGACTCACGCTTGACTGCACATTTCTAATAGGTTTTCATCACACTCGCTCAGTAAATGTGGAATTGCACGCAGGCTTAGCGGGAGTAAACAGACGGACAGACAGACAGGCAAACAGACGCACGAGTGATCCTATAAGGGTTCCGTTTTTTTCCTTTTGAGGTACAGTCTTCACCTTAACCCATTGAAATAAGGTGAAAAAATGTATACATATTTATGTCCTCGACTGTACGGAACCCTAAAAAGCTAGAACTCCCTAGGGAGCGCTCAGGACCACTTCGACATTTTCCTAAACTTGGCACTTTCCTATCTTGTCTCTTTTTTAACTTGCCATTTTATTACCTGGTCTCTTTCCCAAACTTGTCTCTATCTTAACTGGTCTACCCTCTGGAAGACACGCCATTTTCAAAAATTGACACTTTCCTAACTCGTCTCTTTTTTAACTCGCCATTTTCTGATTTTATCTAAGGTATCATCGCATTGGAGCGCAAAAACTAGCAACTAAACAAAAAATACGAGTATACTTAATGCACCTGTGACTGAACACGAATGCATAAAGTTTGCTGTGCCGAAACTACATGCACCTGAGGACCAATACTAGTGCACATCATTTTATTTCAGTACACTAATTTTCTTTCTGTAAATAACCTACAAATAAAGTTTAAATAAAAATGGCGAATACATGTATAAATCATTTTATTCTTCTGCTTGCGGTAACAAAATATGAAATAAAATAAAAATAAAATGCTTTCTTTAACTTAAACATAATAAATATAATAAGGTAAGTACCCCTATTAACGACCCCATTAAAATTGGCATTCATTACCGCGGTATGTATAAAATAGCGTTTAATAAGAAAGCTTATTAACTTTCTTTGAATCTAAGAACACAGAAATAAAGCCTTATCTTTTGACTGTCGAATAAGTATATCACTACTACGAAAACATCACGCATAAAAGTCGAAAATCATAAACTAGCGCATCAGGAGCGCAAGATTTGGTTGCTCCATACTAACACGCAACACCTCAAGTAAGTAAACCCGTATTCTATTTAGTGATTAGCGTAATAATGGTAAATATTCTGAAAAGACTAAGACTTGAGATTGATTCTTAGTTATTATCTTTATGATTCACAAATACTTTATTTGCGATATTTGCTCGCCAATAGGAAAAAAATAGGAAATAAAAAACATCGGTGTTAGGTTCCATTTTCTTTGTGTGACACCTAATTTCGAGGTATACCTCGGTAATAACGGAAACGGTATTATAGATTCGAGCGATCTTATATTCATGTATAAATGCACATTTCCTTCACTTTAAATGTTATTAAAATATTTAGCCACCTATAAAGCTAAAGAGCTATTAACGTGGTATGAAATCTATGCAAGAACTCTTAATATTTATTACAATTTTAGACACCATCTCAGACGTTTTCTTAGAAACCCTTATATGAGAAACTCGTTCAAGTATTGATATAAAAACAAAAGTATGGTTATAAAGTTTATTTTAACCATTTTTTTGTAATATTTGGAATCATCCATATTGATCGTATTAAAAAAATACAAGATAACTATTTTTTTAATACAGTTGCTCACAAAGTGCTACTTTACGTAGCTGTTTAGCGTGCGGAAAGTTGGTTATGTCGAACTAGTGCTTTTTACTTTTCCAATTTTTTAAAATTTATACTTGTTCCAATTCACGACTACTTATTGATGAGTGTTAATATTAGTTTCCTTTAAACGTCGTAATCAGCATAAAAACCTACTGTTAATGTAAGAATATGAAAAATATACATATTTCATATTTTAATACTTACCTCTTCATCATTATAACACGTTTATTTTTTAATATTGAATATTGAAAATTCCGTTCTTAATAAGGTGTCTGAATGGAACGGAATAGCTGCCAAACGCCCATAGATATAATATACTTAAAGACGACGTCTAAGCGAGCTGTCACTGTTACCACTTTTGTTTAGTGTACGATTAACAATGTTTTACTTATTTTTTCGCAACTGTATTAAAAAACGTCGTTCGATACACGTGCGGAAATGTCATTCTTCACTCGTCCCGAGTCTTCCCACTCGCCTGCGGCTCGTGGCAAGATATCTCGGTACTCGTGAAGTAATGACATACCTTCCGCACTAGCATCGAAATGTACTAATTTTTACTAGTCGTAAATGAGTTTTAAAATTATTTGTATTGAACCGTTTAACGATGGTTAGAAAAGACATCACTCGGTAATAAGCTGTATGAGAACCTAATACAGACGCACCCAAAACTTTCATGGCTTTGATATTAATAGGTTCTTAAAATAATACAAATAGTCTTTTGTATACCAGGACCATAATAAGGATTCTTAAAATTCAAGGGCCGAAGACAGGCCCGAGAATTTTCAGACCTAATTATGTACCGTTGCACACAATATTTTTTCTAAGGCAGCAAACATAAGATGATATATAAAGACAAAGTAAATATTGGTTTTTAGATCTTTGCCTAGAAGATAGCATTTTTTTTAAATACAACACATGGCTATTGTGATATTTGTTTTCATAAATAGACAAAGGACACAGCCCCCTACGCACCGCGCTTCAAATGTAATAAATAAATAAATAAATATTATAGGACATTTTTACACAAATCGACTAAGCCCCACGGTAAGCTCAAGAAGGCTTGTGTTGTGGGTACTCAGACAACGATATATATAATATATAAATACTTAAATACATAGAAATCAATCATGACTCAGGAACAAATATCTGTATCATCATACAAATAAATGCCCTTACCGGGATTCGAACCCGGGACCATCGGCTTCGTAGGCAGCGTCACTACCCACTAGGCCAGACCGGTCGTCAAATGTAGTTGATTTAGATATCACTGGCAGTCATTTAATCGACCAATAGAAGTGCGGGAGTAGAAAAATATATACTTTATGTTATTTTAATAAGAAAATAGACACACAAACATACAACATTAACATTAACATTAACTTACACAGAATCTTGTATATTGTGTAGAATATAATTCTGGTAGCTTGAACGTTTTGGCGCAATTTGCCCTCCACGTCCGGTTGAAATAATTAAGTATATATTTATTTAACGTAGATAGGTAATAAATTAAACAAGAATTTCGACAGCATTACACTTGCTCATAAAGGGTAACCCACGATGTTTTTAGCGTTAAAGGAACCAACTATTTTTATTTTACATTCAGTCTATAATATGAAAAGCGTAGGTATTTCACAATTTTTTTATCCATTATTGTGAAATAAATAATATTTATCATAATAACATTATGGAACTAAAAATGCGACGGGTTATCCACCCTCGTAAAAAGGAACCCGTATCCGCGGTATTTGGGTAGCAGTGGTCAATTACCACGGTAATAGGCGATTTCGACATTTTGGTTTTAATAATTATTTTTTTCTTTATAATTTTCTAAAACAAGGCCAGAAACTAAAATAATATAAACTTTAATTAACAAACTAACATAAAAAAATATGTCTTGGTCCATACACCGCCGGTTTATGCTTAATTTTTGGCTCTTTTTGAAAAACTTGCTTAACCCCCTCGTTAATAGGGGTACTTACCTTAATATCTATATTATCTATATCCTACACTACTAGCAATGCCGTGCGAAACCGTCTACATTTCAATCTTCATTTAACCTAAGGATAACTTGAAAAAAAAAAATTCTTATAAAAGCCATAGGAGTTAGCATTTTTTTCTTTAATTTCGATAAATATTTTTTATACTTTGTCAACTTTGTGTCAAAAATTATGTCCTTTGTTTTCCTGTTTTTAGACAAATTGTAGTAGACGCTCCGCATGGTTTTATTGTCGAAGTGTTTTATCTCCTTTTTTAGGATGCTGTAAATATAAAAAAATTGGGTTTTCCCGAGATTTTGGTATTCAGCCTCCTATGTTAACCCTCAGCAGAATTTGTCGTTCTATGGATATCTTCGGAGCAGCTTAGTAAATTAGGATCCATAGTCAACCAATAGTCATTGAAATACTTTTTGAAAGTATACCATTGTGGCGTACATGGGACAATAGCAACAATTCGCTCCAAGTTCGCTTTATGCAAGAAGCTGGCAGTAAAGCGAGCAACGAGCATAGTCGGGCTATTTTCACGCCTTCTTTGGTTTTCTTTAGTTGAGTTTTAGATTGGATGCATACATTGCTGCTTGGTCGGACTTTAAAAAAATCATTACGTCTAATTAATAACACTATTTAAGCCGTAAAATAATCGTTTTCATCCTAGCCAATTGCGGATTTTTAATGGAATGGGTTAAAATAGTTATTTGTTTTACAGGGGGGCAAAGTTGTTGCTTAACCGCTCGTGCTAATATTGATACCCGAGCAAGCGAAAGATTCCAAAATTGAACCACGAGCGTAGCGATTGGTTCAAGAAGTGGAATCTTGAGTGTTGCGAGGGTGTCAAGGCACGAGGGTTAAACAAACTTGGCCACTGAAGTGCCAACTTTGCTGTTGGTGTGGTGAAAAGATTATTGTAGGGCTAAAACAGCCAAGTTATAAATGAGACGAGTTAGGAAGGCGACAAGTTTAAGAAAGAGACCAAGTAAGAAAATGGCAAGTTAAAAAAGAGACAAGATAGGAAAGTGCCTAGTTTAGGAAAATGTCGAAGTCGTCCTGAGCGCATGAAATAAGGTATTTTTCGAGCAAGTGTGGTGAAAAACATCTTTTGATTTGTTTCGACATTTACTTTATTATAACAGTTAGAAGCTTTTAAAAAATTGTATGAAACCTGTGTCGTGCTCCAAACTCTTATAAAAATTAAAAAATAGAAACCAGCGTTGCAGTAAATTTACTGCAACATCATGCTGAGTCGAGCCCCCTTTTTAACATCACGCTGTTCGGCGTTCGTATGTCAACGTAACTTATTTAGTATGTTAATTGTTTTATAGTTCGTTTTTATTAGCATTAGAAAAAGACTACGCGATCTAGTTTAAATTTAAAATCAATAACTATTACTTATGAAACAAAAGAATGTAGGTAAATAATCGTATATGATTCATAATTGTTACATATTTGCAGTGACTTATTTGTCAAAAGGGTTTTTCAAAGGACACGTCAAGATTGTTTACCTTTTTTCTAATGCAAAAAAAACGAACTATAGTAGTTTTTAAGATTTTATGTTCAAGTACCATTAATGAGATGTTTGTGATGTTAAATAAAAATAAATATATGTCTAATTGTCTAATATTGTCGTTCATAACAGTCCAACTCTCCCTCAATTGCTCAAACGTTAACTGGAAGAGATCCCTTAAAGAGATAAGTTCGCCATGGTACTAATGACGAATGTTATTTTTCCTGTTTTGTTTTGATTTTTGTACAATAAAGTGTTTTACTACCTACTACTACAATAATATAATAATTTGAAGTTTGGAGTTAATGACAATACCTAATGACTATAATTATAGAACTAATGTCTAATTAATCGTTTCATCCAGGACACGTGTCATTGTAACACTACTTTTAATACAATCCGTTCTTGTTTGTTGGTAACAAAATACAAGATCATGAAATATTTACTAATCTTAATATATTCAAATATTTTATATTGTTCTTGTAAAAGATATAAAGCCAACCTCATCAGTATCAAAAAGTGCACAAATCTAGAATTTCCGTATGCTAAAGAAATACCCTATTCACTTGATTTTGAAGTCTACAAAGGCATATATAACAATCGTCTCAAATTCAATTTGACAGTGGAGAAGGACGTTTCAGTGTCGGACTTGGAAGGTTCAATTAATGTTGCAAGGAAAACAGCCGCGGGTACCATCGAGACAGCAGCAATATTGAAACATATGAAATATACAAGCCCTTTCATTCAAAATTGGTTCCAGTTTTTCGGCTTGTCGCCTATTGGATGCAAAATAAGGAAAGGGAATTATTTGGTAAAGGATATTGACATTAACGCCATACATCATCTAACGGTGCCAATAGGAAAAATATATGGCGGAGATTACGTTATCAAGTTTGCCATATTGAGCAAAAACAGCACAATGGGTTGTTGGGTGACCATGGTAAAAATGGTGCCGATAGAGATATAGTTACGGGAACAGGATAGGGGACGATTGATTCTCCGTACAAACGTAGTCCTCACTTTCTTACCTGGATATTGACATGATGGAAAATGTATTTTAATCATAGCTATGCCCGACCGTTTGATTTTTTCCGATTTTTACTCTATTATAAGAGTTAGGAGCTTTTAACAATTTGCATGAAACCTGTTTTTCGCTTCTAACTCTTATAAAAAACAAAAACTAATAAAACGGTCGGGCATAACTATGATTAACATAGATCAAATTGTGTAAAAATATTTACAATAATGTTAATATCTAGAGAGGAAAATGGGGAATACGTTTGTATGGAAAACCGATTACCGGTACCGGTTTCGAGGCGGTCGTCCCCTTTCGTCTTAAACATTGGCAACATAGTATATGTATGTCGTATTATCAAAATTTAAATGATTTGTTCCCGCTAACCAAAAGTTATCTGGAAGAGAACTCTCTTCGTGTTGGTTGCCTCTGTCTTTTATCAATTGTATTTATATTGTATTTGTATTGTATTGTTTTTGTAGTTGTATTGTCTTAAACCTGTATCTTTTTACTGAGGTGTGCCAATAAAGACTATTCCATCTATCTATCTACTTATTTTATTAGTTTATTACACTACCAAGATTATCTGGAGGACATTTCTTTTCAGCTTTAAGACCACCAATTTTATTGTCAACCGTTTTTCATTGTTTTAGTTTTCGTGTAGTTTTTCTTTGTATTTAGGTGAGCAATTCTTTTGTATTGTAGTTTTAAAAATTATTGCAGATATACAACATTAGAACAAATACATGGTATAATAATATACTCCGCCTGGTACTCTCTTCCGACCACGTGACTGACACATGCCTACGTCATCATGCGACAGCGCTATATAATAGTATGCAATAGCGCTATACAAAGTGGCAATGTTATTGTGACGTTGGCTTGTGTCACTCTGGGAAGAGAAGACCATGGTTTATTACATGGTATAATAATATACTCCGCCTGGTACTCCATTCCGAGATTCGTATGACCTAACTGACACGCGCCTACGTCATCATGCTGTTTACAGGTTCTCAAACTTTGAAATGTGGGAAAATTTTAACCAACGGTGAAAATTATTTTAAACGGCATTAATTTTAAGTTATTCGTGTAGAAACATAGTAAAATAAAACAAATCTAATGTATTAAATTAAACTTTATTTATCTATACAAGACAAACGTTTAAAAAACTAATTCACAGTTACACATTAATTACCAAGCTTACGACGTGAAAAGTTTGGAAAACACTGCGACTGCTGACACTGAGCGAGAAGGAAATAACAATTAACACGCGTTCGACAAGGATGACGGTCAGGGCATGAAGTTATCTAGATCCGAATTGTCAAATGTGCACAGCGCTATCCTGTGTTGCCAGTAGTATAAACAGAATTACCCGAAAGTCTGAAATTTCTTTCGTGAATCGGAAGATATTGCTAACGAGTAATTAAAAATGACGTGTTATTGTAAAATTTAAGCTAAAATACATATAAATGAATATTATAAAATTATAAAGAAATATTTTAACTTATTAACCATAGGTATAATGTACCCATGTAACATGTTATGTTGAAATAAAGTGGCAATGTTATTGTGACGTAGGCCCGTGTCACTCTGGGAATGGAAGACCATGTTTTATTAGACCATGGTTTATTAGACTTTTTTACCTCAGCAGCTCGAACAAGGGTACTTTGCTACTTAAAAATAGTGAGCAAAATCGCATTTTGCTCACTGAGTGAGACAAAATGACATTCACCTGTCAAGTGACCTTTATATTCCAATGTCATTTCATGTCATGCAGGGTCTAATACAAGTTCGAAATACAGTGAAACTTGGTTAAGTGGGACCTGGATAAGTGGGAAACCTCTATAGCTGGGACTCATAGTGCGGTCCCGGCACTTTGGCGCTGAATTACCTCTGTTAGTGATGTTACGTTTAGCGTCGCATGAAGTAGGTAGATTGCAAAATGAGACGAAAGAAAACTAACCAGAGTAAATTTTACGAAATATAATTTAAAAAAAATAAAAAAAACTAAAGGAAAGACAAGGTCGTGGATCTTTTCTGAGCTGGCAATTAACAGTGGTGAAACGAGTCCTTGATAGGGGTCACTTCCCTGCACTACGTCGCAGAACGTCGAACTTGGAGGTGGCCGTCTTCAAAAAAAGGGTTCCGGATCCAGCACGGGAACCTTCCGGAACGAAGCGGAGCATGCGAATTCAGATTGGTAGGTTCCGACTCCAACCCCAGACTTGGTCCCTGGAATTCCGGTAAAAATGGCCATTTCAAGAAAAGTCCAATTTTGTACAAGTGACTGCGACATCCGGATTTTAGGCCAAATTAATGCGCTAATGAGAAAGTAGGCTGGTGTAGTGAACCCCAAAGAATTAAAAGGTGATCAATGATGTGGCAGTCACAAGTAGAATCATCATTTTAAATTTAAAACAAAGAAGAAAGTGAAGTTAAATTTACTAAATGTACTTCTACAACTAAAAGCTTTATTAATGCATGTCAACTACAATTTGGCATGTAATTTTATACATTTAAATTAGAATTAAGCCTAACTTTGATTATAATCTACAAGATTTTTATAAAGTGGGTAGACTCATATTTCCAGAAGGTTCGAGAAGCTTGTTATTTCCAGCGTTATTTTTATAGGAAAATTACAGTTAATAAGCAGATAGTGATAGCCAAATGTACCCAGAAAGAACTAAATGAAAATGTGATGGCAAGAAGAAAATGATTCCTTACTTTACTACTATGAAAGTTACCTTTCTCTTAAAACTACAAAATATTCAAAACACTCACCCTATTTGGGGAAATACTGGAACTTAACACATTTAATATTAGAATAAATTTTACACCATATTAAAAATTTGTCACATCATGACTGTAAAATTGTATCTTTGAATTTAGTCGATTTGACCTCTCGCTGTCAAAGCCGTGGTAGCAATGTCTCGGACGCGTATGTGTCTCATTAGCTGGCCGGTTCACATCGCTTATCGCGAGCCGGGTGACGTAGTCCTTTGTATTCGCATCTAGTTTTACCTAATAGCAAATGCAGTCGTCAATTCTGTTTGTTCGTAGATTTATTTTGTATATATTAGTTTTCAAGGTTTTTGTGTATATTTTTTTAGATAATAAGTATGAAATGTGTATTATAGTAGTTTATAGTTATATTTAGGTTTAAGTTTATTTCTTATTTTGTAGAATTTTAATTGGAAATAACGGTAAACCGTTACATACCCCTCTTTTTAGGTTAGGGTTTTTGCTAGGAAAACCCGCTATTTCTGTTGTCTACTCAATAGATACACTAGTCATCATTCAGGCTTCAATCTCAACATACACCTCCTCTTCATACATGCATCACACAGCCAAATAAGCAATAAACATTTCTATATATGTTTTTGCGTCCTAGCAGATTGAGTATTATACTTACGATTGTATAAATACTCTCATGTATTTATTAATGGTTCTTAAATATATTAATCACTAACCTCAGTGGTCTAGATCATACTACAGGCTGTTTAGAAGACCTGATAGCCTACTGATAGGCCTGAAATTCACAAACCGGTAGAGGTTTACAAAGTATAAAGAATCTAATCTAACAGTTAGTGTATTTAGAGTATGTGCCAGCGCTTATACGTCAGTTTCATGAGGCTAGTGAATAAATTTAGACAGTTAATGTAGAAATCGTACATAGGGGACTACTTAATCATATTAAACTTTGTAGTTGGTGATCTTAAAATCTTTAACATGCCAGTTACCTATATTCCTCCCTTGCATGTCTTCTAGTTCGTATACTAAATTAGACTTTTTAGCAACGATCTTACATGGACAATACTTCGGTGCAAGTTTCTTCGCAAACATGTTGTTTTTGTCGCTAAGGTAGAACGTTTTTTTCCAAATAGTATCGCCAACTTTAAAATCATGATCTTTACGGCGTAGGTTATAGTGTTCGCTATTCCTAGTATGGGCTTGCACTAGAGAAGATTGAACCTTATCAAAAAATTTCCGCAAATGACCTAGATTCTCTGCATATTCATCTCTAGGAGTAAATATTATGTCGTCATCTAGTTCTGGGTCAATATAGTGTAAACCGCTAGTGACCAATTCCCGTCCATGAACGAGAAACGCGGGGGTGTATTTTGTTACCTCATTACTGGATGTGTTCATAGCGAATTGAATTTTAGGTAGATTGCAGTCCCAGAACCTATGGTCGTTTTCAATGTAGGATGATACTGCTGTAATAATCACTTTGTTGTATCGTTCTACTGTGTTCACTTGCGGAGTATATTTAGGCGTAAATCTTACGTTAGGGACATTGTAGTCATTAAACAATTTCTTTAACACGTTACTTGTGAACTGCTTTCCATTGTCCATAAGAACAGTACTAGGCACGCCGTGAACTAGGAAAACTTTTTCCTCGATTAACTTAGCTATTATCTCGGAGGTTGCGCGACGAATGGGAAATAATAAACAGTACTTCGAGAAACAGCATGTCACAACAAATATAAAAGTGTTCTGTTTTCTCGATGGGGGTAGGGGACCTATGAGATCCATGCTTAACATTTGAAAAGGGCGTGAGCAGTCTTTAGGACGGCCCATAATGCCTAGAGTAGCATGAGTAGCATGCTTGTGAGCACAGCAAATATCACAATTAGAAACAAATTTAACTACATCGCGATGCATGTCCTGCCAGAAGTAGTTTAAAGAAAGCCGTTTATGTGTTTTATATATGCCAAAGTGGCCAGCGGTAGGTTCTGAATGATTTTTACTAATAATGTCGAGTCTAAATTCGAGGGGAATGACTTCTTTCCACTCGAACTCTCGAGTTAAAGGATTTAGACTTTTTTTAAACCTAAATAGTCTGCCGTTAGTTACTTTGTAATTTAAAAATGAAGTAGGAGTGTTTTGGCAACCGTTGTAAATATTTAGATACCACGAGTCGCTTGTAGAATAAAACATGTCAGGACTAATTGGGATCTCATCAATCTCGGCAATAGCAACAGAACGGGAGAGACTGTCTGGTACTACATTTTCTGAGCCACGACGATGCTTGATCTCAAAGTTGAATGAGGACATACGAACTCCCCAACGGGCTAAACGACCCGTGGGATTATTTAGATTTAGAAACCACTTAAGTGACGAGTGATCGGTATACACGACGAACTTTTTGCCGTTCTCCAAGTAGCACCTCCAGTGTTCAATCGCTGTAAGTACTGCAAGTGCCTCTCGTTCTGTTGCGCTGTAGTTACGCTCCTGGTTAGAGAGAGACTTACTCATGTACGCTATAACCTTCTCTTGATTGTCTATGACCTGTGTCAGGACCGCACCCACGCCGTAATCGCTCGCATCTGTATGCACTTGGAACGGCTGCGTATAATCCGGGCACGACAATATAGGAGAAGATACTAAGGCTTCCTTTAGCGTACGGAAGGCGACTTCAGCATCGGTAGACCAGTTAAAAGGGGGTGAGTTTTTAGCTTGTGAAGTAAGTTTATTTAGAGGTGCAGCTATAGAACTGAAATTTGGAATAAAACGGCGATACCATGATGCCGTTCCAATAAACCGACGAACTTCCTTGCGATTAGTAGGAGTTGGATAGTTAATGATTGCCTCAATCTTTTCTGGGTTCGGTTGTAGTCCATTTCCATCTACTACATATCCTCAATAACTCAGTCTATTTCTGAAGAATTGACACTTTTGGTAACCAATGGTTAAGTTTGCCATTTTAAGTTTCTCTAGAACTCTAACTAATAGGGAGATATGTTCTTCAAAGGTCGATGAGACAATGATAATGTCGTCGATGTAGACAAAGACTTTATGCTCAAAATCAGGCCCATAGAACAACATATCAACCAGTCGTTGTTGCGTCGCTGGAGCATTGGTTAAGCCAAAGGGCATAGAAACAAACTGAAAGGTACCACGCGAAGGAATATAAAACGCCGTTTTACACCGGTCTTCTTCCTTAATAGGAATTTGCCAAAAACTCTTTGACAAGTCTAAACTAGAGAGATATTTAGCGTCACGCAGATTGTCGAGTATCTCAGAAATGTATGGAATACTGTAAGCATCCTTGATGGTAACTGCATTCAATTTACGGCTATCTAAGCAGAATCTCATTTCGCCATTTTTTTTAGGTGTCAACAGAACAGGGGACGACCAAGGGCTCTCGCAAGGTTCTACCACGTTTTCACGCAACATTTCATCAAGCTGAGTGTTTAGTATTCTTTGTTTTTCAGGAGACATTCTGTAGTATCTTTGTCGAACAGGAACAGCATTACCGGTATCTATATTGTGAGCAATTAGAGAAGTGCGGCCTAGACCACGTTCTTCATATGAAATGTTACGAAACTGCGCAGTGATATGATCAGCCGTAACTTTTTGCTCAGGCGAAAGATGATCATAGTCACATAAGTGTGTAGGTTGAGGGTCTAGTGATAGAGAGGCTAATTTATCAACATCCCTAGGTAAAATTACGGAATCTAGTTTTTTAGGAAACAATTCGAAAATTCTCCAGAAGTCCATGCCTAATATCAAGGAGTTTTCGACTTCTGGTACGACGTAGGCCTTCAAGATGTGGGTTTGATCTAAGAACGAGACAGGCAGATTGATCATACCAATATTGTTTAGTCTATGCCTGCCAGCTGCGAATAAATTTATCGTATCCGTACTGTTGAGCTTGAAACCCGCATCCAAGAAAACTTTATGATAGTTATTACCTAGAATTGTATAACCACTACCCGTATCTAACAAACCATGGATAGTTTTACCATTAATCTGAACTGAGACATACGGTCTGTTATGTATATTATCTGAATCGTGGATTGCAGTGACTGAATAGCAAGTGAAAAATTTAGATATGAAGTTGAGCCAAGATTTCCACTCTGAATCACTAAAGTTTTCACTAGATTTTTTAGAAAGATTATGTACACTACAATCCACTGAATTTAGTTTTTTGCATCTTTAGGATTACAGGATTTACAATCAGGATAGCGTACACCTTTATTACCACATTTAAAACAGATAGGGAAGTGTGGCTGTTTGCATTCTTTCAAAGAGTGTGTATCAGTGCGACACCTAGGACAGTACTTACGCGAGTTACTAGCAGTGTTGACATTTTTTGTACTGTTTGCTGTCGCTTGTACAGCATTAGTAGTAGTAGGCTTTTCCTCTGTAGTTTTAGATTTGTTGTAGTTGTAAGAGCTCGAGTAGTTAGGATATTTGTAGTAGTAGTAGTAGTAAACTCTTTATTGTACAAAAAGACATATCAAAAATAACATACAATTAGTAAGAAGTACAAAGGCGAACTTATCCCTTTGAGGGATCTCTTCCAGTTAACCTTTGAGTAGATGAGAAGAGAAAGTGAAAAGAGGGTGACAAATGCAGCAAAATGTACAACAAGGTACCAGAAAGATAAAGGATATAAATACATACAAAATTTATAGGATAAACATACATATATTACACAAAAAGGAATGGGGAAAATACACTAAAAATAACTACACACACATATAAAAATAACTATACACTATTTGTTTTGATTATAGTAGTTTTTCTGTTTTTCATTTGAATTTGTATTTTGGTAGTTTTTATTTGTGTAGTAGATATTATTTTTATGATATTTAGTGTAGGCAAATTCTGGGGCTAGAGTCTCAGAAGTCACCCTAGGCGGTTCATGAAACAAGGATAAGCGTGACTGAATGTCCTCATAGTTTGTGCAAAGGGTTTTTAATGTCTTTAGGTCCTTGATCTCAGGTGAAGCGGCTAGGGTGCTGGCATAACATGGCCGGATGTTATGTAAGATAATTTCGAGTTTTTCTTCCTCAGACAACGGTTTAACCAATCGCGAAAACATGCCATGCATAATAGACAAGTAAATAGAAATGTTTTCTTGTTCCCCTTGCGTACGATATTTTATTTCATTAGTCAGGCGATAGTCGTAATTCTTTGGACTAAAGTCTTTTTTTAATAGGACGACGACATCGTCCCAGCTTTGAAAACTTTCTTTATTGCAACGGAACCAATGTAATGCGTCATCAGTGAAAATCTCGTAGGCAAACTTCAATACACGATCCTTTGATATATTCCTAACCTCTACGAATTCTTCAACTCTTTGAATGAAAGAAAAAACGCAGGCTTTTCCAGAGTACTTTAGTTTTGCCAAGTCAGAAGTCAGGTTACGATCACAGTGGAGTACCGCCGTAGCTTCAGGTTCCAAAACTGAGACTGCATTTGCATTTGAGGTTGATGCCGGCCTCAACGTCGTAATTTCTTTGTATTGGTTGTTAAAGGTAGTGCAATAATTTTTGTGCTGGTCAACTAACGTGGCACTAACGTTTGAGATACGCCTTAATCTGTGATATATGTGGTCTAGTAGATTTTCGGTACGCAAGAACAGGGTCTTATCAAATTTAGATTTGAGGGATGCTAGCATCGTTTGGGATTTTGTTAGACTGTCTTTAACAGCATCAAGGTCAACCGCAGGCTCTAAATGTGATTCCAAAATGTCCTCAGGAGGTATGGCCAATTTTACTATCTGGCTTCGGAGGTCCTGCACCGAACCAGTTGAACCACCTCTAAGGATCACCTCATATTCAAGCTCAGCTTTTTGTAGTGACAAATATTTAATTGGGTACGACATGTTTAAATCTTAACGTAAAAAGTGTGTGTTTTGATTACAATTGATTAAAAAGCAGTTAGGTTTAGTTGCTAAGTAAGTGGAATGTGAGATACGATAGAATTTTAAAATTATTTTAAATCGGAATAAGTGAAGTGTAGTGTTTTTTTTTTTTTTTTTTTTTAAAACAAGAATTTTGCTATAACTATATGAAGTGAGAAACTGACAACCACGTACCAAACAACTGCTCAAATCAGACTTAAAAACTAGATGAATTACAAGTGCTAATATTAGAAAGCCACCAACACCAATGAAAACCAAACACTGACCAAAGGCCAAGGACTTGCTTCAATAATGCACAGCTCAGAAATAACCAGTATGGGCGCCAATGTTACGTTTAGCGTCGCATGAAGTAGGTAGATTGCAAAATGAGACGAAAGAAAACTAACCAGAGTAAATTTTACGAAATATAATTTTAAAAAAATAAAAAAAACTAAAGGAAAGACAAGGTCGTGGATCTTTTCTGAGCTGGCAATTAACAGTGGTGAAACGAGTCCTTGATAGGGGTCACTTCCCTGCACTACATCGCAGAACGTCGAACTTGGAGGTGGCCGTCTTCAAAAAAAAGGGTTCCGGATCCAGCACGGGAACCTTCCGGAACGAAGCGGAGCATGCGAATTCAGATTGGTAGGTTCCGACTCCAACCCCAGGTTTGGTCCCTGGAATTCCGGTAAAAATGGCCATTTCAAGAAAAGTCCAATTTTGTACAAGTGACTGCGACATCCGGATTTTAGGCCAAATTAATGCGCTAATGAGAAAGTAGGCTGGTGTAGTGAGCCCCAAAGAATTAAAAGGTGATCAATGATGTGGCAGTCACAAGTAGAATCATCATTTTAAATTTAAAACAAAGAAGAAAGTGAAGTTAAATTTACTAAATGTACTTCTACAACTAAAAGCTTTATTAATGCATGTCAACTACAATTTGGCATGTAATTTTATACATTTAAATTAGAATTAAGCCTATCTTTGATTATAATCTACAAGATTTTTATAAAGTGGGTAGACTCATATTTCCAGAAGGTTCGAGAAGCTTGTTATTTCCAGCGTTATTTTTATAGGAAAATTACAGTTAATAAGCAGATAGTGATAGCCAAATGTACCCAGAAAGAACTAAATGAAAATGTGATGGCAAGAAGAAAATGATTCCTTACTTTACTACTATGAAAGTTACCTTTCTCTTAAAACTACAAAATATTCAAAACACTCACCCTATTTGGGGAAATACTGGAACTTAACACATTTAATATTAGAATAAATTTTACACCATATAAAAAATTTGTCACATCATGACTGTAAAATTGTATCTTTGAATTTAGTCGATTTGACCTCTCGCTGTCAAAGCCGTGGTAGCAATGTCTCGGACGCGTATGTGTCTCATTAGCTGGCCGGTTCACATCGCTTATCGCGAGCCGGGTGACGTAGTCCTTTGTATTCGCATCTAGTTTTACCTAATAGCAAATGCAGTCGTCAATTCTGTTTGTTCGTAGATTTATTTTGTATATATTAGTTTTCAAGGTTTTTGTGTATATTTTTTTAGATAATAAGTATGAAATGTGTATTATAGTAGTTTATAGTTATATTTAGGTTTAAGTTTATTTCTTATTTTGTAGAATTTTAATTGGAAATAACGGTAAACCGTTACAGTGAGATAAAACAGATTTCTATAGGGTATACCGAGGCGAATCGGGTCATTTTTTGTTTGACGGTCAATAAATACAATTTTTAAGGTGATACTATTTTTATTAATATTCAGTTGGATAAATTATTTATTAATGAACAGAATGCAAGGTTCAGACATAAAATCAAACTTAAATAATAATTTATGAAAAATAAAATACAAAACCTCTTAAAAAATCCGATTCGCCCCATTTTAAGGGGTAAAACGGATCAAAAAAACTCTGTCATCAAATCTTAATTAATAATGGTTAACAATGTTAATCATATGATTAAGAATCACAAAGGTCAAATAATTGAGATCAACTATAATTGGTAACTTTAATTTTGCATTTGAGCATTATTTTTATTCCTCCTTTCTAGTTCATTTTTTTATCACGCCACCTGCAGAAAGCGCAACATAATATCACTCCTATATGCTACTATATATTTTAACAATAAATCCAAAACATGCTAATGGCCATTTAGCAACAAAATATAACTTAAATGAAAATAAACAAAAACTGTAAACTTTTGCAAACCAAAACATGTAAAATCACACATATCCGATTCACCCCATATGAGAAAATTAGTTGTTGGTAACAAATACTATACGTAGGGACAGCGGTTTCGTTAAAACCTTATTAGCAGCTGTAGTCATATTTTCTCCCGACCATTCCCCCTGATACCTCTTCTTTTTATACGTAGGGTCAGTTGTTCTACATTGAAACAATCGGACACAGTGTAACTTTGCGATATCTCGGAAACTACGTGTTACCAGCTTGTGCCGTCTGTCAAGCAAGGGCAGGCTCAGGGACCCCCAGCACCTCCCCAAAACACGAGCGCGCCTCGGAGAAGGAGCACGCTGCTACGAGCATTATTGTGAATTCGTGCAACAAAAGTAATTTTTTTTATTTAAGTTTCGCACTTTTTTACCAAGATATAGACTCGAGTTTGGCGTTTTTTAAATTAATTTAAATTAAATAATTATTTATTTCAGAAATTAAATTTCCATAATATATTAGTAGCTTATTATTATTACTCTTAACCTATGTTAGTGACTATCTATGTTATGTGCTTTATTTAACTTCTATAAACATGTAGGCTACTCCAGTACTCCCAGAAAGCGCCATCTATCCTGTCTGCTACAGTGGCTAGGAGACTGTTGGCGCTGCCGCGTACGCGCCGCACCAGCGACGCCACCCGCTTGCGCATGATGGCGTGGAAGCCGTCGGTGCGCGCCTCCGCGAACATACCGCTAGCACTGCAATAGCGCGGCAGCCCCAACAGCATCCTAAAAGCGTTATTATATTGGACGCGTAGGGCGTTGTAAGTTTTTTGAGTAAAGTTGATCCATAGGCTGCAGGTGTAAAATGACTGGCAGTACGCCTTAAAAAGGGTGATTTTAACGTTGCTAGTACACCTTGCGAACCTACGAATCAACATATTACTTCTTACTGCCAGCGCCCTACGCTCCCTTTCCACGTCTACGTCATCTTTTAGCGATGCGGTTACCCAGTGTCCCAAGTACTTAAATTCTCTTACTACTTTAAGAGGAGTGCCATTCAGTCTCACTGGAGGTAACATTTGGTCGTCTAATTGGACTGTTCTTCCCCTGAAAACCAGCAGCTCGCTTTTAGAGACATTGTACTTGAGACCCTGGGCCTCCGCATACCGCTCACAAACACCTACTAGTGTCCTAAGGGCCTCGATCGATGGGCTCAGCAACACCATGTCGTCCGCGTAACTGATGTTATTTACGAACGTTCCATCTATTGAACATCCGACCATAGTGTTGCTGAGCTCCTCGATCAGCCGATTGACATATAGGCTGAAGAGTCTGGGCGACGTAAGCCCCCCCTGCCTGACCCCGCACTCCAACCTATATTCATCGGATAGCGAGCCCGCCCACTTAACGACATTAGTTTGGTGGCCGTACCAAAACCTGAACAGTTCCACCAATTCCCCGGGTAAAGACGTCTCCTCGTACAGTTTCTGCCAAAGTCTGTTATAGGACACCAGATCGAAGGCTTTCGAGAGATCAAGAAAACACGCAAAAACTGGTGTTTTCCTGTCTGAGTAATATCGGATAGTGTGCTTAAGACAAAGGACTGCCGTCTCGGTGGATAAGCCCTGCCGAAATCCAAATTGTGCATCATGAAGTACCGTGTGCTTTTCCAACTGTTTGTCAAGCACACTGTCCAACACCTTTGCTACAATCGTAGCCAACGAAATGGGCCTATAATTTTTAATGTCCGAGGTGTCTCCTGTACGGTTTTTAATAATTGGTACTACCACGGTTCTCATCATGTCGCTCGGTATATAAGTATGGCTGACACAGAAGCTGAAGAACATGGCGAGTACTCTAGGTAAGTGTACCCCTGCATGCTGCAGGTGCTCAATGCTAAGGGAGTCGTGTCCTGGCGACTTTCCTCGCGTCATGTTCTTCACCACCGATGCCACCTCCTTAGCTGTGATTCTCACCAGAGGCCCCGAAGGCACACACCTCGTTGGAGGTGAGCCCCCGCAGGGCCCCAAGGGAGACTCAAACTTGAAATGCTTCTGAAACAAATCAGCCATCTCCTTAGGCTCGCTAACACTCTCTACACTCACAGGGAGGCCCGCCCTCGGTCTCAATTTATTGGTTTGCTTCCAGAAATTTTTAAAATTTTTATTAGAATGGTGTGTAGCTAAAATGTCCATTTTAATTTGCTCTGCATTGTTCTGACACCATTTTAATTTGTCCTTGAAAGCTTTCCGAGATGCAATCATGTTCGTATAGGCAACCCCGGCCCTTGGTTTTCCACACATGACCCAATTTTGAAACCCAAGCCGAGCCTCCGCATGAGCTTGACGTACATGTTTGTTCCAACCTACCACATGACGCTTCTTACTCGATCCCTTGTCAATATAACTATAACTGGCGGCATTCCCGAGAGTATTAATAATATTAGCGTACAAGTTGTCAATATATAACCTATCTTTCTTTCAATTTAAGAGCTAGGCTCTTGTCGGTGCAGCGTGATGAAGTTGTCTCCACCTTGGTCGGTCCAAAGCCAGCCCCTTAGTGTCCTGGTACGACACGGCCCCTACATGCTCCTTTACTTGGCTCATATAACTCTTCCTTGGTCTTCCCCTCCCTCTCTTTCCATTTATTTTCCCTTCTATGATGTTTCTGATGAAGTGGTCGTGTCGTAGCAGGTGGCCTATCATTCTTCCTCTTCTATTTTTAATAACACTCATTAGACTTCTCTTTTCTTTCACTCTGTTTAGGACAGCTTCATTCGTAACTCTTTCAGTCCAACTTATTCCTTCTATCCTTCGCCAACACCACATCTCAAATGCTTGTAGGTATTCTTCGTCTCTCTTATTTAGCGTCCATGTCTCACATGCATATAGTGCGATGGACCATATATATGTTTTCATAAATTTCTTCCGTAAGTTTAAGGATATACGTGATTTAAAAAGGTTTTTCTTCTTATAAAAAGTCTGCTTAGCCATTGCAATTCTTGCTTTTATATCTGGAGTACATCTTGTGTCCTCTGTTATGATACTTCCCAAATATTTGAAGTTCTTGACTTGTTCTATATCTCTTCCCCTTATTTTTAGCTCACTCTTTATATTAGCTGTCTTAGACACTTCCATGAATTTAGTTTTATTGTCATTAATTTTTAGTCCGAATTCTTGAAATATTTTATCCATTGTATTTACCAACTTTTCTAATTGAGTGTTGTTATTGGCTAAGGCTGCAATATCATCCGCAAACCTAACAAATACTACTCTCTTTCCATTTATTTGAATGCCCTGCTCTTTTACTGAATCCAAAACCTTTAGGATAGCAGCTTCAATGAACACGTTAAATATGAGTGGTGATAATGAGCATCCCTGTCTTACCCCCTGTCTTATTTTAGCCATTCCCTTTTCATTCTCTACTTCTATAATTGTTTCTTGTTGTCTGTATAGTTCATATATTATCTTCCGATCCCTGTAGTCTAATCCTATTTCTTTAAGTCTGCTCATCATCAGCTTCCAATCCACCTTGTCGAAAGCCTTTTCCAGATCTATAAAGGCTACACTTGTATTATGGCCTATATCTAATCGTCGGTCTAAGATCAATCTCAATGCCAGTATTGCTTCTCTAGTACCCTTCTGCTTCCTGAATCCGTATTGGTCCTCTCCTAGGTTGCTCTCAATCTTATCTCGTATGCGATATTGTATTATCTTCAGTAGGATTTTTGAAGCTTGTGATATTAGACTAAGCGTTCTGTGTTCCTCACACTTCATGGTGTTTGCTTTCTTTGGTAACATTACTGTTTTCGTCCTTGTAAAGTCCTTGGGTACTTTTCCTTTTGCGTACATATTCGACACCAGCTTAAAAACTTCTTCCATTAAGATTGGGTTGTTAGCGTATTTTATCATTTCTATATAGATTTCATCAGCACCTGCGGCTTTTCCGTTTTTTATTGATCTTAGTGCTCTATCGAATTCTCCTCTAATTATTTCTGGCCCCATGTCATCTTTAGGCACTTCCCCTTCAATCTCAATATCATTTTCTTCCAGTCCATCTCCTTTGTACAGATTTTCTACATATCTTATCCACCTTGCCAGAATATCCTTGCTGTCCGTTATTATATGTCCATTCTCGTTTGTTATTGTTGTTGATTTGGTTTTATGGTTCCTATGTAGTTCTCTTATGATTCCGTATGCTTTGTCATTTTCTCCCTTTTTTATGAGTTCTTCAATAATTTCACAGTCTTTTTCCATATCTTCTATTTTTGATTTTCTACCCAACAACGTTATTTTATTTGTGATTCTCTTATAGTTTTGCAGGCTTTCTTCATCAGTTCTGTTTCTTATAGTCCTTCTTTCTATCATCAAGCTTATAATGTCTGCCGTGAGCCATTTTTTCCTAGGGATTAATTTCTCTTTCTTCGCAGTGGCTCTGGCACTTTCCGTCATTATATTCTTTATGTCGTCCCATCTTTCATCTATTTCATTAAACGAATTGTCACTTATATATTTATCCTTATACTCTAATAATTTTCCTCCTATTGAGTTACTATATTGCACATTAGTTTCAATATCACATTTTAGTTTTCTGAGATCTATTTTCTTGCTTCTATTTACTCTCTTGTATCTTTTTGGTTTGACTTTAAGATTGCACATAACCATGTTGTGATCCGTACTTACATCAGCTCCTGGGTAGCTCTTACATTTTGTTACACACTTTCTGTGTTCTCGTTTTATCAATATATAATCTAGTTGATATCTAGCTATGTCACCAGGCATTTTCCATGTGTAACGTCTTCTATAAGGTTGATCGTATAACGTATTTGTTATTGTTAGGTCGTGTTCTTTGCAAAATTGTACCAGTTTTTCTCCTCTTCTGTTGCGATTCCCCAGCCCGAACCTACCAACTGTCTCTCCGTCTCTACCTTCTCCCACCACTGCGTTAAAATCTCCTAGTATTAGCAATTGTTCTTTTTCTTTATTTGTATCCATTAATGTTTCCATTTTCTCGTATACACTTTCTACTTCTTCTTCCGGGTGTGAACTAGTTGGCATATATGTCTGAATAATGAGCATATTTTGCGGTTCCGCTTTTATTTTCACAGCTGTGATTCTATCACAAAGATGCATCGTGTTTTCTATTTGCAGGCCCCATTTCTTATTAAGAATAATAGCCGTACCGTTCTTTCCTCTTTCTTCTCCTGTAAAAATTATTCTGTGATTATCTTTCCAAAAGTCTCCACTTCCTTCCCAGCGTGTTTCGCTTATACCTAGTATGTCTATTTCTAATCTTCTCATTTCGCTCAAAAGCTCTTCTAGTATAACCTATAACCTATGCTCAGTATTAATTTAATAATTTAAATTTTAAGTTTTTGTTATGTTGTATGTGTATTAAAGTTTATTTGGAGCTAAATATTTTTAAATTTCTTTCACTCTTTGGTGCAGTTTTTATTAATTGATTAAAAAAACACCCCCTAGTCTCACAATGAAACATTTTTATGTAGTATACAATGAAACATGATGTTCACTGAACACCAGTACCAGCACACAATGAAACAAACTCATTATTTATTTAAATAATTAAAACCTATGTGCTAAATTTGTGAAACTAAAATACCATGAAAATTGGTAATAATTTGTCTATCATATGACAAAATATAAGATACTTAACTTTAGGAATGGCTGAGATAGGATGGCTTATATGTTGAATGTTTCATTGATGGCAAGGTTAAGGACACATGTCTTACATTGAAACAGTCGTGTATAAACACTATGTTGCAAGAAAGTGTATGAAATCAAGCATGGAGATGCTCAAAACCCTCCCACGTCTACCTAGTTGGCAATCATGCTCCGTGGACATAAAAGGCGCCTTTTTCGCAGCATGCCGTACCTGCCGACCAGATTTTCGATTCACAATGAAACTCAGGTGTGTGTACAATGAAACAAGTCTTTCGCTTTTAGATATTTCAGCAATCTTATAATGATTCCATATGTCGGAAATCTTTTAAATAACTAATTTCAGCCTACCACTATTTTCTCCTTTCCTTTCTCATTAATTGAGTGAAAGCATATATGTATTAATGTCACTTATTTATTACACCGTTTCAATGTCTATTAACGATGTTTCATGGTAGACTATAATTATTACATTTGTTTCACTGTAAAAATCAGAGTGTTTCATTGAAAACATGCACAAGTACACAATGAAACAAAACTCATTTTTCAAAAAAAGGCTTATAACACAGGAACTGTTACAGATAAGTAGAAACCAAGAATGCCATATGATAGCCAACGAAATTGTTTATCTTCATACGAAATATCACACTCATAACTTAAAAAAAACCAGAGATAGAAAGGCTTGAACTACGCACCATCTAAAACATGCGAACATAAAATAAGCCAAAAAAAAACGTCCAAAAACCTTGTTTTATAATGTGATCCTAATCGCCCCCAATCAGATGATCCGAATAACTCCATATCATATGTTTGAATTATTTTCGCGTAACGGAAATATACCTTTAAATACAATAAAAACAAAATCAAATCAGGAAACACTATGCGCCATTAACAATAAGTAACAACAATTACAAACCTTTAGCCTTTTGCGTTTACTTTTATCGCGGACTGTATTTGCACATTTTTTACATCGGCGGTAAAATCACAATACACCTGTACGAGCGACTCATCGGGAAGTGTCACCGTGACCGACGCGTGAGTCTTTTCCAATGGCAGTAACTGTGGCGACATGCGTTATGAACAGAGCGAACGCGGGACGCTGATTGACTGGCTGTAACTAACCGTGATCTTTCAAATTTTACAGAAATGCTTATTTTGATCCGATTTCCCCAGTGATCCGAATCGCCTCGGTCTACCCTAACTGAGATTAGTTGTTTCGATTTTATAGTCAAATTTACCTCAATTACTGAGACAGAGAGTGTATTTTACCTCTTTTACTGAGACTAACTATATTTGAAAGATTACATTTGCTTCATTGTTTTTTTAGAATGTTATAGGAATTGACCTCTGTATCTGAGATAATGTCAATCTATGACCTCTCTAACTTGGACTTTATTGAAGATCTTGGACTTTAGTCTAACCGAAAATACCGCATTCGGTTTATTGTGTTAGTTAGTTCAAGAGTAAGTTGTTAAAACTATCGAAACGAAAAACCAAAAATTAATTTTCATTTATTTAAGTTCTAAGACGCAATGAAGTCCGTTTTAATTTAACAAAATCCATCCTTTGTAGAAGTAGAATAATTCAAAGTTAATTCGAATAAAAATTTTAACAGACTTAAAAAACTATTTAAGATCAAGGATTATTTTACCTTTATTTATTGTTTATGATTACAATTCATACATAATTAGCATAATTGACACTAACAATTTTGTTATAGTAAATACCATATGCCTATGGTGTTTTTGACTAAAGCCAAGTGTTGCCTTTCAGATTATTACAAAAGACAAATAGCTTTATCGCTATCATATTTACTTGACATTTCTGCCAAGAATTTGGCAGACAATTCTGCTCCTATTGAGCAGCCCAGTATGAACATGGAATTGGTTCCAGTCATAACCAATGATTTAATAGATTTAAACTAGCTGTTAAGACAAAAGATTCTGTCTCTGGCAATTTAGTTTTAAATAAATATAATGAAAAATACTGCAAACATGGAAAGTATATCCACCTGGTGCATCAAAATATTCAATGTATTAGAGGAAAAAAATTACAGATAGAAGTTTTTTTGAATGATTTTAATATTGATATTTTATGTCTTACTGAACATTGGTTAAATAATAATGAATTAATGCCCCAATTTTATAATCACCAGGCGGGAAGTTCGTTCACCAGACTTAGTTCCATACATGGTGGGTCATTAATTATATTAAATAGTCAGTTAAAATTTAAGGAACGTAAGGACATTGTATCCATGTCTGTTGAACGGACTATAGAACTAAGTGCAGTAGAATTAGAGCAATTTATTGTTGTCTGTGTGTATAGGCCGCCATTAAGTAATTTTGAATTATTTGAAAACATAATGGAATCTGCCCTACTTAAAATATCATCTTCTAGTAAGAAATTGCTTATATGCGGCGACTTTAATGTAAATATTATGGAAAATTCAACAATGTCTTGTAGATTATTGAATGTTTTTAAATCTTGTAATCTCAACCACATGTTTATGGAGCCCACTAGAGTGACTGCTACTAGTGCAACCTGTATAGATAATATTTTCACAGATATTTTTCCTATTGCTAAAAAAGTTATCAGCAATTTAGAATCAGACCACTTAGGTCAATTAATGGTATTCGAGGCATTAAGGAAAAATACCATGAGAAAACAAATAACTTTTTTACCAGTAACCTCGGACCGCGTGGAAAGAATGAAGCTAAGTTTAGTTCAGGCGCTACCCTTTTTGTCTTCCGATATGAGTCCTAATAGTATGTATAATTAATTCTTTCACACTTTTATGGATCATTATAATGCGATATTCACCTCAAAATCGGTCGTAGTTAGTGGTGCATCAGTTTTTAGTGAGTGGGCTACTGCGGACTTACATCAAAGAAGACGTGAACTGTATGCCTTATATGAGGAACGGCGGTTTAATCAGAGTGATGAATTTAAAGAACATGTGAAGGAGTATTCGAAGAAGTTTAAAGTAGATTGTCATATAGCTAAGCGAAATTATCTAAGTCAGAAAATAAAAAGTAGTTCCGACATTGTTAAAGCAACCTGGAAAGTTATAAATGTGGAGACTGGTCGCTCTAAACACACAATTAAAGAGCTTAAAGTAAACATTGATAACAAAATTATAGATTCCAATTTAGAAGTAGCTACAGAATTTGAAAAATTTTTCACCGAGGTACCAGTATCCACAACTAAGGATTTAAATTCATCACCCTCATCTGCTGTTACATTATTAAAACATAACGCTCCAGAGTGTTGTGGAGACCTTCATTTTGAACATGTTTGTACCTCAGATGTAATAAAGGTGTTTAAATCAATTAATGCCAAAAAAACTAATGACCTCTGGGGAGTCTCTGTCCATGCTGTCAAATCCTTAGTAGAAATTGTAGCGCCTGACTTGGTATAGTTATATTTAACAACAGTGTTGATTGCGGCGAGTTTCCTGATCTAATGAAACATAGTAAAGTAATTCCTTTATTTAAATCTGGTAGCAGCTCTGACCTCACTAGTGAATAACTTACCAATTGAATAACTCACCAATTGAATAACTCACCAATTGAATAACTCACCAATTGAATAACTCACCAATTGAATAACTCACCAATTGAATAACTCAACCATCCAACAATCCGATAATTCAACGGCCCGATAGCTCGATAATTCAAAACTCGTAAATTCAATACCTGGATACTGCAACAGCTCGATAATTCAATAGCTCGATACTCGATATTCGATACTTCAATCAATAAATCTTTAAATCAATTAATTCACAGGAAATGTATCGTTAATGAGCTAAGTATTGGATACTTTCCTACTAGTCAAATCAGCTTCTTTTTTTAGAACTGTCAAAACGATTTGCTAATATGGAATTTATATGAACACGTGTGTAGTGATCCGATATTAAATAGAAATTGTGTTTAAAAATAACTGCTATCTATGTTTTTCTAATAATGATCTGGTGCTTTATTCCGTTCACGGTGTGAAATAATTTATTTTAAGTAGAGGCAAGTACCTAATTGTCGTTACGCGTTACTCTATTTTATCGTATTGATTCATTTACGAAAATTTTCTCATGATTGGTACATACCTATGACCTATATAGTCTGTCAAGCTGGATATGTTAGTAGCAATGTAACGCAACTAAAGTATGGTATCCCTAGGAACCGAACAAAAAGCAGTAATGTACATTGAACAACGATGAAATGTAACCATAGATATAATATACTTAAAGACGAAGTCTAAGCGAGCTGTCACTGTTACCACTTTTGTTTAGTGTACTATTAACAATGTGAATCCGGGTGCATTACATTTGTTATAATTACTTTTCATGTATTATAGTTTGATATATCGTTATTTTGAATAACGTAATAAATGGCATACTTCCGTAATACCTAATTAACGGTATACATAATGTTATTATTGGTATAAAGGTCATAAGGTATATTTACACTTCGTCTAAAATACATTGCCATAATTATTACATACTCTAAAGCATATTATTTGATATAACAAGTGACATCACATATATTATTTATTTAGCATAATAGTCGCATGACATAAATGGGTTAGATTAGGTTGGAACTGCGACTCCGCACAAACGAATAACTACCTAAGAAAAGGAGGGTTAGGTTAGGTTAGAACTTTAACCCTCTGTAGAATAAAATATTCTATCAAAAAAGTGGTTTAGGTTAGGTTTCAACTGCGCCCCCCGCAGAACGAAAACCGTGAAAAAATAGGTTAGGTTAGGTTAGAACTGCGACCTCCCTAGAATAAAATAGCTAGCAAAAGCAGTAGGCCTGCGTACTAGTTATCAAAAGTATGTAAACCTTTACGTTATCAGTAAATGAAATATGACAATAAATGTTATACGGTATATGTATTTATACTTGATAAAATTGTATGAAGTATTACGTTATACAAAAATATAATACAACAAATGTCATTATAAAACATGTCTATATACTATTTGAAAATGATATTACATTAGGCATTATATCAATGACAGTTTAGATGAAATCACTATATAATAAAGGAAACGTATAATAAAAATTACATTATAACATACAATAATATATCAAATGGCGTTAAGTATAACAAATGTATGATAGTTTTTTTATAATTATTAGGGCGAGCGTAGCGAGCCCTATCACTAATCGACGAACTATGCATTCTTGTGGTACACTTTACGGAAAAACTACTGCACTGTTTGGGTTGAAATTTAACATAGTAATTTAAATTCATGTCTAGATGTGTTATCAAACATAAAAATATCATTTTATAAAACTTAAAAAATAAAATAAAGTAATAACACTTTGTATTACTACTAGCGCCATCTGTTGGCAAAATAATGAATTAACATTCGTGTTAATGTTAATTATTGAATTGTCTAACAGATGGCGTTAGTAGTAAAAAAATAAATAAATATTGGACATTCTTATACAAATTGACTAAACCCCACAGTAAGCTCAATAAGGCTTGATATTTTACTCTGCCAAACCTATTTCTACTGACAAGCTGCGTGTGTCATATAGATGGTCAAGCAAATCTTGTCAGTAGAAAAAGGCGCGATATTCAAATTTTCTATGAGACGATATCCCTTCACGCCTACATTTTTCAAATTTGCCGCCTTTTTCTACTGACAAGATCTGCTTGACCAACTATAGTAAAAATTACGAGTGCAAGGTCGTGTTCCGGTACGCCTGTCTGTTACTTTCTGGAAAGAGGAACTTTCTCGATTTTGACAATGACATCTGTCATCTCAGTCATCTGGCATCCAAATGTCAAACGGAATATCAATATTATGCGTTGTACTGATTTTATTGATATGCGAAGATAATCGTGTTAGTAACGTGATTTTAACTAAATCATCGGTAAGTACCTATAAAAAAGGAATAGATAACTGCTATCTACAAAGACGCTTACGCGTAAATTGTAGATCTGTGGCTATCTAAACTCCGAATAATACCTACACTATAACTTGGTGAAAACCACGTGAAAATTAATGTCTTTAACCGTAACTTACTTGGTGTCCTGGACATTTGGACACGGAGCCCACAAGTAGTGCCATTTTGACACTTTTGAACTATAAGAGATACACTAAGCAAATGTGCCCTTGCCTTTGCCCTTGCATTTTTACACCGATATTAATGTTATTGTTACAGCGAAATGCCACGACTACGAACGTTAATTGGCCCTAAAGAACGTAAACGAAATCGTCCTTTGATGAACCATGCGAGAGCACGTCAGAGCTCGAGATGCAGATTAAAGTTTGCATCTCGAAAATTCTCATGTTTTGCACTTGCAATTTCGAAACTGCATTTATGCCATCGTCCTTGGTTTCATTTACAAGAAAACGATGTTTTAAAAAAATATTAGGTAAGTACCTATAACAGAAGTATAGGAAATTACTATCCTAACATTCCTAATGCGAATAATATAATATAACTTAGTGAAAACATGACAAAAATTTAAATGATATTAATTTATTAATGTGTTGTTACAGCGAAATGCCACGAAGACATACATTAACTGGTCGTACAGAACGAGAAAGAAACCGTGAACGTCAAAAAACATCTCGAGCGGCTGAATCAAATTTAAATCGCTGTAATTTTCAGTTTTTAGAGTATGCTATAAATTTCGAAAATGCCCAGAAAAATATAGAACTCAAACACTGCAATATATGTCATCGTCGTTGGGATTTACTTATAGAAAATGATGGGCTTTGTACTCTTTGTCACAAATTTCAAGTAAAGAATGAATTGAATATATTTTCTGTGGACAATAATATGGATCCTGGACTACAACCTGATGTTTTAAAAAGATTAACATATATTGAAGAACAATTAATCGCTCAAGTTCACCCGGTTATTACAGTATATCGACTTAAAGGCGGCCAATTTGGTTATAGTGGCCAAGTCATCAATTTTCATCAAGATATCACAGATTTCACTACATCTTTACCTCATTCTATAGATACAATTTCAAAATATGTTTTTGTTAGAAGAAATGATGGTGAAGGGCATAAAGATTTCATTGTTAATCGTGATAATGTTAAGGCAGCTTTGATATATCTTAAAAATAATAATCTTTGGTATCGTGATATTACAATTAATGAAAATAATTTACAAAGTTTACCTGATAACGAGAGTGTTTTTCAACAAATCATATCAAGTCAAGAAAAACAACATCTTTCATTTTATTTAGATAGTGAAGAGGGTGATCAAAATACATTTTATGATAATGTTTATGAATCTGGAGCTCCAACAGTGACTTTCCAATGTAATCATAGGGCAGTGAACAGTGTACTGAACATTCAGGAAGAAAATCATGAACCTTGTGTTTTACCTTGGCCTCAATTGCATTCAGTACCAATTAATGAATTTACATGTGATGGATATATCTGCAGAGCATTTCCAACTTTATTTCCTACTGGTAGAGGTGACCTTAGAGATACACGAGTTCGCAAAGTTTCTAATAGTGAATATTTTAAATTCCTCATGATGTATGAAGATGGCAGGTTTGCAAAACATCCAAGATTTAGATTTTTTGCATTTAATAGTATGATGCGTTGGACAGCTTTGCACAATGGGAGTATTTGCGTTAAAAAAAATTCAAAGCTACATAATATTGACACAATCGAACAGCTTCGAGAATTATTGCAAAAAGAACCAGTAATGTATAAATCAATTTTATCATATAATTGTAACTTGAGGTCATCTAGCTCATATTGGTATGCAAGATCTAGAGAATTGGTAGATATGATTGAAGAATTAGGAATTCCAACAATATTTATGACATTAAGTGCAGCTGATTTATATTGGCCAGAGCTCTATTGTATATTAGATCCTGACTATAATTATGCCAGTCTTAACGAAAACAGTGAATTTCTCCGTAAATCTAAATTACTGAATTCCAATCCTATGATAGTATCTTACTTCTTTTATAAGCGGTTAGATTTTTTTATGGAGCATTTTGTAAAAAAAATCTTTAAGGTCAGGGATTTTTGGTTTAGAATTGAATTTCAACACCGAGGTAGTCCTCATATGCATGGTATTTTCTGGTTTGAAAATGCTCCTGATCTTAAGAATCTCAATCCAGATCATATTACAAGAATTCAAGAAATTATAAACTACTTTGATGAATTCATATCTACATGGTATCCTGATTCTTCACAAACTTATGATATACACCCATCGAAAATACATTTCTCAGATGTATCTGATGAAGATATTGATTATAATCATTTAATACGTGCTGTACAATTGCATAAATGTTCCAAAGCATACTGTCAAAGAAAAAAAAAGAATTCTTCAGAGACTATTTGTCGTTTCAAGTATCCAAAAGAATGTGTAAATGAAAGTAAGATTCAATTTATTCAAGATAATGAAGTAGAATATATATCAAAGAGAAATAATTCATTTTTGAATAGCCACAGTCCACAAATTTTGAAAATTTGGCGAGCAAATATTGATTCACAAGACATTGTTTCTATTCATGCTGTTCTTCGCTATATTGCTAAATACGCTAGCAAAGCTGAACCAAGATCGGATGGTATGAACGATTTTATTAGACAATCAGTACAAGAGTCAATTAATAATAACAATGTTCAACAAATTATCCAAAAAAATTTGATAAAAATGTGTGCTGAACGTGACTACTCTGCTCAAGAAATATTTTGGATTATTATGGGTTGGCCTTTATATCGATCTTCTCGTCAATTTGTTTCGATAAATTTGGGAACATCTGAAACGTGGGAACATCTAAATGTGAATAGAGAAGATGGAAGTATTTCTGTTTCGAATTCTTTGGAAAGATATCAACAACGACCAGCGAAATTTGATCAAATGTCTTTATCTGATTTTTTTACAAAAACATACAAAAAAGGTGAAATATATGTTATGAGAAGAGTACCTTTTATTCTTAGAGTTATACCAAAAGTGAAAAATGATCCTAGTTGTATTGATAATGAAAGTTTTTATAAGCAACATGTTTTATTACATGTTCCTTGGCGACAGTTCAATGACCTAAATCCAGATAATGATACTTGGAAGATTGTATATGAACGTCATTTTGAGAATAACAATAATAACCTCAGTTATGAATTGGCACAAATGTTACAAAATTTAGAGGACGAAGAAGATTATGAAGTAGTGAATCCAGTTGAAATAGAACAACAACATGATTGGATGGAAGTAGCTGCTGGACCAAAAAATATTAATCAAGAAAATGATTTAGGTAGAAGAGAAATCGATATTCGATACAAATGGCATACAATTTCAAGTGAACAACAGTTAAATTTACTAGAAAACTTTATTGAAAACGAAAAAAATGGAAAGAGTCTAGGAAATTCTATCATTAATAATCAAAATGATTTGTCAACTTTTGCTTTTTCCGATGAACAGAAAGAAGTCATTAATACATTTGAAAAACAGCTTCGTTACCTACAAGGTTATGAGAAAGAACAACCTGTTAAAAGAATTGTTATACAAGGCAAAGCTGGTTCTGGAAAAAGCACATTGATCAACTATTTCACTTTTCGATTGAACCAAATGTTGGGACTCTCATCTTATCAATTACTTGCACCAACTGGTGCCGCTGCTGTAAACATTAATGGATCAACAATTCATTCTAAACTTTTATTGGGAATAAATAAAACATACAAAAACCTCAGTTCACATTCACTCGCTCAGTTTCAAGAACAAATGTATGGGTGTAAATTTATTCTTATTGATGAAATGAGCATGATTGGATGTAGTCTTTTAAGAAAAAATGATCTACGTTTACGTCAAGCTTTTCCTTCAAGGCAAGACGAGCCGTTTGGTGGATTATTTGTATATTTTTTTGGAGATATTAATCAGTTGCCACCTGTAAATGATAGGCCACTTTACAGTGATAAAAGTGAAGGAAGTGAATTTCTTTTGGAAGGAAAATTATTATTTACATCAAGTATCCAAAAAATTTTCTTTTTATCATCATCATTTAGACAGAATGAAACTCAACAAGTTTTTTGAGATATACTTGATAGAATTAGTTATGGTGAATGTACAGTTGAAGATTATGAAAAATTAATGACACGGAGTATACAAACATTGCCATTGAACGAGCGTAATTTGTTTAATGATGCCGTTAGACTTTTCGCGACAAATAATAAGGTAAAAGAATTTAATAATCAAAAGTTAAACGAATTACGGCAACCAGTTGCTTACATACCAGCTAAACATAATTGTTCAAAGGCAAAATTAACAAGTGGAGAATTATTAGGTGGCCTTGAACCATTTATTATTTTATCGATTGGATCAAAAGTTATGTTACGTTCAAATCTATGGGTTGAAAATGGGTTAGTCAATGGAGCGTTAGGTTATGTCGAAGATATAATATATGAAGAAAATTATAGTCCTCCTGATCAAATGCCACGAGTGATAATGGTTCGATTTGAAAATTATTGTCCTTCAACTTATGACAACAGAGGCTGTGTTCCAATATCACCTATAACAAAATTTTGGAAAAGTGGAAATATCAATTGTTCCAGAAAACAATTTCCATTGCAATTAGCTTTCGCTATTACAATTCACAAGGCACAAGGCTTAACATTAGATAAAGCTGTTGTAGATATTGGGGAAAAGGAAACAGCTGTAGGTCTTACATATGTTGCGTTTTCAAGAGTGAAAACACTTGAAGGATTAGCATTATATAGACGATTTCCCTTTGATAGATTAAGTAATATTAAAAATTCATATATGTTAAAATGTAGGAAGCAGGAAGAAATCCGTATGAGGAATCTAATGTCATAATATAAGTGTTATTAATGCTAACCAATGATTAATTCTTAAATAAAAAAATCTCTGAAAATAATTGGTCGTATGAGTTATTTACCGAAGCCCATATCAACAGATATATTAAAATATAAAAAAAAACTGCCTTAAAAATTATTACCAGGCAGAAAAACTACGCGAGCCCTCACAAAGCTCGGCTTTTAGCTAGTATTAAACATTACATACCCTGTGAATCCACCTTGCCGAGGCTATGTCGATAAAGTCATATCGATAAACTATCGACATTTCTTGCAATTTTAATTTTATTTCAAAGGTTTAACGATACCTAAAATGAACAAAAACGCTTTTATTCCTTATTGTGGTAATCAGATCACAATTTTATCTTCACGCCGCAGCAGGTAACGAAGGGAAAGTTCAGATATTTAATTAAAACACATAAATACCTACTAAAATGTGTGTTCCGCAATAATTGAATTATTTTATATTTAATCATTTATTTACATACAATATATATACAGTGGTACTACTAAACTAAATTATAACTTAATTATTATTTTATTATATTATAATATATTCATTATCCATTAGCATGACAATTATGTTTATGTTTAACGAAGATTCAATATTCAATAATCAAGCTTCAATTAATCGTTATTTCGTTCCGCTGTGTAGCGTTTATCGATATTATATAACATGATTAAAATCGGCTTTTTACATCACGGTAACACCTTGATTTGAAGTCAATCTTGTCAACAGTATTGGTTGTCCTTTTTTTGACAAACGGCATTTTTAAAAGAGCGAGGAGAGAGAAATGATACTATAGTTGCTGCGCCGTCAAAGAGAACAGACAACGTTGGGGCCTTGAATGTAACAAAACAGTTCCACAGATATGATATAAATGACACGCGATTTTCGAACAATTCAAACGTAGTGTTGCTAACCCGCGATTTTTCAAATTTACCGCCCCTTTTTTTTCACTGATAATATTTGCTTGACCAACTATAGGTAATAGTTTTCTATCAGTTCAACAAATTTACTTTTTCTCTTCAACTTATCTTCAACTTCTGGCAAAATATTCATAAACTTATGGTATATGTGCTAGATATCGATGATTGAGATGAAGTTTCAGTTTTAAAGCAATTTACGGCAACCATCACCTATTACCATATCAAATCATTAATCACTTTTTTTTTTCATAAAGTGAAAATAGGTATACATGACCTGATGTCCAGTGGTGCGTGACCATTACAACAGAACTCTGCTTCGCTCTAGATTCCTTTTCACTGCCGCAGCAATTCCAGCTACATTCCCTTTCGCGAAGGCGGAGACTTCTGGTGTTCGCAAGCGCCGTTGATCATCATGAGACATCGTCAGTCATATTTTCCAACAACTCGGCATGAAACGTAAAAGTATTCGGTGTTATATATACTATATAATATACCTTATAAGCTCAAAAAGGAATTATATAAGTACCTAATTATGTTTAATAGGGTAAACCCTCCAGTGAATGAACACCCCCCAGTGAATGAACAGAATCACGTTTTTTGTCTAAAATAAGAAATATAGCAATTTCTACCACTTGTCGTATTTTTTTTCTTATTAACAACTCTATTTTCTATGCAATTTCAACCCCTGCTAAATTTATTTTCGACCAGTTTGAGCGTGACTGGCGTTTGAAGTTTACGTATTTCTGGTTTTGAAGTTTTGTATGCAAAAATTATATCCCAGATAAGAACAGTGTACGTTTGGAGCAACATATGACGTGCTTATTTAATGTTTACCTGTACAAAGTTTGGTTATTTGGTTAGATTAAGAGTTTAACCTTCTATAAATGTACACTTTGTCGGCGTATTATGTGATTAAGACTTTATTTTTTATAGTTCCAATACTGGCTTATCAAATGTTCTGAAACCAGTAAATGAACGGTGTGTTCATTTACTGGTGTCGTCTAGATTTAATTTTTTTTCTAAATTTATGTGTAAACGAATTGGTATTGAGCTTGTTTTTTGTGATCCTGCATAGAAAATGATTCTGATTCTTTCAGCCAGTATTGGAACAAACAAAATTTCTATAGTCCATTTACTGGATATTTCATGCCTATTGAGGTGGAATCTTGGTATCAGATACCCAGTAAGTGTTAATAATTTAGGAGTATCACCCCATAATAAGGAAGCAATAAATTAAAAATAGTTAGACGGACAAAAACGACAGGCTAAAATAAACAACGATAAGTTAAAGCGAAACCATAAGCAAAAAGGGTGTAATTTATGAGTTGTCCAATGGATAGTTTCGAAGAAATTACAAAAACTACGCAAACAACGTTTATACTAGCTTTCACTGGGAGACATAAAAGGGCCGTCACTGTACACAACGGTAAACTAATCTAGAACCTCAATACATGACCCTAAGGTCTACAATACGATACGTAGCGGTATCTACTTTGGTCAATTCTAATGTTTCAGTGAACATGTGCGAACTCTGCGCGCGCGTCGCTGGTGGCGGGCATTTTGGCATCCCTGTGCGAGCGAGCGAGACAGAGCAACACCAGCCGATGGCGCCATGTGTGGGAAGAAGACAACAAAACGCATCTTCGGACGGGACGTCACGACAAACGGAGATTCCAGACACCAAAGAGGGCGGCACGACCATTAGATTTGCTCTTGCTACAAAATATCGCCAAGTGTTATCTAACTTTGTAAATTATATTTAATTCTGTATAAAATCAGATCTAGAATCAGTGGTTCCGGTTGGGCGATATAACCAGTTAAGTACTTACCTAGCATTAGGCCAAGAGTAATAATGTTACCTATAGCCTGCCAAGCTATATTATGAGTATTTAAAGGGGACATCCTATAATTATATTATATATAATGAGTTCGACTCTCATTATTGTTGCCTAATAAATATGGTTAAATACAGCTATAGAATCAGGGATTCAAGCTCCCGCAGATAATTTGATGTAAATGAATTGTATATGGAAATATGTACTGGTATTGTATTTTGTAGTTGAATATTACCGACTAATCATGTTAAACCGTCATTCGCAATTATACTGTGTATACTGTCTTGGAAATTACGAGTAGATTGTTAGATGTTTATTGTTAGATAACTGAAACGTGTAAGCACCAATGTATCTAGACATTACAATGTTGATTATTAAGGGTCGAGCCAAGGTTTTCCTGGGTTTTTCCTCGGTTCGACGAGTACATACATATTGTTCCCAGGGGGGTATGTGCGTTGGTAATTGTTATTGTATTTAATAAAGACTTCATCAAATTCTGGTAATGGTTCGAGCAATAAAAGGCATAGGTTGCACTTCATATTTGTATTACCACAGTGCAGAGATTACTTATTGAGTTTATATCCAAGCACGGAAAATTGACTTCCGGAAAACTAATGCCTTGTGGAATTTTTCATAGGAACGCACAATACCCCACGAATTTGCGATAATAAATTCAAGTATATAAATCGCCATGCGCATTTTTTCTACAGACACCCCAAAGTAGTTCAGGCCTCTGTTATAGGACAGTAATTACATCTAGTCTATATCTAGTTTCTCTCTTTATGACTCAAGGACTTAGACTGGTATATTTTATTAACCCCAAATACCATCTCACTATGTATGAACAATACAACATTTGGGGTGTTCATTTATTAGATTTCTACTAATTCTATGCATGAACAATGTAACCACGAACAATGCAATGACAAGTTTATTATTTTAAGCATTATTTGCTGATCCTAACCTTTTTTGATCAGAATATGCTCGTTGTTTCTTGTTTTAAAAATTGATACTCTTTTTCTTATTTATATGTAATAGGTTCTGGTGAATAACCATCATTTTATTACATTCTAATCTATTTGAAATAAATATGGAGGGGATAAAAATATACAGTGAAACCTGGTTAAGTGGGACCTGGATAAGTGAGAAACCTCTATAGCTGGGACTCATGGTGCGGTCCCGTCACTTTAGCACTGAATTACCTCTGTTAGTGAGATAAAACGAACCTCTATAACTGGGATTACTTGTTGTGATTTTATAGTCACATTTACCTCTATAATGGAGACAGAGAGTGTATTTTAACTCTTTTACTGAGACTATATTTATAAGATTACATTTTCCTAATTGTTTTTTAGAATTTTATAGGAATTGACCTCTGTATCTGAGATAACGTCAATCTATGACCTCTCTAACTTGGACTTTATTGATCATGTTCCGTATTCTTACTAACTCTTAGTCTATCCACAAATTCCGCACAAGTAACACGAATAAACAAATTTTCATTTATTAAATTTCTAAGACGCAATGAAGTCCGTATCAAATTTAATTTAATTTTAAAATATCTATCCTTTGGAGAATCATTCAAAATAAATTCATAGTAATATTTAAACAGACTTAAAAAATATTTAATGACAAGGATTATTATACCTTATTTATTTTTAAAGATAATTACAAAATACCTTTTTAACCACCTCTATTACTGAAATATTATACTCTATTCTCACCTCTATTAATGGAACCCTCTGTAAATGAGACAGAAATTTATTTGTACCTGGCTAACTGAGAGCCTGGGTAAGTGGAATACCTCTTTAAGTGAGACAAATCTGCTCGTCCCTTGAAGTCTCACTTATCCAGGTTTCACTGTATTAACGCTTTCGCTATACCTACTAAAATAGAGCTGGAAACGTTTTTTGTGTTAAAAATCCTGAAGATCCTAAAGATCTAAATGATGTTCATTCACTGGGTTTTGCGGTGTTCATTCACTAGTTTTTATGTTCATTCATTAGGTTTTTGGGTAGTTTTTGATAAATTCTGCTATAACTCAAAAACTATGAAAGTAATAAAAAATCGCAGAAATTACTTTATTATTTATTAAATGAAGATTCATAAAATTGCAGATAATTATTGAAATTATGAATGAATGCTGAGAAATAATTTTTCAAACTTGCATAATTCCTTAAGTGTTCATTCACTGGAGGTCTTACCCTAGTAGTTCAAATTATAAACATTCATTTATCTCAAAAACGGTGAGTCGTAGCGAAAAACGAATGAAATCTAAGCCCCCTCTAATACCTTGTATGCATAGTAAGCATCAATTTACATTCCACAATTTTGACAGTAACGATTAAAATTAAAACTCAAAGTCATCAAATCATTTCCTATACCTAGTTACAAAATGTAAATATCCATTTATCTCGGTAGCTATGCGCCGTGGTGAAAAAAATTATGAAAAAATTTTTAGGCCCCCCTTAATACTCCATAAACAACTCATTTATCAAGACCCGCGTGTTGACATATTCTGCATAATTTTCACATAACGTTACCCGTACCATATTTCTTTCGTATTTCATTAGTGTTTTGTATATTTAATTATCTCATATTACAAAATAAGGGTCACGTTGTTTATCAGTTATCTCACTAAATCAATAAGTAATAGCAGTGGACGTGTACTTACATATCATCCCGCTTCTGAAGATGAAACCTCCACAGGGATAAACACAAAAACAACTTCATAATATAGCACTTGACTTTATTCTCACTTCGAATAATACGATTTATTCTAACTTCAACTTCACTTAGTGTTTACAGTTTCAATCGACGGTGACGACTGACTGCTCCGGGTAGGAGGGCCGCGTTTTATACCTGTTTCTGGCAATGTTGCAGTACCCGCAAAATTTAATAAAAATGAAATAAATCAGAAATTATTACTTAAGATGTGGGTAGTCTGCCGTGGTTGTTACAGTACTCTGAATAGTGAATACCTATAGTCTGAATTAAAAAGTATTACTCAGAATATCCGAATTGAAAAGACTCTCTTTATTCTTTGAAAACAGTGTGTCAATCAGTCCTCTATCTAAAGTGCAAATTTCTAGTTGTTTGCTCATATTAACCGGAAGGATGGATGGATGATGGTTTTTAACGGACAATTTTTAAAAGCATTAATTTAGATTTGTAATGTTTTACAGCTAGTACATTATACAATGCCTCTCGTTAGTGTGATGAAAACGTCTCGTTTGTGTTTCATCAGGGCAGAAAAGTTTGTTCTCCTATCGTGCCTTGAAACCCTCGCAACACCCAAGATTCCACTTTTTTAACCACTCGTTAAGCTTGTGGTCATGTGCGACGTTACTAAACAGATTCAACAGTTCCATGTTAAAAGAATGAGAGAGTTGCCAGGATGGTAACATCAGAAGAGATTGTAACTCCTACCTACATTACCTACTATAAAGTATTTTGGATTTTGAAAATAGAAAATAGGTCCCAAATAAAATACAAAATAGTTTTCTTCAAAAGGTATTTAAATACAAAATACAAAATAGGTATTTTGCATCTTGTATTTGCATTTTAAATACAAGTATTTCAAATAAGTCACATCTCTGGCTATTGCATACTATTATATAGCGCTGTCGCATGATGACGTAGGCTTGTGTCAGTCACGTGGTCGGAAGAGAGTACCAGGCGGAGTATATTATTATACCATGCCTACCTACTGCCTTTTGCCCGCGATTTCGTCTGCGTGGTATCAATCAGTTCCAGCAGTTAGAGTAAGTATAGCGCCTGGACAAAATCTAATGGCAATAATTTTGAACATAATTGCTTAATTGCTTATACCAAACAAACAATTCATTAGTTTCCTCATTTCCACACCCCTTTTCATCCTCTTTAGGGATGACTTCCGAGTCTTCCGACATAAAAACTATCCTATGTCCTTCCTAGGGACTTAAACTATCTCTATGCCAAATTTAAACTAATTCCGTTCAGTGGTTTAGCGTGAAGAGGTAACAGACAGACAGACAGACACTTTCGCATTTTATAATATATTAGTAGGTATGCGATTAGTATGGAAATATGGATTGTTTGTAATTGTCTGTCTATCATGTTTTTACCTGATATACCTAGTAATTTGAAGTTAATGACAATAATGACTAAAATTATAGAATTAATGTGTACCTAATAATGTGAGTTTAATTTAAAATAAAAATATTGTGATTATTTTTACATCCTTTTGCACTGAGGTAATTAAGTGATAATTTCCAATGTACATGTACATGATGATGATGATGTGAGGTACATGTTTTTCGGAAGGCCAATAAACAACAATGTTTTAATCAACATTTTTCACTTTGGGACATTTAGATCACTTTTTTCAGAATTTGCAACTCAACCTGTTTAATAATATATGTACCACGTGTCCCAAAATTCAACGATAAGCTGGCACCAGAAGATGGACCTGCTCATGACTACTCGAGGAAGAAAAATAAAAATATATATCTCAATTTATTATGGAATTACAAAAAAATAAAATCGACACCCCTAATGGTATTTTTAACGACCATGTCTACAATTTTTCAAATATTTCTGTTTTTTTTTTTGTATCGGCAACCTAATTAGCACTGCTATCCACCACAACCCTTAAAAATACCAGAATACATGTAGTTACGATTTTCATTTTTTTTTGTAACTCCATAATAAAGTGAGATATATATTTTTTATTTTTTTTCCTCGAGTAGACATGAGCAGGTCCATCTTCTGGTGCCAGCTTATCGTTGAATTTTGGGACATGTTGTATATGAAACCCCACATGACACATGAGAAAATAAGTAGGTACTATACTCATAAACCTAAGAGCTGTTTCCCACTGACGTCCAGTTTTTTGCGGGTACGATTTTTTGCAAACTACGAAGTAATATATATATGTCCATGGTGCTAATATAGTAACTTTCACACGAGGATTCTGTTTGCGGGATCCTCGTGTGAAAGTTACTACAGAAAACTGGATCCTGCAAAAAACCGTACCCGCAAAAAACATTATCTTTATCTGGGATGTAACGGATGTGGTTTTATCGGAACCGAAAACGGAAACAGATGTTTTCAATTTAGTTTAACGGAACCGAAAACGGAAACGGAATCGAAACCGGAAACGGTACCGAAAACGGAACCGGAGCCTGACTTTTTAACGATGTAGTCGTTTTCCCCTTTCTAGAATAAACCTACAGACAAAGTTTACACTTAGCCGTGTCCCCACTAACTTCATCAAAATAGTTCCAAATCGAACTTGATTTCGGCTTCATTGTGCGTTTTTTTACACACTAACATTCACCACACACACTACAATACAGTCAGTAGTCAGTACACAACAGAACACATACGATTTTAATTTTAATAACACGAATAAAACAAAGTATACAAACAAACAACAAATTAGCGTAGCACGTGACAAGCGGGGCGATGAGCGAATGACTGGTATGAACCTGTTTGTTTTTGATGTACGCTGCCGCCGCCGCGCGAAGATCCGTTATAACTTCCGTTTCAAACATAACGGAACCGGAACAGAAACGGATGTGTAATACCAAACGGAAGTTCCGCCTTAACGGAAACGGAACCGGAGCTCCGTAACGTCCCTGATCTTTATGTATAATTCATTGATGTACCTACCTAACACAAATCATACAATAACACATATTTCCTGCACTGTTTTTTAGGTAAAATCTATAAAATTGTTGACCGAGTCTTTATTCGGAGGCTCGAGTTCTTTTGAGTTGCGTTTATAAAGACTCGACTCGGGACTTAAAAGACTATAGTTTTTAAAGCTTTGAGTCTCATAAAAACAAGTAGAGTTCTTCAAATTAGACTCGAAGGACTCGAGTTCCTACCAACACTATTATTTAGTTGCCGTTTTCTGTAAGTTGGAGGTACTTCCCCAGTTGGGCACTGCTCTAGATCCTGGAATGACATCCGCTGTGCTGTGCCCTCCCACACAAAGCGAGATGACATTTACAGTGCCCATAGCTCTCTTTTTGGACGTAGTTTAAGGACATACCCTATCAAAATACTGACGTTTATAATTTAATTCTTTAATTTATGTTTAAAAATATTTAATTTGTTAATTTAATGGCAGTTTTTAATATTTTTACAAAATTATTAATTGCAGCCGAAAGCCGGATGAGACTGTGCCTTCGATGCCTAACCTGTAAAAAAATTACAATGTGATGGACGAATGTTTTGAAATGTCAGTGTTCAAAAATGATTTCGCTTAAAATTTAGTTTTTCTTCGAATGTGAGATGAAAATCATTGTGTGTAACTCCGGGAGTACGAATATTGCAAACTCCAGTCTTTAATTCACTCCAGTCTGCGGCTGTCGTGAATCCAACTTACCACTGTACCTACAATATGTTAAAACAACTTTTTTATTATGGAAAATATCTTGGTCACGGAATAAACGACGCGTTGACGCTATTTATACGGATATAGGTAAGGCCTTCGATAGAGTCAATCATAGTATCTTGATACGTAAACTTTGCGAGTTCGGTGTTCATGGCAACCTTTTAAAATGGTTTTTGTGTTATTTAACGTCAAGAACACAAAGAGTAGTCGTGTGCGGGCGGGAGTCACGTAGCTTTGAGGCTCCTTCTGGCGTGCCCCAAGGTTCACACTTAGGGCCTACACTATTCTTGGCTTTTATAAATGATATGTCCAAAGTAATACGTCACTCAAACTATTCACTCTTTGCTGACGACGACTTAAAGATTTACAAAGTAATCAATTCTATATCTGATTCAATTTTATTACAGGAAGACTTATACATCAGTCAAATCTTACAAAAAAATGTCCTAAAAAAACGTGCGTGATGTAGTTCTATATTTTTTGTATGTTGTTTGGAGTCCTTGGAGGAATGTGAAACTATGTTTTGCAAGCAAAAAAAAGTTGTGCTCCCTGCGTAATTTGCAAAAAACTGCAAAAATTTCGGAGTTTTTTCAGTTTTTGCACTATTATTATAAAACTATGGGTTTTTGGTCAAAACTTGCTATGCAATGTTAAAAGAACATTAAATTTGGAACAATTTAAGCGTAAGTACAGCGTCTCATGTTAAATAGTTCATGAGATATGGAACTTTAAAAAAGGGTATTTTTTTCCTTAGAATGAAATTTTTAGTTTTTCCTATATTTCAGGACAAATATCGGCACAACCGCTCATGCTATGAGATATATTGCGATGAATAAAGTTGTAGCAAATTTAATTACCTTTCATTTAAGCACAAGAAAGGGTGAGTAAGTTCTACAGTTCTCTAGTTATCGTAAAAAATGAAATTGCTATAATGAGGAAGGCAACTAATGTATTGTTTAAGGCATTGTCAAAATCCGTACAAAAGGCAGTACCATCGTCGAGAGTGACATCTACGATTAGCTTTTACCGGTCTTCTCCGATAGCAGCAGAGCGATGTTAGATATCAACCATTTTTAAAATGCACTCCCTTCTTAAGCACTTCATTCATTCAGTAATGAAATCAAGATACAAACTGTAGTTTGGCTTGTTTTTAGGCTCCACTTTTTGGTCGTAGCCATTGATTGTAGTCTACGATACCGATTCTTAATTAAGAATTAGTTCTTGTATTGATACGACCTTGACAATAGTTCACGATGATTGGCGTGGTGTTGGCGGAACGCACCAGAATCACTGGAAGTTGTGTCATTAGATATCTAGCTGTCGCTTTTTGGCGCTCTTGAGTGTACTGTGAGTCGTGTTAATACAAGATCACGATAATATCCTAACCACAACAAATTGATACATCAGAATCAGCTACCATTACCCACTCTAGGTATACGTACTATATGGTCGGTCAAACAAGTTTGTCAGTAGAAAAAGGCGCGATATTCAAATTTTCTATGGGACGATAACCCTTCGCGCATTTTTTTGCCGCTTTTTTCTACTGACGGAAATGGCTTGACAGACTATAAATTGTTGCCATGTGTAAGCATTTTACGTCAAAAATGTGACAGCTACGTAGAAAGTGGCGCCCTCATTTATTAACCGACTTCCAAATCTCAAAAGGAGGAGATTCGATTGTGATTTTTTTATATGTTTTATTACTGTCATTACTGAACCGATTTTGAAAATTATTTTTCTGATTGTATGTATATGCACACAGATTGGTCCCGTTTTTGTTAAAACCCAGTTCTGATGATGGGATCCATGAGGAACCGAGGGAACTCCTCAAATCTTAAAGGCATACATACATATAGTGATTTATGTGTTTTATCAACAAATCAAGCATATACATTAAAAAAAAGTGACATTTGATGAAGTGGAACTGCTGATGATGATCAGAACGGAACTCTTCAACGACGCATAGTTCACGTTTGGCGATTTGTCCTCTTCGTTATGTTTGTTAAGCAAGTTAAGTTTTTAAGCCACATTTTTGTCAAGCTTGAGGTCTGATGATGGTATCCATGAGGAATCGAGGGAACTCCTCAGATCTTAAAGGCATGCGTATAGAGATTTGTGTATTTTCATCAGAAAATCAAGAATTTACATTAAAAACTGTAACATTTGATGAAGTGGAACTGCTGATGATGAACAGAACTCTTCAATGACTACACGTTTGGCGATTTCGAATTTCGATTTTGACGGAGCTGGCTCTGGAGCCAGACCTGACCCGGATCCGGGCTCTTATCTGGACCTGAACTCGGACCTGGACCCAGACTTGGACCTGGACTTGGACCTGGACCAAGACCTAGACCTGGACCTCGACCTGGTCCTGGACCCCGAACTGGACCCGGACCTGGACTCCTAATGGACACATAATGATGCCAAACTTACTAGCCCCTCCCGCTCAAACCCCCGTACACCGCACCGCACGCGCCGTTAAGTGGGTTAGGTTAGGTTTGAACTGCGATCCTAACAGAACCGAAAAAAAGTGGGTTAGGTTAGGTTAGAACTGCGAGCCTTACAGAAACGAAATGCTACTAGAAAAGTGGTTTTGGTTAGGTTCGAACTGCAAATCGTCACAGAACCGAACTGCTATCAGAGAACTGGGTTCGTGAGGCTAAAACTGCGACCCTTATAGAAACGAAATGCTACCTACTAGAAAAGTGGGTGGTTTTACCTCCTTTTCTACATAGTGCACCATCTATGTACCTACAATAATCTTTCACCGGCCCCCATAGAAGTCGGTTTCTTTTTCTTGAAAATTATTTTCTACTATTTTATGTCGAACTAAATAGATGCAACAAAGTCAATCGCTCTATATAATTTTTGGCATACCGCGAGTTCTCAGTTCGGGGCGAACTACTAGTATTATTATACATACTAGCTTTTGCCCGTGACTTCGTCTGCGTGGAACTAGTTCCAGCAGTTAGCGTAAGTATAACGCCTGGATAAAATCTAATGGCAATAAATTTGAACATAATATGTTTAATTGGCCAATTAACAGGCAATTCATTAATTTTCTCATTCCCACCCCCCTTTCACCCTCCTTAGGCATGACTTTTGACATATAAACTATCCTACGTCCTTCCCCGGTACTCAAACTATTTCTATGCAAAATTTAAACTAAATCCGTTCAGCAGTTTAAGCGTGATACAGACAGACACACTTTCGCATTTATAATATTAGAAGGTATGTATTTGTGTGTCCATCATGTTTTAATCTAATATACCTAGTAATTTGAAATTTGAAGTTAATGACAATAATTACTAAAATTATAGAACTAATGTGTACCTAATAAATCTGTCTATTCTAACATGTTGATATAATGACGCATGTCATTATAACACCATATCTAGTACAATCCGTTCGTGTCCGTAACGTTGTTGCGTCGTTGCTAACGAATTACGACACCATGAAATATTTGTTGGTCTTAATATATTCAAATATTTTATTTTGTTCATGTAAAAAATTTCAAGCGAACATCGTCAGTATCGATAACTGCACAAATCCAGATTTACCGTATGCCAAAGAGGTACCCTTTTTAATAGACTTAGAAGTCTACAAAGGTATATATAATAACCGTCTCAAATTTAATATGACATTGGAGAAGGACATTTCACTTGTGGATTTCGAAGTAACACTTTATCTTGGAAGAAAAACAGCTGGTGGTAAAACCGAGTGGAATGCAACATTGAAACATCTGACGTGTACAAGCCCTTTCATGAAAGTGTGGTTCCAATTTTTCGGTATTTCGCCTCTTGGATGCAAACTAAGGAAAGGGAATTATTTGGTAAAAGACATTGATGTTAATACCATAGACTATCCACCGGAACCAATAAGAAAAGTATATGGCGGAACTTACGTTTCTAAATTTGTCCTTGTGCGTAAAAACAGCACATTAGGTTGTTGGGTAACCATCGTAAGTGTAGTCCCGATAAAGAAATAGTTACGGGATTGAACATCAGCGATAGTAGGTAATTGTTCTACTATCAAATTTGTACATGAAAAAAATTACTAACAAGACTATCTCTGGAAGACATTTCTTTGTCTACCGTTCTTTAATTTTTAAGATTTTGTGTTTATGTTTTTTAATATTCAGGTGTACAATGAAAAATACTGTATTGTACTTTTAAAATGATTGAAGATGTATACAAGGTGGCTAAAAAAGAACTGCATTCCCGCTACCAGGGAGGTTTTGGAATTATACTGACAACTTTTACTATGAGACCAACCCCGAAATCACGAAATTAAATTTTACCCTCCCATAGAAAATGGACCAGCCAAAATGTATGAAACAGCCAAATTTTTTTTCCGCGGTTTCCGGGTTGGTCCCATAGTAAAAGTTGCTCAGTATAATCCCAAAACCTCCCTGGCAACGGGAATACAGTTATTTTTTAGCCACCCTGCATACAAAATTGAACCGAACAGGTTTTGGTATACGTTCATTTTAGTTTGCCGATTTTACTTGCTTCGTTATATGTAGTTTACAATCAATTTCGATTGGTATTAGTTTTTTATATTAAAGTAAAAATTGGAAATAATCACTGCTTCGGGCAAGGCCGGCAAGGGCTTTGAGAAATCAATTAGTTTAGTATTATTTTCGCCGGTTATATAACGCGAGGCCTATGTAAGAGTGGAGATTAAATAAAAATAAAAATATTGTGATTGTTTTTAAATCCTTTTGCACTGAGGTAATTAAGTTATAATTTCTAATGTAGGAGGTACATGTTTTTCGGAAGGCCAATAAATATTTTTTAAAACAACAATTGGGACATTAAGTCATTTTTTTCAGAATTTGCAACTCAACCACTGTTTATGAGAAAATAAGTAGGTACTACTCATAAACCTAAGAGCTGTTTCCCACTGACGTCCAGTTTTTTGCGGGTACGGTTTTTTGCAGGATCCCGTTTTATTAGTATAGGTGCTAATATAGTAACTTTCACACGAGGATTCTGTTTGCGGGATCCTCGCGTGAAAGTTACTACAGAAAACTGGATCCTGCAAAAAACCGTACCCGCAAAAAACATTATCTTTATGTATAAGTCATGGATGTACCTAACACAAATCCTACAATAACACCTATTTCCTTTAGGTACTGTTTTTAGGTAAAACCTATAAAATTGATGACTGAGTCTTTATTCGGAGGCTCGAGTTCTATTGAGTTGCGTTTAAAAAAGACTCGACTCGGGACTTAAAAGTCTCCGAAGTTTTTAAAGCTCTGAGTCTCATAAAAACAAGTAGAGTTCTTCAAATTAGACTCGAAAGACTCGAGTTCCTACCAACACTATTATTTAGTTGCCGTTTTCTGTAAGTTGGAGGTACTTCCCCAGTTGGGCACTGCTCTAGATCCTGGAATGGCATCCGCTGTGCTGTGCCCTCCCACACAAAGCGAGATGACATTTACAGTGCCCATAGCTCTCTTTTTGGACGTAGTTTAAGGACATACCCTATCAAAATAATGACGTTTATAATTTAATTCTTTATGTTTAAAAGTATTTAATTTGATTAATTTAAAGGCAGTTTTCAATATTTTTACAAAATTTTCAATTGCAGCCGAAAGCCGGATGAGACTGTGCCTTCGATGCCTAACCTATAAAAAAATTATAATGTGATGGACAAATGTTTTGAAATGTCACAGTGTCCAAAAATGATTTCGCTTAAGGTGGTTCTACTTGCTCGAATTTTATACAAACTTTCTTGTTAACTCACTACTATTCTGTAGGGTGTCTTCACTTGAATTCGTAATGTTTGGGTAGTATATATATTTCTTACTGCGCCAAAGTAACAAAATACAAGAAATTGATTAATATTTTTAAGAAAAAAGCCTTTGAAAATTAGTAAAATTTTGCCCCATTGCTTGTTTGTGTGAGTGATGCTTATAGTATAGGTGTAATTCTAACATGGTGACTTCTTTGACAAGCAATGATTTTTAATTTATCAAAGGTGTAACAGATGGCATTTTAAAACCGGAACACAGGTTACCTGTGTATTTTGTTTTATCTTCACTCAATAGAGGGAGATAAATTTAATGCACAAAGCATGTTATGAGTATACTCATTTAAGAGTCTCCTTTTTCTGATATAATTTCGTTCCCAGATGTAATATAACTTATATTATATATTAAAATACATTTATATAACTATACATTTAATAGAATTAAAGGTCAGTCCAAACAATCATTCGCGTAACGGTCGTCCACCGAAAAGCCTTGTGAATTCTGTTTTCGTCACGGCAGAAATATAAATAAATGTTCTCTGGAAGCCTATATTTATTCTTACAATGATTTTTAAACTAAAGTAGCTATATTTTTCTCAAAAATATATATTGGGAGCAAAATGTCATCTTCTTGTAAATAAACAAGATTCTATATGTTCTGCTTGCGCATAACAATAGTAGATTGTTAACCAAGGGATCATTTCTGCCGGAATCATCAATGATCACCTCGGCAGAAATGATGCCTTTCACCCGAGTTAAACACTTCGCATACAAGGAAAGTAAAAGGCATGTGCTTTTTTTAAAACATGACTAAGTATAAATAGTTTTTATAGTATTTTTTTAGGATACTTTCAATTAACAATTTAGCCAAAAGTATCGTTATTTATGGAATGGGGAGTCAAATATCAGAATGGAAATTATATGAAAAATCCATTTATACCCAAATTTCAATTGCTTATCGTAAAAAAAAATCGTACTTGGAATTGGAACCAAAAATGCTCTAGTGCAGAAACGTATCATTTTCTGCACAACTTTTAGAATAACAATGACCCTCTTTCAAAGCATGAGAAATGAAAACGGATATTTCTTGTTTTCTTTGCAAGCATTTTTCTCTCAATAATTTAATCAATTTGCAGCATAGAAAATCGTCATAAATTCATAATCATAAATATCAAAATATAAAAGGACATACATTTTTAGAAGATTTCTAGTTATTCCCCGGGCGACGTTGCCAAATGGTTTGAAAAGGCAACATGCTCGCAACGTTCGGATGTCGGTAAGTCGACAATGAAAAATTCTATTTCAAACTTGATATTTTTGACAGTAATGGGTTACTTAAATAAGAATGCATGTTTCGCCCGGATCTACTATGGTCAAATGGTCTAGTGGCTTCTAGCTATTGAGTATAAGTCTGTTGAACAGCGTTGCAGAGTTCAAATCACGAACAAAGACTGAATTATTTTTGTTTTTATTTATTTATTTTATTTCTTTTTTTTTTTGCTTTTTATTACCTTATGCGACTGTCAAATATCAATGGATATTTAAAAAAAAAAAAATTTTTAATTGAAGAACTGATGATAATGATACGAGTTTAGTAGGAAATACAATATGTAATATAAACAAAAAAATATATAAACTAAAATTAAAAACTACATAAAGCTAAAACTAACTACAACATAAACTAAAATTAAAAAAATTGTAAATATGTATATTTATTTGACAACTTGAATTACAGAGGGGCAGTACCTACAGTGATCCCCACACTAGGTTTAGCCCGTAACGTGGGGATCTAAGCGAAATACAAATTATTATTTCGTACATAAGTTCCGAAAAACTCATTGGTACGAGCCGGGGATTGAACCCGCGACCTCCGGATTGAAAGTCTTACCGCTAGGCCACCAGCGCTTTTATGTGCAACCATATATAGGCAAATAAACGAGTTCGCATCCCATCATAATCACAATATTAATTTAAAGAACACTATTCTGTTTTTTTCTGTTTCTCGTTACTTCCCCAGAAATGTGACTCACACGCCAGCTTACTTAGTAGTGTTAGTACAGTCGCCATCAGATATATCGGAGCGTCCAGTAGCAGATATACAAACAATATTTGTTCTACAAAAAAGAGCCATCCGGTCTATTTACAAGATGGGGTCTCGAGAATCATTAAGAGATCGATTTAGAGAAATAAACATCTTAACAGCAGCATCTCAATATATTTACGAGTGTATTGTTTATTTATTTATTTATTTTTTTAATTTATTTAGGCAACAAACAGTCTTGTACAAAAATAATATAATAATATTATATGTGTTAATAGACCTTGAGTGCCCTACCTTAATAAAACAATTTTTAATCTAAGATAGCTGGTGTAGGAGCAGTAAGCGGAAAACAAAGTTATCATTAAATAACAAAGTTATCAATGAGTGCATAAATTATACTAACTAATATACAGAAGTTACTTTCAAAAGTTCAATTATACCTATTTTATCGTTAATTATCGTTACCTACTTAAATATACAGTTTGTTATTGTTTATAATTTCAATTTGAAGTGAGTAATAATTTGTTTTTTAAAACTTTCACAGGTTTTATACGAAAATAGATCAATGTGGGATACATTTATATTATAATAATTGAGACAACGGTTGAAATAAGAATTTGAGCAATATTTTGTACGAGAGAAAGGGATAGCAAATAGTTTCTTATGGCGTGCAGTGCGTTGAGGTGTCTTAAATAATAACCTACCAAGAAGTGAGGGGGAGTCAATAAAGCTGTTAATGATTTTGTAAAGAAACATTATATCAAACTGTGCTCGACGATCTTCAAGTGTCAGCAATCCATAGAGAGAAAGACTGTTTTTATATGGGTTCCGACCCCGTCCCATACGGAAATCGATGGACTTAAGAAATTTCTTTTGCACACGTTCTATCCTATTGATATGACACTTAAAGAAAGGGTTCCAAATGATACACGCAAAATCTAGGATTGATCGGACTAAACTGTAGTAGAATATCATGTATGTCATTTCGTGTTGAAAAGGCTTACAAACCCTTAATATAAAACCAAGTTGTTTGTAAGCCCTTTGAACAACAACATCTATGTGATTATTAAAAGTAAGTTTATGCTCTAAAGCACATAGATTCGTTTAAGAAAATGTGTAGTTCTAGACATACGCATAAAATTGCAATGCACAAGTTTCGTGTGCATAAAATATATAAATCTTTTTTGGGGCAATGTACATTATTCTATAACAAATTGCCCAAAGAGGTGCTTAATTTGCCAATGCTCACTTTTAAAAAATATTTAAGAACCTCCTTAATGAAAAAAGGATACTACAGTGTCGAAGAGTACCTTAACGATAAAACTGCTTGGCCTAAATTGAACCAAAATAAGAACGACTGCATGAGTAATTAATTACTTTTATAGAAAGTAGACCTTTAAATAACTGTTTAATGTTATGTACCTAAATTCTCTTGTTTGTTTTGGAAATTATTCAAAATTATTATTATATCTAGAATAGATTTTTTTATTATTGCGCGTATAATTTTGTTTTTGACGATGCAAAATGCTGATTCAGCCATTATACAACTAGGTAGGTATAATTTATAATTTGTATATATTTTGATGTTGCATGAAATTAATTTTAAATTATTGTAAATACACAATGACATAACTACCATTAGGTAATCGCACTTTTGCATGTTTTAATTTTTAGTTTATTATTAAGTAGGTACTTTCTTTTCATAATTTCCAAATTGTAATGTATTTATTCTTATTTGCGATTTTCATGACATTCCTTTTAATTAAATTTATTGTAAATGTGCATGTTTTAACATAAAATGTAGACATTGACGATGCAAAAGCGATCCAACAGAACCTACTTGAATAAATTGATTTTTATCTTTATCTTATCTTATCTTGTCCGAGGTGCTCAAAAATATCTGAATACGCACTCTAACGCCTTGACAATAGAGACGTGTTCAGATATTTGTGAGCGCGTTATCCGCCCCGATATATCTGATGGCGACTGTACTAAGCTAACATTAAAAGCGTTTTTGTAATTTTAGGTAAAATAATTTGCGTCATTTTCAATTGATAATAAGAATAAAAACATATAATCTATAAAACTTTTTATAAAATAATAAAAAATAAAAAAATTAAGCACCGTCGGGATTTGAACTCAGATTCATTGATACTCTAGCTAAAATTTATTCAAAACAGATGTTGTGGGTGCCACAAGCACATGACAATCAACGTCTGAAAATACGTATCAGTTGGTTCTAAGTTACTTGTCAGTGTCTCAAATATGAATTTAAATTCTAAATTGTTCTTCCTAAAAATATTCATGCGCTGCACTGCGCCCTCTAGGTTACTTTACTGTAACATTACAAATCTACTGACATTAGACACTGAATGCAAAGTGAGTGCAATATTTTGCAGTTTTATTCTCTGATTATTTAGATTAGACACTGTTGAGTATACGTTATTTCGATTTGGACGTAATATTTTTTATTGTTTTCGCCAATATCAACACATCTTATGAAACTGTTTATATTTTGGGAGAAACGGTGAAAATCCACAATTCGTGCACACTGACGCCATCTTTTGGCTGATAATCGGCATCCCATCCCTAGACATCCACCTTTTCGAATGTGAGATGAAAATCATTGTGTGTAACTCCGGGAGTACGAATATTGCAAGTTACCACTGTACCTACAATATGTTAAAATGACTTTTTTGTTAACCCTTTAGGGGTCATCCATTAATTACGTCACACGTTTAGGGGGAGGGAGGGGGTCAAGAAAATGTGACATATTGTGACATGGGGGAGGGGGGAGACACAAACTTTGTGACGTCACTTTAACTTCATCAGTAACCGAATTTTTTTTTTAAATTATTTTATTCGCTGTACATTTAAATAACAAGTTTTTAAAACGATAATCGTTTTTATTCTTTTAATTTTCTTTCCTAAGCAGTTTTGGGTTATAAAATTACTAATATTTATATCGTCAAAAATATTTTGATAAAATATTAATAATACTTAGGTACTTACTTAATTCGATTTGGCGATTTCGTAGAAAAAATGTGACGTCACACTAGGGGGGAGGGGTTTGCCAAATGTGACCAAATGTGACAAGGGGGGGGGGAGGGGTCAAAAAACCTAGAAATTCGTGTGACGTAATTAATGGATGACCCCTTACCTACGGGCTATTAAATCGCTCCGTCACCGCCCAATACGGGCATGTTTTGGCGAGAGTCAGCGGTTAGGCATAATTTCACTTACTTGTAACTTTTGAAGTATTACAGCTACACACTTGAAACTTCACACACACAATAAGTATAATGTGTTTAATCAATAAATAATCACTTGGAGTAATAATATTCACAATTTTTTCTGCTATCAAGCAATATACCAGTCACTAAGAAATTGAAGATTTTTAAATAACTACTCGCGGATTTCACAAGTTTACGTTTAAGAACATTAGTTTATAATATACTTAACACAAATAAACACTTAAATAACGATAATTATGAAAATAATGCATAAATATCAACACAAAAAAAGTTGCACTAAAACAATTTGCCACTTATGGAAAATAGTGATGTGCGTCTATCGACGCATTTGTCGATATATCGATAACCTAGTAAATGTAAAACTGAAATTTAACAAGTTATGATTGTGGTGAAATTATTATTAGGTACAATAGTACCTAATAATGATTTCATAACATGTTAAATTCCAATATTTTAACCAAAAACGGTAAAAAAACACTAAAAATAACACTCCAAACACTCCCACGCCGTACTCTCATATCGACAACAAGTCGATGAAATTTGAAAACAACACTATTGTCCGCCATATTGAATTCAATTATTAGCACCTCTGCAGTACGGGTGTCAACTCCAGTTGCCAGCAAAAAAGCGGTAATTTTAAAATTATGTTTATGTCAGAGCCATCTACCGAAATATTCGGATAGTTTTTTCTTTGTATATATACTAATCACAGTGCATAATGTGACCGCTATTACCAAGCCACAAGGTCTCGTTTTGTTTTAAAAAAATGTTGAACACGACCATTACTTCGATCAACTATAGTTGACACCCGTACTGCAGCGGTGTTGCCTTACTGGCAACTCTGGTTGACACCCGTAGGTAAAGGGTTAAGGAAAATATCTTGGTCACGGTATAAATTCCTTTATTTATAAATACCAGGGCTCGGAACCGGTATTGATATACCGGTTAATATCGTTCATAAACCGTTATATTATTTCGTTCATTAATAAACCGGTTAATTGATGGAACGCGAACTTTAAAATTTAGTTCTCTCTTCTAACCGGTTAGTTGAGAGAACCAAATGTTTTCGTTCTTGAGGAACGATATAATACCGGTTAATCTCAGCCGTCTACAATATTAATACATTATCCGGCTACCCGCTCTAAGTACTCGATCTCGATGTTGACTTGACGGTGCTGCTTGCTGACTGAATTGTTTATTTTTTATACTTTTTGGGCGTGTGAGTTTTGACTGTTGGCGTTGGTGGTGTTTTGTTACATTTAAAATGGATTCACAAAGTTGTAAATATATTCCGGACAGTCAACCATTTTTCAATGAAGAAGAGACCGATAATTTCGATTCTGAGAACTGTAAGTAAAATAAGTGGGTACACATTTTTTTGATAATCCTAGTCTGAAAGGATATAACGCTCTGAATTGTATTAGCAGCTTCTCCTCCTCTCCTCCTTGCATTTTGTATGCAAATTAAAAAGAATATTAAATGTTGGTGGACGTAATTAAGCAAACAATGCTGACACGCTGGTGTGCAAATTATTTATTGTCTATAGATATTCATTTTGAATTTTGTTAATCCTTTTTAACCGAGTTCCAAATCCCAAAGGAGGAGGTTATCAATTCGATTGTATGTTTTTTTTTATGTTTGTTACTCCATATCTCCGTCATTACTTAATTACTGGACCGATTTTGAAAATTCTTTTATGATTGTACGTATATGCATACAGATTGGTCCCGTTTTTGTCAAAACCCAGTTCTGATGATGGGATCCATGAGGAATCGAGGGAACTCCTCAAATCTTAAGGGCATACATATAGTGATTTTTGGGTTTTTATCAAAAAATTAAGCATATACATCCAAAAAAGTGACATTTGATGAAGTGGAACTGCTAATGATGATCAGAACGGAACTCTTCAACGACGCATAGTTCACGTTTGGCGATTTGTCGTCTTCGTTATGTTTGTTAAGCAAGTTAAGTTTTTAAGCCACATTTTTGTCAAGCTCGAGTTCTGATGACGGGATCCATGAGGAATCGAGGGAACTCCTCAAATCTTAAAGGCATGCGTATAGAGATTTTTGTATTTACATCAGAAAATCAAGCATTTTCATTAAAAACTGTCGCATTTGATGAAGTGGAACTGCTGATGATGACTAGAACAGAACTCTTTAACGACGCATAGTTCACGTTTGGTGATTTCGAATTTCGATTTTGACTTGGACTGCGACCCGGACGCGAAACCAGAACCGGACTCATACCCGGATCCGGTTCGGACCTGGACCCGGACCTGGACTCGGACCCGGATTCGGACCCGGACTCGGACCCCGGACTCGGACCCGGACTCGGACCCGGACTCGGACCCGGACACGGACCCGGAACCGGATTCGGACCCGAGCTCGGAACCGGACTCGGACCCGAACTCGGACCCGGACTCGGACTCGGACCCGGACTCGGACCCGGACTCGGACTCGGAATCAAACTCGGACCCGGACTCGGACCCGGACACGAACCCGGGCTCGGAACCGAACTCGGACCCGGACTCGGAACCGGACTCGGACTCGGAACCGCACTCGGACCCGGACTTGAACCCGGACTCGGACTCGGACTCGGACCCGGACTCGGACCCGGACTCGGACTCGGACCCGGACTCGGACCCGGACCTTGACCCGGATAACCACTATGATACCTTAACTAAACATGGGGGCCACTTTTAGGGGGTCAATGAGAAAATTTAAAAATAAAAAAGTTCAAACTAAATCGTGTTGATATGTATCAAATAAAAGTTGTGGGAATCCAAATATATTTTTTTTATAATTTTAGGATAAACATTTTAGAAGTTATTCAAGTAAATAGGCAAAAACTGACCATTCCTCCCTTTATCTCCGACACTACTAGGTCTAAACTTTTGAAAAAAATTCATAAAATAGTTCTTTACCTATTAGATGACAGGAAAATCTATTAGAAATGTGCAGTCCAGCGTGAGTCGGACTTAATTACTTCGTTTTTTATCCGACCCTACGGGTTTTTCACTCACGTTTCACATAAAAAATACATTGTTAAAAATTGTGTAATGTTACATTTCTAATGTACGAACGGAACCCTTGCAACGCGAGTCTGACTCGCACTTGGCCGGTTTTTTTTTTTAATTTTCAAGCAATTGGGCTAATTGATGGTGGCAAATATGAAACTGATTAGTTTTCTTGTATAAATAAATAATTGGTTGATTTTAATCAATAATAAAAATAATTAATAATACCTTCTTCTATAATCATTCTAAAGCTGCTATAAAAAAAAATATTAAATAAAATTATAAAATAAAACATCTGAAACTATTATTTATTAACAAACAGGAAAAACATGTAACAAACATACACTAATTAATTAATAAGTAGAAAAGTAATAAAAAAACAATAAACAAAAAACACATATTTCGGCGCACACAGCGTACTGCAGGACGCAAAAGGATTCCTACGCAGCGATACGCTTCGCTTTTTCGAGGAAAGCACTGATATTCTGCCGGTTACAAATAATAATACTCATTTTATCTTGCTGCGACGTTTTCAATTTAACCGGTTTATTTCGTTCCTCAAGAACGAAACGAGAACGTAATTGGTGTAAACCGTTATTTCAAAAGAACAGTTCTTTAACCGGTAACCGCAAACGGAAACGAAATCCATTTCGTTCCCGGGCAAATGAACGAAACCGGTTTGAGCGTTGAGAACGGTTTCCGAGTCCTGATAAATACATCGTTCCAAATATTAAAAACCCGATTACTCGAAATGTTACTAAAGTGACTGGACATGTTCTTTTCGTGTAAATAGTAAAATACCCTTCATATTATTATACATACTAGCTTTTGCCCGTGACTTCGTCTGCGTGGAACTAGTTCCAGCAGTTAGCGTAAGTATAACGCCTGGATAAAATCTAATGGCAATAAATTTGAACATAATATGTTTAATTGCTTACACCAATTAACAGCCAATTCATTCATTTTCTCTTTCCCACCCCCCTTTCACCCTCTTTAGGGATGACTTTCGACATAAAAACTATCCTATGTGCTTCCCCGGTACTCAAATTATTTCTATGTAAAATTTTAACTAAATCCGTTCAGCAGTTTAAGCGTGAAACAGACAGACACACTTTCGCATTTATAATATTAGTATGTATTTGTGTGTCTATCATATATTAATCTAATATACCTAGTAATTTGAAGTTTGAAGTTAATGACAATAATGACTAAAATTATAGAACTAATGTGTACCTAATAAATCCGTCTATTCTAACACGTTGATATAATGACGCATGTAACGCATGCATTATAACACCATATTCAGTACAATCCGTTCGTGTCCGTA